>NC_092336.1:466428750-466760000 GCF_046630445.1 Rutidosis leptorrhynchoides | reverse complement strand
TTTTAAAGTTGTTCACCTCGTTCCTAGCTACTTTTTAGTTGTTGTGGTAAGTTCTAACTCCGAATTTCAATGTTTGATTTGATATTCAAAGTTAGGGTTTGAACTTGAATTGTAGAGAAATCCATTTAAACTCTTGAAGTGAGTTCATTGATGCTAGTAATCGGGTTTATTGTTGTTTTTGGTGGGTTTTGGGTTGAAAATCGACTTGGCCATGATTTATGACTTGGAATTGGGTTTAATCACTTGGTTTGATGATTATGGAAGTGTTGGAACCCATTTTAGTGTATTTGAAAGACTAATTTTTGAATTGAGTCAAAATTAGGGTTTATGGGTGATTTTGAGAATGATAAGTGTTTAACACTTGTGTATGGGTTTAATTGGCGTATTAGGACCATTTTCACTTGTGATAGTGATTATTGGTTAGTTTGGGCGCGTTTTGTGCTTGTAAGTGCAATTGGTCGAAATTGCACTAAGTGTCGTTTTGAGTTGGTTTGTAAATCCACTCTAAGTGTGTTACTTGTATTGTGATATTGGAATAGGTACATTCCATCGGCGAGTTGCGGATTATTCGGTAGCATTCATCAAGACGACAAGGTGAGTGTTAATATCCTATGTGCATATGTATGTGTAGGATGGGTGCGGGTCGGGTGAAGTGGTTCTTCGTTATAGATCTCACTTCACATATAGGTGGATTTGATGGACTTGTATAATAGGTCCAATTGGCACGGTTGTGCGTTTTGGTTGACCACCTTTGGCGAGGTGCACACTTTGTGTGTACGTTATCACATATGCTTGTGATGTGGATTATACAACCCCAATGGCGAAGGGTTGGTATTGAGTTGTGATTGGAGAAGTGGATCACGTGTCGATGCGGATTCACGATGACGCGTGTAGTTCGGTCATCTTATTGAGGTAGTGATCTCGTGTGGTTGCGGATTCATTAAGGCTCGTGTATTTCGGCCAACCTTGATGTTGTTGTGGTATTGAAGATAGTAATCTCGTGTGGATGCAGATTTACTAAGGCTCGTGTAGTTCGGCCAATCTTCATCTTGGTATTTTGGGATTTGACTTTTGGTATTGGGTTAAGGGGTTAACCTTGGGCGTTGTACGCTTTATTGTTATATATCGTCGAATTATTGTGATGTAGCTAACCCTCCGGGTGTAGCTTGTTGGTGTTGTTCATAGCGTCGTTGGTGAACTTACTTGTTGATTTATAGCTTGTTATATAGCGGTTGAACGGTATGCTTAGTTTGCCTTATACGTGGATGCTCCGGTATGTGTTAATTGATTATTTGTGTGGCGTGTCCATTTTATGCATATATATGTAATGAGTATATTCTCACTCACTAAGCGTTAGCTTACCCTCTCGTTGTTTTCATTTTTATAGATTTGCATGGATGCGGTGGCTCGGGTAAGCGTGGGAACTAGTGGACTCGCGTAGTTGCTTTAGAAGATCTTGCTTTTGGATTGATTAGGATTGGGTAGCGTATCCCCAATCGCCATGCTCGGTCTTTATTTTGTGTTAAAAATCATGTGGTCGGAAACTTGTATTTTGTACGAAAGTCGTAAAACGGCCGATGTGGGCCCGGTGTCGTAAAACTCATTTTATTATTGAAACGTGTTAGTTTTAACTATTATTAAATGTTGTGAAAACCATTTCGTCTAAAAGTGTTGGGAAGTGGGAGATCATTAATCGAAAAATGGAAATTTTGGACAGCTAGCGGGTTGCGCGCCGCACACATATGGGGTTGCGCGCCGCGCACCCCTTCTGTATAAAAAAAAATTTATGTTGCATATTCGGTTGGATAACGGGTTGGGTCGTTACAAGTGGTATCAGATCACGGTCTAAGGGATTTAGGTGACTTGAGATAGGCGCCTAGACTTAGACTTTTTGTGTGTGCTTATTTGTTGCGGGACTTGTAGAATTACGAGTCGGAATGGGAACTTGGTTAGTGCCTTAGCGTGTAGGCGAACTAACTAGGGTATTGGCTTGTGTTGTGACATTATTCTTGCGTGTGTTTATGTCGCGTAGAATATTTGGTTGTGTTGTTTATATCATCGAGCGAGGCGGTCGTTGTACTAACAAGTTGATACGACGTGTGTGCGTAATAAGGACTTGCAAACCTTATTACGGGTGTAAATCGTGTCTAGCAAGTGATGTACGACGAGTGTTGAGCAAGATGGGGCGGTGTTGTGTGTGTGGTTTTACGTTCGTGGTCTAATCGTTTTGCATTCCTTAGAATGAAGACGGAAGATGGTTACGGAACGGACGAGCTTATTCATGCGGGGAAGGATGAGTTAACGTTAAAGATTGAGGCTTCGTTCGAACGATATGCCTCGGTTTTCGCCGACAAGGTTAAGCAAGAACTCCAAGAGGCAATCGAAGGATAGGTGACCGAAATGGTCCGAGACCAAGTGACTAAAGTCGTAAGGGAAGAGTTTGGGAAGAGGTTTTCCAAACCTCGAGGTAGTGACAATGACGAAGTACTTGCAAGGTCAGAGTCACATGGTGCTCCTGGTAAGAGGGCACGAAGTACGCCTGAAGGCGTCGGGAATGTGAAGAAGAAGAGTAAGAGGGATTACATGCCTACGTGTTATAAGTTTGGAGAATGAGGTCATTTGGCACGAGATTGTACGGGTGTACCTTCAGGCACGAATCAGGTGCTTTAATTGTCGAAAAGAGGGACACCAGAATTCGGAGTGTTCCGAATCGTTTGACGACTGGGTTAAGAGGTTAGAGCGCGACTACATGATGGGAAGTGGGGCACGGAAGCCCAACGATGCTGCATCAGGTACTCCTAGTGTGATATTGTATGTTGTTCGTTTGTAATAACATGCGGTGTGGACGTAGTCTTAATTAGACTTCATTCACCGCTGGAGATAATCTGTAGCGAGCGGGCGGTTTACGTTTATGGTATCGGGTCGTTAAGCTCGTTCGAGTGAGACCCTTAAGATTGCGATTGTGTTGTGCGTATTATTGTTATGGGTGACGTTCCTAATGGAATTACCCTATGGTGACGTTTTGATTGACGAACGAAAGCCGTAAGACTTGGTGCAACCAAGCATTCCTTAGTGTTGGGAAATGTTTCTACCAAGCCATGGTTATGGGCTTTGGTGTTCGGATGTTAGCGCGTGTGTAACGACCCGGATTTTTCCGATCGTTTTATACTTATGAGATTAATATTTACATAAAATAAACCTTACCAACATGATAAGCAATCCAAACTGTTGAGACTTATGTTTTTGAAAAGAGTTTCACACAACATTTGACCGTCCAATTTGACCGATGATATCACAAACTATATAACACACGATAATTATACGATTATGTATATCTACATATCTATACATATTTAACATGATTTAAGGATGGTTTAACATTTCATTGTGAACTAACAACAATGAGTTATAAGTATACTTTGAGACCACTAACTTAAGTTTTCAAAACGATAACTATATGTAACGTTCTTTGACATATATACTTACAATCTATAGTGTGTTGGTGATATATGTCACCAATATGATTTAAGTGTAATGGGATTAATTTGTAACCAAAATAATCTTGATAAATATCGAACAAGTTTGGGGAAGTGTGGAGTGCACACTTGTTTGAACTTATCTTGATTATGACGGGGGTTCGGGGGCAGCGCCCCCGATAAGCGGGGTCCAAGGGGTGGCAACCCCTGGCGGGGTCCAAGGGGCAGAGCCCCTGGCTGGGGTCGATATTTGAATTCTCGTTCCGATTCCTCAAAATTTCTACAAGTATATCTAGGGTATATGCAACCGTATCATACCCAGCTTCTATACGTATTTACTATTGGTATATACCAACAATAAACTTCAATGATCAGCCACTAGACATGATGTTACATGTGGGAACCAGCCATTTAACCTCATGTGTGACTTTTGTGCAAGAAAACAAACTAAATCTCCTATATATCCATCCCATAATCATGCTATTTTGCATACACACACACATACAATTTCATTTCCAATTTTCTTTCAAGTTAATTCACTCCCTAATCTCTCTTCATTTACCTACTCAAGAACGTATCAATATAGTCATCCGATTTCAAGGAGATTAATTCCAATCTTTCAATCCCACTCCACCACTCTTTTGATTCCAAGATTTTTCTTACCTTTTCCAGTAGCTTTGTCCAAGTAACTTGAGGTAGTAACCTTATTCATAACCTTATTCAATTCATATTTATATAGCTATCTTATTTTGTGTTGTAAAATTTTTACAACAAGAACATAGTTTGAGTGATTTCAAACTTGTTCGCAAACTAAATAGATCCTTCTAATTTGATTTTTAAAAACACTTCAAGACCTGTAATATATCATATTATGACAAAATCGGATTAATCATATCTTGGCTAATTAACATAATATTTAATATATATTTACTTATGATTTGATTTTATATATTTCAGGACCACCCGTAAACAACACGAGAAGATTAATCATAAGACCTCATGATTGTACGCAACACGTCATTTGACAACACGGTACTTTATGTACGCAACACGTCACTTGACAACATGGTACCATGGGTCGAGATTAATTCTGATCAATACGAATACGATGGGGTCTTTATTTATTTTATTTAAGCAACTAATTGTGGACCACTAACATCGGACTGCTAACTACGGACTAAGAAAATATTAAAAGTATTAAAAGTGTGTATATATATATATATATATATATATATATATATATGTAACGATTACTTAAAAAGAAAATATGTTGATATATTATATATATGGTTAGGTTCGTGATATCTATCGGAGACCAAGTCGAGTTAAATACCTTCAAGACAAAGGTGAGTATATAGTCCCACTTTTAAACTCTAAATATTTCGGGATGAGAATACATGCATTTTATGATTTACGTTATGGACACAAGTGATTAAAAATATTTATTCTACGTTGAGTTGTACCACTGGCATACTTCCCTGTAACTTGGTAACTACTATTTACATGAGGTATTGTAAACGCCAATCCTGTTGATAGATCTATCGGGCCTGAAAACCCCAACCGGACTGGACGACCAGTATTCAACGGTTGCACAGTACTTCGTTTCGGTGACTACACTTGGTACGGTGTAGTGAGATTTCATAATAAAGGGAATATGCGACGTTGAATAAATGTTAAGTATGGTTATCAAGTGCTCAACCACTTAGAATATTTTTATTAAAACGTTTATGTATATTAAATCTTGTGGTCTATATTTATAACGCTGCTAGCATTAAACCTATATCTCACCAACTTTATGTTGACATTTTAAGCATGTTTATTCTCAGGTGATAATTAAAAGCTTCCGCTGCATTATGCCGAATTTAAGCAGGATTTGGAGTATGCATATTTGTATCAAAAATAAAACTGCATATCGGAAGATTTGTAATGTGAAATATGTTGGAAATCGTATTGTTATTATCAAATGTAAAGTTTGTAAGTCTAAGATTATCGCTAAACGATAATCATTATTAAGTTGTTTAAACCTTGTATTTGTAATAAAAGCTATGGTTTGTATTGTAAAAACGAATGCAGTTTTTGAAAAATGTCACATATAGAGGTCAATACCTCGCGATGAAATCATATGTTATTGTATTCGTCCTTATGGTTAAGGTCGGGTTATGACAGCGTGTTTGCTTTCATGTTGAAGTTGATGAACCATGAGGTTCGACGAGTGGATGGAACCCTTGAGATCTAGTGTTATGGATCTCAATGAATGTTGGTAATGGAGTCTACGTGACGAAATGTTAGATGCCTCTTTCATACCTACTAGCGGTATTCGACTCCGATGGTGTTGCGGTTACATTGTACTTAAGGTACCCTATAGAAACCCTTAGGTACATGAGTGAGTAAACAGAATTTGACAAGCCATAGCAATCGGACGATTGTAAGGGTGAGGTTTTGTGTTCGTGTTAGTGAACGATTTGAATGAAGTGGAGAAGGACGATCTGAAATCCTTCGTTTGCTCAAGGTTGGAGCAAGGTATCGAGATGGGTATGTTGTGGAATACAAGACGGATGGATTTTGTTTTTTCTTTAGCATGATGGTTGTATGAGTCTCGGTGAGACGGAGACGGACTCGACGTTGACTAAATCAACAATGAGTGAGTAGTGGATTCGCGGGATACCTTTATCTTGATGATGTGGTTATGGAACGGAGTTCTAAGTGGGGGAGTTTGAACTCTCGCACGAGGATGTTTTAGTGTGTTGATATTGGACGATACTCGTATGGATTCGGAGCAAGCGTTGAGACCTACGTTGGTTGATTGTGGTAAAAGTACGGTTTGGAATAAATTGTAGTTATGGTTTTGGATTTAAATTACCGCCAAGGTGGTAATGTGGTGAATCCCTTTGAGAGATAATGGACGTATTTAATGAGCCAGATGAGATCCCTCGGTTAAGGGATGTGCGTGTCGGATTCTCTTCTAGAGAATTATTGTTTTGTGCCAATGTGCAATATAGGTGTCTCTTGCTCGATTGTGGTGGCGTTGTGTACACGTACGTGTGATGCGTGTTCAAAGATTTTTGATGTTAGTGGAATTTTTCTAAGTATGTGTATATACCTTTCGTTTGGGATGGATGGTTAGTGTATTCCGTTAGGACTCACTATGGTGTAGCAATGCGCGATGTTACACTACTCGTTGATTGAGGCCAAAAGAGCGTATGTGATTGGTGGGTTATGGCCATTGACTCGGTCCGCTAACTTCACCATGGGAGTAGTGTTATATCGGTATGGTATAACGTTATCGGAATGGGAGTCCCATTCATGTGTTGAGATTTTGGGAAGTGAGTCGCGTGTAGTTTGGATTCACAATGACACGTGTGGATGCGGTCATTCTATTGAGGAGTGAATCACGTGTGGATGCGGATTCACGATGACGCGTGTAGTTCGGTCATCTTATTGAGGAAGTGAGTCTCGTGTAGTTTGAATTCACAATGACACGTGTGGATGCGGTCATTATATTGAGGAAGTGAGTCTCGTGTATTTCGGATTCACAATGACGCGTATGGATGCGGTCATTCTATTGACTCTCGTGTAGTTTGGATTCACTAAGGAGCGTGTAGTTCGGCCAATCCCGATCGTTGTTGCGGTGAAGGTAGTGAGTAGCGTGTGGTGCGGATTCACTAAGGCGCGTGTAGTTTCGGCCAGCCTTCATGTGGTTTGTGTTGAGAACTATTGGTTGTTTTATACACCAATGGTGGGGTCGTGAGGACCATGTTGTGTGATTGGTGATGCGATAGCCGTGTTTCGCTCACATGTTGTTACGTGTGTGACAATAGTCGATTTTGTACACCTTGGGATTTGCATTGCCATAGTCATTTTGGACGCTAGAGGATTTAGTCATTTGCTTACGACTTTATGATAGTTGCGCATTGGTCGTGTGGCGCACTACAAGGGATGTAAGTGAAAGTGTTATCGGTAAGGATTCGTTTTTGTTCGGTCTTCATCGTTTTGGTTGTTGACCTTAGGTTGAAACTTGGTTGCTATTAGCATTGTACTTGGTAAGGGTACGCTAAAGGGTTGATATCTCGGTACGAGATTGGTAGAGTTTTTCCCGATGTGAGGGATTGAGCAAGTTTTAGTGCTCGAATTTGCGAATTTAATAAATCGCGGATGACGATTTTGTATAAAAGGTGATTCGTTGGGAAGAATTGCCTAGAGGAGTAGGAAGAACGCGTGATGGTGTCCAGGTATGCTAAGCGTTTGTAGTTGCTTTCGAATGATTTGTGCATCACATGTCTCGAAATACGTGCACGTGTGTAATTGGTGAACGGAATAATCTTTGAGTTTATGATAATTGTGGTAGAAGTCGGTTTGGAACGTATGTTTGAGGATCATTGATTGTGGGTCCGGTTGGTTGAATGACGAGGATCACGAGGACGTAATCGATTCTAAGTGGGGGAGAGTTGTAAGACCCAAATATTTATTGTACATAAGAGTATAAATGGCATACATAAAGTGTATGAAGCTTGGCGTAAATTAAAAAGCTCAAATACTGCTCAGACCGTTGTGCACGCCGCGCACCACTAGGTGAGCGCGCCGCACACCTTGTCAACGACAGTTTTCTGCCTTTTTCCAATTAGAATTAAATGAGGGGCTTTTTGGTCTTTTCACTTGGGGACGGATCTGAAGCCATATCAGCTAGTTTGGACCCAACTTTGGATCATTTTCACATCCACAAACACTCCCAACTATCTTAGAGAGAGAGAGAGAGTTCTAGAGAGAGAATTAGGGTTTTGGAGAAGAAGGAGCTCGATTTGATCAAAAGCTCGGGTTTTAAAGTTGTTCACCTCGTTCCTAGCTACGTTTTGGTTGTTGTGGTAAGTTCTAACTCCAAATTTCAATATTTGATTTGATATTCAAAGTTAAGGTTTGAACTTGAATTGTAGAGAAACCCATTTAAACTCTTGAAGTGGGTTCATTGATGCTAGTAATCGGGTTTATTGTTGTTGTTGGTGGGTTTTGGGTTGGAAATCGACTTGGCCATGATTTAGGACTTGGAATTGGGTTTAATCACTAGGTTTGGTGATTATGAAAGTGTTGGAACCCATTTTAGTGTATTTGAAAGACTAATTTTTGAATTGGGTCAAAATTAGGGTTTATAGGTGATTTTGAGAATGATAAGTGTTTAACACTTGTGTATGGGTTTAATTGGCGTATTAGGACCATTTTCACTTGTGATAGTGATTATTGGTTAGTTTGGGCGCGTTTTGTGCTTGGAAGTGCAATTGATCGAAATTGCACTAAGTGTCGTTTTGAGTTGGTTTTTAAATCCACTCTAAGTGTGTTACTTGTATTGTTATATTGGAATAGGTACTTATTCGGTAGCATTCATCAAGACGACAAGGTGAGTGTTAATATCCTATGTGCATATGTATGTGTAGGATGGGTGCGGGTCGGGTGAAGTGGTTCTCGGTTATAGAGCACACTTCACATATAGGTGGATTTGATGGACTTGTGTAATAGGTCCAATTGGCACGGTTGTGCATTTTGATTGACCACCTTTGACAAGGTGCACACTTTGTGTGTACGTTATCACATATGCTTGTGATGTGGATTATACAACCCCAATGGCGAAGGGTTGGTATTGAGTTGTGATTGGAGAAGTGGATCACGTGTGGATGCGGATTCACGATGACGCGTATAGTTCGGTCATCTTATTGAGGTAGTGATCTCGTGTGGTTGCGGATTCACTAAGGCTCGTATAGTTCGGCCAACCTCGATGTTGTTGTGGCATTGAAGATAGTAATCTCGTATGGATGCGGATTTACTAAGGCTCGTGTAGTTCGGCCAATCTTCATCTTGGTATTTTGGGATTTGACTTTTGGTATTGGGTTAAGGGGTTAACCTTGGGCGTTGTACACTTTATTGTTATATATCATCATATTATTCCCGGGTGTAGCTTGTTGGTGTTGTTCATAGCGTCATTGGTGAACTTACTTGTTGATTTATAGCTTGTTATATAGCGGTTGAACGATATGCTTAGTTTGCCTTATACGTGGATGCTCCGGTATGTGTTAATTGATTATTTGTGTGGCGTGTCCATTTTATGCATATATATGTATGTAGTATATTCTCACTCAATAAGCGTTAGCTTACCCTCTCGTTGTTTTCATTTTTATAGATTTGCATGGATGCGGTGGCTCGGGTAAGCGTGGGAACTAGTGGACTCGCGTAGTTGCTTTAGAAGATCTTGCTTTTGGATTGATTAGGATTGGGTAGCGTATCCCCAATCGCCATGCTCGGTCTTTATTTTGTGTTAAAAATCATGTGGTCGGAAACTTGTTTTTGTACGAAAGTCGTAAAACGGCCGATGTGGGCCCGGTGTCGTAAAACTCATTTTATTATTGAAACGTGTTAGTTTTAACTATTATTAAATGTTGTGAAAACCCTTTCGTCTAAAAGTGTCGAGAAGTGGGAGATCATTAATCAAAAAATGGAAATTTTGGACAGCAAGCTGCCAGGCTACGTGCGCGCTGCGCACATATGGGGTTGCGCGCCGCGCATCCCTTCTGTATAAAAGAAAAAAAATTGTGTTGCATATTCGGTTGGATAACGGTTTGGGTCGTTACAATCTATAAGATCATAGAATTTTCTCTTGCTTGATCACATTTGAGTAGTAATTGGAGCGCTTGTGATCTCTGGAAATAAGCCTTTAAAATGTGCAAGATGGTCAGCTTCAAATGCTCATTAAAGTTTGCCTTTTATATTGGGATTCAAAAAGTAGCCGTTGACACACGGTTGCCATCACGGTCGACCGTTGTTCGACCATGCGTGCTCCAGTCCAAATTTAGTATCCGTTGTATAGCCATTTGACTCAAATTTGAACACCACATTTTGGCACCTTTACTCCTTCTAGCACCTGCAAAAGAAACTAAACATCCTATACAAGTACTACATGCATTAAGTGTGTGAGATTTGGTCTTATTGCATGAAAGTGACTTAACATTCTAAAAGTGGCAAACCCAACATTCTTGGAGAAGTGTCTTGATAGATATATTGGGAAATCTCAGTTTGGCCAAGACTTAGTTAGTCACATTAATGCCTTTGGTTCAATTCTAAAGACTAGTCACCATGTCATTAACTTCCTAGTTTCAATGAATCACAAGTTATGTTCCATTTGAGTTTAGATAGAGATTAATTGAACAATGTCTCCATAAGATAACCATGAAGTATGTAGAGACATTAAAGTTAAGTCATTCTTGAATAAGCAATCACACTTAGTTACTTAGACTAGACCAAATAGACAATTGACTATAATTTCATTGTGAACCATTTTACACTTAATCTATTGGAGTATGTTAGTTATTTGAATCCTAACTAGTAAGCACATAGCAAACATATTAATCAAGTTGACAAGTTTATGAGTATTAAGCATATTGACAAGTAGCAAGTAATACTCACATATAGCAAGAGATAGTTATTCTAGGATCAATCATATAGATACTTGTACAACTTATGACTCAAGCTTAAGTGCAATATAACATATTGCTTGATTAATGTGTAAGCACACATTAATGTCCAACACATGTACAAGGGAAGAGCAATCTCTAGTTGGACTTGGTGACCATCCTAAATGTATCTAAGTATATTTTAGGATTACAAGTCATTACTTAGTTATACTTGAGAGCATTGTTCCTCATTTAGCCTTAATTAATCACTAAGTCATTTTCAATAGTAATTATTGTTCTAGTGACATTGGCTTAAGTGTGTTGGTACTTGATGATCATATTTAGGATATCTAGATAAGAATTAAGATCACAAGTTATTGATTAACACTTATGTGTTATGCCTAATCTTGGTTAAGATGTCATTAGGTGTAATTAACCATAATTAGTGTTTTTATGACCAAAACTCAATTGAGTATGGAGAAGACATCTATTCTAAGCATGTTGAGAAAGGTTTCATGAATTATAGATGTCGGGAACTAGTCAAACTTTATTTGGTCGAAAATGGTAATAGAGAAAACTGTGGTCGCACTGCGGTTGATCGTGGTGGTGACCGTGCAACTTGTTTTCATAAAACTGAGTTGCAATTCAGTTTGGGGTTCTGCGGCTAGCTGTACGGTCGACCGTACCTTGACCGTGTATTTTGCTGAACTATTATTTAAGCTATGTTTGACTTGGTCGTTTGCAAGATAAAGTATGGTTTAGTGACCTTGCGTGTTTTATGTTAAAATGTAGTCATTACTTATGCATATGTATGTGTCATCATCAAAACATATTCTTTGGTTAATCATACTTAAGTTTGTCGTTTAGTTGATTAACCAACATTCGACCAACAAAAACATTGATCATGATATCAGGCAAGAGCAAGAGGCACCTTGTGCCTTTGGGCGTGCAAATTGTAAAAAAAAAAAGAAATATGGGTTCTGAGTCAAAAAAAAGAGAGAAAAATGGGCATTTTAATGATAATCCCGTATAAAAATCAAATTAAAACAAGCAGAAGCCCATCATTCACTTTATGGTGACATTTAATTTCATCATCATATCATCATCTATCATATATCAGTACATAACCCTAATAGATTACATAATACCAATTCAACAACTATATAAAAATCAAAGTGATGGTAAAGTGTTACCTGAGATTTCGAGTTCATTATTAAGTGATAGGAGATGTAATCTTCAAAATTACCACGAGAACAAGCAATTAGGGGATGTTACTGATTTTGTATATGGAAAGAAATGGAGTAGAGAGAGAAAGGGGGAGAGGAGAAATGAAGAATTTGATTTGATCGGTATGTAATTATCAATATTATTAAAAATTAGTTCGTATTTTATGAGGGTATTTAAGAAAATTACTTAAAAATGTGGTAGAAGGAGTAAAAAGCATGGTGGAAATATCATTTCTCAAATAACAATGGTATCTAAACAATGTCAACCTAAGTATTAATCTTTATGGAAAAAGAAAATACAAATTCTTTAACTAAAATGTCATAGATCTACATTCAAAATACATGTAGTTGATTGAATGGATGGGGAGGTTTAACAAAGTAACTTTTAGTTTGGGTCAAAAACAGGTTTGACCGACCCACAATAAATTCTTCATTCTTGTGTTATCCATCATATAATATATGTTACACCTTATAGGTGTGATAGTTATTTAAAAAAAATAACTTATTATAATCACAATCCAAATTTCTTTTTTTTGTTGTTGATAAAATCATTAATATTATTTTAGCATTCAAGTACATTTTAGAATATCTTCAAACCATTTGACCCGTTAGACAATTTGTAACGACCCAACTTTTTCGACTTATATTTTTGTGCTTTATACTTTCACGAATCTGCGTATATGTGCTTACTGTGCTAGTTTATGCTCTGGGATCTTTATTCATGATTAATTACTTTCGTTAATATCTTACAACGTGCTATTAAGTGTTTAATCACTTAATTTGATCCTCGAATGCTTTTACGACCGTTAGTGTCACTTGTCGTTTTGAACGAGCTACGTACTTTGTACACGTTTAACTTTTGTCATAATTGGAATATTATGACTACATAAAATTAATTGTTATTTTCTAATGACAATTACTTGGCTTATTAGTTGCTTAATTACGCTTCGTAATTTACTAATGCACACTAGTTAGTCTTATTGAACTTTCTACCTTATTGGACTTAAGTCCACCCTACTCTAGCTAATGGATCACTGAATTAGCCCAACTTTAATGGATTTATGACCCATTAAGAAGTAGGACAAAAACCCATTTAGGTGAGCCAACATACTAGCATTTTTGTTAGCCATTACTACACATGTTGCATGGGATCCCAACAACAAGCACCACCTTTAGACCACCACCATGCAAAAAGAAAAGTTTGTCTCCCCCTTGTCCCCCCTTAACCCACTGCCAAGCCATCCCCTCCACCCCTATAAATATCAAGCCTCATCTTTTATTTCACACTTGATCTCATTCTCATTTTACACACACTTGCTCTCTAATTTTCTCTCTAATCTTTCTCACACTAAAAATTGTAAGTTTTTAAGTTTTCTTCTTCTTCTTTTTCTCTTCATAAAAATGAAATCATCATCATCTAAAGATCAAGCTTTTTAGCTTTTTGATCTTGTTATATCTTGTAGATTCAAACTTTGATTTGAATCCTTTAAGAACATGAAGGATTCAAGCTTTCTAGCTTTGAATCTTCATTACTTTGTTGGATCTAAGTTTTTTAGCTTATGATCTCTTTATTTTTGTTAAAAGATCAAAACTTATGATCTTCATGAAACTTGAAGATCTAACCTTTTGCCTTAAATATCTTCAAGAACATAAAAGATTCAAGCTTTCTAGCTTTGAATCTTCATTACTTTGATGGATCTAAGCTTTATAGCTTAAGATCACTTTGTTTTTGATAAAAGATCAAAACTTGTGTTTATGATCTTCATAAAACTTGAAGATCTAGCTTGTTGCTTTAAGGATCTTCAAGAACATAAAAGATTCAAGCTTTCTAGCTTTGAAATCTCATAATTATTTGTTAAGGGATCCAAGCTCTCTAGCTTAGGGTTTCATTACTTTGTTTGATCAAATTTATGTCTTGCTTGTTTGATTGAATCAAAGTTTGTAGCTTTAATCTTAAATAGAACTTATGTTTGTGTTAAGACTAAGAACATGATGTAACCTTGGTTCATCATCCTTCTAAAGATCTTAAGTGAGTTGTATTACTTCTTAGTCTTGACATTGTGTGTTGATGGTTGAAACTTGGTCAAAGTGATGCTAAAACATTAAAGAGTTGTACACTTGAAGCTTACACGCAACAAGGATGAGAACCGTGATGAGCATCAAGCACCAAGAAACCCACTGGAGCACTTGTTTACTGTTTTTCGGGGTCTGATCAGACTCCTGGAACTTCTGGAAAGTTGATTTTCAGATATTTCGGTTCGAGTAGATGACTTTTCGTTTAAGACTCGCCTATATCCGATATACGGTTTAGGATTTATAGCCTTCCGAAAATCATTACGTCTTTGTAACGACGTGCTGAAAATTCTGACCTACTCGCGCTTGAACCGTCGCCACGGTCAAACGACATCGAGTTAGGATCTGAAAATTGGATAGCGGTACGAGGACTCACATACGGAGCCTTGGCCACTGACCACACGTCTTTTCGGTTTGTATAGAGGTCGTAGCAGCTGTCCGAAGTCAGCCTTTTGTTTCGATCTCTATTCTTGTTGAAAACTTACTTTATCTTTTACGAATGATGATGATGATGATGATGATACTTAAGACTTAACTTATTTACTTTTAAACTTTTGGGGACGATTTACTGACTTAGTAACCATTGACTTAGGTTGGGGACCTTTTGGATCGACCAACTTACTTGTTTGGACCGACTTACTACTTGCTTACATTGTCGTATCGATTTTACCACACATTCACTGTGAGTTATAGTTCCCTTTTTTACTTTAACTATTTTTGGAACTGAGAATACATGCGCTTTTTATATTTTACCTAAACACGAGTACTTAAACTTTATATATGTGTGGGTTATATAACGGCATAAACTTTCCCCTTAGCACGGTAACGTTTAACTATTGGTTTTTGAACCGGTAGACGCGAATCTTAGATATGGATCCATAGGGTTTGACATCCCCACTCGGGCTAGTCGCGCTAGCATTTAACGGGTGTTTAATACTTCGAGAACATACGCACTCGCCAAGTGTACTTTTAGGGGGTAATATATTATTTTTACGTTAAGTTAGTTACCGGGTGCCCATGGATAAGCATATACTTTATCGTACTGATTTGAAATACTGTTTTGAAATGCTGATTTGAAGCACTGAAATCTCGTGGTCTACATTACATTTCTGATTACAAACAAACTATAGCTCACCAACATTCGTGTTGACTTTTTAAGCATGTATTTCTCAGGTGCTTAGACGTTGTTGCTTCCGCTGTAAGACTTGCTGTTATAGTCTTGGTGTTATAGACTTGCTGTTACAGGCTTGCTGTGTTAGACTTCCGCTGCATTGTTTAGAGATGTCTCAATCATGGAACTTTTATCTTGCATTCACAACTTATGTTATTTTTAAACAATGGCTTTGTAATGACATTCGTGTCACATACTTATGTTTATGCTTTCTATTCGTAGAAGCAAGTTATCATTTGTAAAACGTTATCTTTTCATGAATGCAAAACTTGTTTTTAAACAGCATATAGTGTTTGACCTTGTAATGATCCTGTTGTTGATGATCCGTACACGTTGATTTTGTACGGGGCGTCACACAATTTGACCAGTTTCCTTTCTGGCTATATCTTTTAGCTCAACACATTAAGATCTTTAGAGATGATATGTTTGTTTTAACAAAGTAGCACACATATTCAAATGTAATATAAGACCACTCACAACGGTTCCGCCGTTGTGAGTTTTTTGGGCCAAGTCCTTGAGGACACCATTACTAGCACCCCGTCATGAGCACGTCTTCACCTTGCCTTTCTCGCATCTCGTCGTTGCTACGCACAATTGAAGTCGGAGGCTTACTTCTTTGATTTGTACATTATGCTTTTAAACTTGTACTTTTAAATAGTTAATTAATTTAGTGGATGTGAGGAAGTGTGTGATGGATATATCATGGATGTTAGCAAAATGCCTTGGGTTAGTTATGGGAAGGAAGTGCTGATGTGGCGTTCATGTGACATTCAGTCTTGAAAAGGAAGTACATCATGGTTGTGAGTGAGTGAACAACAATTTTTTGTGATAAAACAGCATGTGCTCCATTAAAACAAAGTAATTGGATAACAAAGTAGCAAACATATCCATATCCATATGTAATATAAGTGGAGAACAATTTGTATGTGAAATCAGATAAGTTGACAATTTAAAGAAAAAAAAAGGGACCGAATTATATGAGTTGTTAGTTTTTACCCCAACCTGACCCTCCAATTTATATAGCAGTATTCAAATACAAGTAATGAAGCATGTTGACATGATCATGTCTTGCCATCCTTGATTCCGACCCGATCAACCCAAAAGTCCAAAGCAGATGAGAGCAAGCATAAAAAGTTATGAAGTGATCTGGCTGCTTCAAGAACTTTGCCAGAACCATTGACAAAACCTCAACTATTTAATATTGAATGATCAAACCTTATTCCAAAATCCATTTCATGCTTAAGAAACAACAAATGCATAAAAACCCCACGAATTGAATGGTATGATCACTGTTCCATGCATTAAACCATTTGATGAAAATAATCATTGTTCTTCACTTTCTTAGAGCTCTGATCTTAAAACTTCTCTTGAAAGCACCAAACAAAAATAAGGCTTGAATGCATATTAAATAGAGAGTAGCAAGTACCTTTGTGTTAACTTTTATTTGACTATTAAAAGTAATATTTGTAGTCATTCATAGTAACACAAATGAAGATACAAAATTAAGAACTTGTATTTGACAATTAACTATATTTTAAATATAAGACTGAAAATGGTGGATACTTGCCACATATTCCCTTTGTTTATTGCTTGCAACTTCTTAATTTTTCCTTTCTAGATAGAAATTTAACTATTAAAGCACTTTCTTATGATATGTTTCATAATTGACATTAGAAACCTTCCATTGAGAATCAAGAATACCAAAAAACAGCGTTATATATTTTCATATAACCTTCTCATCGATGCCCTCTATACCGGATGCAGAGCCTTCAAGTGTTGAATATCGTACCAAGCCGAACCCTTTATACCAACCTGATGCACGGTGCATTACAACTCTAGTTGTAGCATATAACAATTGACAATCAAAGTTCAAATAACAGCAGCTAATACGTAAGAATTATAGTAACTTTAATATATACACATGAAGCAAACCATGAACAACTTCACCAAACTTTGCAAAGCATTCTCGAAGCCCTTCATCAGTTTTACGTTTACTCAAACATGCATTTACAGCATCAATCACAACTCGATAAGAACCACATCGTATAGTTGAATGATAAATCAACCAGACTATTATGACATCCCGAATACAAACAAAAATATAAAAGCAAGAAGCGTGAAAAAGTAGTTACAAAAAAATCTGGAGTCTAAATAACCTATAATTATTTCATTTCTCAAGCATTGAAGGAATCTAACTCTTTATCATCGAGGAATCAAACAGATTAATAACATTAAGTAGCTATTATAAATGATTAGCAAGCTAATTCAAGAATAAATTAGGGCTAATACTTTATATATACACAGAAACACAAACAGAGAAATAACATCAAGTAGCTATCAGAAATGGACATTTTTAGTACCGATTTAGTAGAGGTGAAGCAGCATCTACTTTTGTTGCACAACCCCGCTCAAAATGGACATTTTTAGTACCGATTTAGTTTTTAGGCAAAATTATTTTCTAGTATGTTTATTACAATTCGAATGTATTGAAGTATCTTTTTCTTTAATAACTTACATGGATATCCAGGAGCAGACAACAAACAGCAGACAACAACAGTACGTGATGATCTCCGAGGTAGTTTAGCGGTCCAACATCGATACACCTTCACTTATATATTTTTGTACTTGTGATTCGGATGAAGAACGCATACAGATTTACACGATTCTTCACTGACGTTGCAAGATGCCTTTAATGCTTTTGCTTGGTTCTTATCGTTGGAAAATCGTGTGTAAATTTAGTCAGATTAACGCAGCGGATAGTTAAATAATAATCCTTTGTTATTATATAAAACTTTACAAGATTAAATATTCATATATTTAATGAAAAATGCATACGATTAATCTATCCTAATGAGATCCAGTTACACCATAATAACTGTCATGAATATTAAATCATAATATGAGTTAGCGATATACCTTTCTTGAAGAAACTGCTGAACGGAGAGAAACCTACGATCAAAAATATGACCGTTTATTTGAATAGTCCACACTACACTTCAAACAATGTCAATGGATGCTAGTCCATAACTTATTAATATAATCTAATCTAATTATATTAATAAAACAAATAATACTCTGAATTGCCTGAATTGCCTTTTGAAAGATTGAATTGCCTTTTGAAAGATAATATGATGTGTTTGACTATGTGGGGCTAGAGAGGAAAGACAAAAAGCAGAGATTCAATAATATTTTGTGTTTTTTTGGGGTTATCCTTTTCAAAGACCAAAGTTTCATATTTATATTATTGAACAATAACTAAACAAAAAAACGTATCCGTTGGTGAATAACACAGTAAAATATATTCCTTTTACTTTAAATCTACTTTTAAGATTTGATATCAATCCAAATCTAATTTTCCTTGTTGGATACGTATATTAATTAATAATTAATTAATTAATTACTTTTATTTAATTATTTGAATAATATATATCATATATATATTATTAATTGACGTCTAGGTGTATATGTGTGTGACCCCGAAGGCTCGCATAAATTTAGCCATATAGTTGTATGTTGTACCTTGCACATTAATCCTACAGACTCCCACTTGTGCATTGTACAACACCAAGTAACTATACAAACAATGGATATCGTCTAGCAACAGGTCATTGTCCCTAAATTCACGTGAGGGTAGTTTCTCGAAACTGCTTATAGTAAGTGTTAAATGTCATTCGCCCTTTTGTTTCAGATACTTTAGTTAAAATTGAGATATGGATCATCGGTCATTCTCATTTATTTAACAATATTATTTCTCGATCTTAGAACTGAATTAGATCACCAAATTAATTAAGTATCATCTTAATTATATCTGGGTGCGGCCACACAAATATCTTATTCATTCATCGAGGAGTTCAAAAGTATCTAACTCCAAATATTTTGGAGGAACAAATCCTATATTGCATACACGTGTCTGTCACGAGCTTTACATTATACCCAATAATGGTCTTTATTACAGTCTTATTCAGAACAGCGTTTAATCATATCAAAGTACAATGTTCCACACATCAAAACTGGCGCGCATCTCAAGTCTAAGCCTCTAAGGACATAAAGACATAATCACTAAAAGATTCACTACAGACAACGATCCATGTAGTGACATCTCGGATGGGTCATTCTAATATTCATCATCAATGAATACATATGAATTTTGATTTCTACAAGTTAACTATTTATCATCAATAAATATAACCAAAACTTCATATTAATCTTAATTCATGTTATTCCCATAATATGATCGATTATGAAGATTTTGAATAATCAACAATTATTCATGGATTAAACATGCTAATATAGAACACAGTGATGTAAATGAAAACGATCATACCAACTATATATCAATTCATTAAGATAAAACTGCGTAATGTTCCAAAAATATCCAAATACTAAATTACAAATTAAAAAGATCAGCAGCATAACGAAGTCCAATACTACTAGCATGATCATCATGCTTGTTGTGTGTCATGGGCTTCGTGAACGGGTCAGCCACATTATCATCTGTATAAACCTTAAGAATACTAATATCATTACTCTCAACGACTTCTTGAATGTAGTCAAACTTTCGAAGAATGTGTCTGCTACCTTTACGTACCCGTGATTCTTTCGTAAGTATAATAGCACTTGAATTATCACAGTACATTTCCATAGGGGATTCAATGCTGGGAACTACTCCGAGTTCAGCAATAAACTTCCTAATCCAGACAGCTTCTTGAGCAGCTTTCGAGGCAGCAATGTATTCTACTTCCATTGTAGACTGTGCAACTATGCTTTGCTTTGAGCTTCTCCAATCAACTGTCCCTCCATTCATGACAAAGACATACCCTGACTGGATCAAGAATCATCTCGATCAGTTTGAAAACTAGCATCTGTATAGCACTTAATACTCAGCTCTTCTTCCAAACCACCGTAAACCAAGAACATATCTTTAGTTCTCCGCAAATACTTAAGAATACTCTTAACAGCAATCCAATGTTCTTCACCCGGATTCTGTTGATAACGACTCGTCAAACTCAAGGCTAACGAGACATCAGGTATAGTACATAACATTACATACATAATGGATCCTATAGCCGAAGCATACGGAACACATTTCATTCGTCTTATCTCATCAGCTGTGATAGGACTTTGAGACTTGCTCAAGGTTATGCCCTTTTGCATGGGCAATGCTCCGCGCTTGGAGTTTTGCATGTTAAATGTTCGTAAGATTTTGTCAATGTATGTACTTTGACTCAAACCAATAAGCCTTTTGGATCTATTTCTATAGATCCTGATTCCTAGAATATACTTAGCTTCTCCAAGATCTTTCATGAAAAAATATTTTCCAAGCCAAGATTTGACATCTTGCAAAGTTGAAATGTCATTTCCAATAAGTAGTATGTCATCAACATACAAGATCATGAAGACAACTTTGCTCCCACTAGCTCTAATGTAAATACAGGGCTCATCTTGGTTTTAAGAAAAACCAAACTCTTTGATTTTCTGATCAAACTTAAGATTCCAGCTCCTGGATGCTTGCTTTAATCCATAAATAGATTTTAGAAGCTTGCATACTTTATTAGGATGCTTTGGATTTACAAACCCTTCCGGCTGAACCATATATACGTCCTCGCTTAGGTCGCCATTTAGGAAAGCGGTTTTGACATCCATTTGCCATATTTCATAATCATGAAAAGCAGTTGTGGCAATAAGTATCCTAATTGATTTAATGCTCGCGACTGGTGAAAAAGTTTCCTCAAAATCAATTCCTTGAGTTTGAGTATAACCTTTTGCCACCAACCGAGCCTTAAAAGTGTTTACATTACCATCCATGTCAGCCTTCTTCTTGAAGACCCATTTACTCCCCACTGTCTTGCAATTGGGTGGAAGATTAATCAAATCCCATACTTGATTATCTTTCATGGCCTGCATCTCTGCCTTCATAGCATCTCGCCATTTTTCAGATTCTGGATCTGACATGGCTTCACCGTAGCTAGAGGGTTCATCATAATCCCCTAGATGAGGTTCATCTGAATTAATCAGAAAATTTAACCTCTCAGGTTGATGAGGAGTTCTACTAGATCTACGAATTACAGGTGCAACACATTCTGGCTCACCAACAGTATGTTCAGCTTCAACGTGCGGTTGGCTAGTGCCTTCAGAAGGTATGTGTAACATCCCAAATTAATTAAGGTATTATTTTATATAATTTAATTATTAAGTATTTGGATGGTATGATTTAATTTAAATAAATGGTTAATAGGTAATGTTTGTTAGTTAAGTTGGAAGGGACTAGAGATGAAAAGTTAGAATTAAGGACCTCCCTCATTATAGTTTTGGTGGGGAGGGTAGAAAGTGAAATTTTAGCAAAGTTGATTTAATAAAAGAAGAAAAAAATGCAGAATTTTTATTTGAGATTGCAAAAAAAAATTACAGAAACTAGTGTGTGTTGTGTGTGTGTATGTGTCGATACAAGCAAGGAGAGGAAGAAGGATTCATCAATTGAAGAATTGTGTTCATGCAATTGAAATTTTGTGAAATCTAAGGCATTCTAATCACTCTAGCAAGCTTTAATTCTTCAAATTTCTCTTCTTTGTGCACAATTAGGGTTCTTGAATCCTTAGAAACAAGGTATGAACTTCTATGTCTAAGTATCACTAATATTGGGTGTTTGTGATGAATTTCTAGCTTAAAGGTTGTTGTTTGTTGAAATTGTGCACACTTGTATGATTGAAAACGAATTTGTTAGTGATTTTGGAAGTAAGTTCATGTATGAAGTTGCATTGTGAATGTATGGTATGAATATGGTGAATTTGATGATGTTTTAGCCTAGAATCAAGTTATGCACACTAGGTGTTTGATGAAATGTCTCAATGAAATGTTTATGTGTTTTAGTTGAAATTTATGAAGAAGAAAGTTTATACATGAATTGTTGTTATTGTTATAAGTAATGAAATTTGGATAATTGATGATTTAGGGTTGCTAGTAATAGAAATGCGTTTATGCACACTTGATGTTTAATGAGATATTGAAAGAGTTGCATGTTATGAATGTAAGAGATGAATTAGAGAATTGTGTGATTAAAAGGATGATGTTGGTGTGATAATGTGATTATATTGGAAAAGATAAGTTAAATGTTATATGTGAAAGTGATCATGTGTATATTGGAGTAATTAGGGGGTTAAGTCAATGTGTAAGTATATGAATGTGTAGAAAGCTTGTGAAAGTTGTGATTTTGTTGAATTATGATATTGATGAGATTAGCTCATGTATAGGTGCTAATCAAGGCCAAGGAGCTTCAAGTAACCAAGGAATTGCGTTTAATCAAGGTGAGTTTATAGGGGGTAAAATGGGCGGGTCAAGAGTGGCTTAGTGTTCTCGGATTGCATCCGTGCAAGAGAGTAACGACTAAGTGCACTAGTTGAGTAGCTTAGATAGAAATATTAGGTTCGCCTAATAATTGCATCTATGATTGATGTTTAGCTTATGAAATGTCCCGTTCTTATTGATTAAAAACGTTCCATATTAATTGATTTCGTTGCGAGGTTTTGACCTCTATATGAGACGTTTTTCAAAGACTGCATTCATTTTTAAAACAAACCATAACCTTTATTTCATAGATAAAGGTTTTAAAAAGCTTTACGTAGATTATCAAATAATGATAATCTAAAATATCTTGTTTACACACGACCATTACATAATGGTTTACAATACAAATATGTTACAACAAAATAAGTTTCTTGAATGCAGTTTTTACACAATATCATACAAGCATGGACTCCAAATCTCGTCCTTATTTAAGTATGCGATAGCGGAAGATATTAATAATCACCTGAGAATAAACATGCTTAAAATGTCAACAAAAATGTTGGTGAGTTGTAGGTTTAACCTATATATATCAAATCATAATAATAGACCACAAGATTTCATATTTCAATACACATCCCATACATAGAGATAAAAATCATTCATATGGTGAACACCTGGTAACCGACATTAACAAGATACATATATAAGAATATCCCCATCATTCCGGGACACCCTTCGGATATGATATAAATTTCGAAGTACTAAAGCATCCGGTACTTTGAATGGGGTTTGTTAGGCCCAATAGATCTATCTTTAGGATTCGCGTCAATTAGGGTGTCTGTTCCCTAATTCTTAGATTACCAGACTTAATAAAAAGGGGCATATTCGATTTCGATAATTCAACCATAGAATGTAGTTTCACGTACTTGTGTCTATTTTGTAAATCATTTATAAAACCTGCATGTATTCTCATCCCAAAAATATTAGATTTTAAAAGTGGGACTATAACTCACTTTCACAGATTTTTACTTCGTCGGGAAGTAAGACTTGGCCACTGGTTGATTCACGAACCTATAACAATATATACATATATATCAAAGTATGTTCAAAATATATTTACAACACTTTTAATATATTTTGATGTTTTAAGTTTATTAAGTCAGCTGTCCTCGTTAGTAACCTACAACTAGTTGTCCACAGTTAGATGTACAAAAATAAATCGATAAATATTATCTTGAATCAATCCACGACCCAGTGTATACGTATCTCAGTATTGATCACAACTCAAACTATATATATTTTGGAATCAACCTCAACCCTGTATAGCTAACTCCAACATTCACATATAGAGTGTCTATGGTTGTTCCGAAATATATATAGATGTGTCGACATGATAGGTCGAAACATTGTATACGTGTCTATGGTATCTCAAGATTACATAATATACAATACAAGTTGATTAAGTTATGGTTGGAATAGATTTGTTACCAATTTTCACGTAGCTAAAATGAGAAAAATTATCCAATCTTGTTTTACCCATAACTTCTTCATTTTAAATCCGTTTTGAGTGAATCAAATTGCTATGGTTTCATATTGAACTCTATTTTATGAATCTAAACAGAAAAAAGTATATGTTTATAGTCAGAAAAATAAGTTACAAGTCGTTTTTGTAAAGGTAGTCATTTCAGTCGAAAGAACGACGTCTAGATGACCATTTTAGAAAACATACTTCCACTTTGAGTTTAACCATAATTTTTGGATATAGTTTTATGTTCATAATAAAAATCATTTTCTTAGAATAAAAACTTTTAAATCAAAGTTTATCATAGTTTTTAATTAACTAACCCAAAACAGCCCGCGGTGTTACAACGACGGCGTAAATCCGGTTTTACGGTGTTTTTCGTGTTTCCAGTTTTTAAATCATTAAGTTAGCATATCATATAGATATAGAACATGTGTTTAGTTGATTTTAAAAGTCAAGTTAGAAGTATTAACTTTTGTTTGCGAACAAGTTTAGAATTAACTAAACTATATTCTAGTGATTACAAGTTTAAACCTTCGAATAAGATAGCTTTATATGTATGAATCGAATGATGTTATGAACATCATTACTACCTTAAGTACCTTGGATAAACCTACTGGAAAATAGAAAAATGGATCTAGCTTCAACGGATCTTTGGATGGCTCGAAGTTCTTGAAGCAGAATCATGACACGAAAACAAGTTCAAGTAAGATCATCACTTGAAATAAGATTGTTATAGTTATAGAAATTGAACCAAAGTTTGAATAGGATTATTACCTTGTATTAGAATGAGAACCTACTGTAAGAAACAAAGATTTCTTGAGGTTGGATGATCACCTTACAAGATTGGAAGTGAGCTAGCAACTTGAAAGTATTCTTGATTTTATGTAACTAGAACTTGTAGAATTTATGAAGAACACTTAGAACTTGAAGATAGAACTTGAGAGAGATCAATTAGATGAAGAAAATTGAAGAATGAAAGTGTTTGTAGGTGTTTTTGGTCGTTGGTGTATGGATTAGATATAAAGGATATGTAATTTTGTTTTCATGTAAATAAGTCATGAATGATTACTCATATTTTTGTAATTTTATGAGATATTTCATGCTAGTTGCCAAATGATGGTTCCTATATGTGTTAGGTGACTCACATGGGCTGCTAAGAGCTGATCATTGGAGTGTATATACCAATAATACATACATCTAAAAGCTGTGTATTGTACGAGTACGAATACGGGTGCATACGAGTAGAATTGTTGATGAAACTGAACGAGGATGTAATTGTAAGCATTTTTGTTAAGTAGAAGTATTTTGATAAGTGTATTTAAGTCTTTCAAAAGTGTATAAATACATATTAAAACACTACATGTATATACATTTTAACTGAGTCGTTAAGTCGTCGTTAGTCGTTAAATGTAAGTGTTGTTTTGAAACCTTTAGGTTAACGATCTTGTTAAATGTTGTTAACCCAATGTTTATAATATCAAATGAGATTTTAAATTATTATATTATCATGATATTATCATGTATGAATATCTCTTAATATGATATATATCCATTAAATTTCTTTACAACGATAATCGTTACATATATGTCTCGTTTAAAAATCATTAAGTTAGTAGTCTTGTTTTAACATATGTAGTTCATTGTTAATATACTTAATGATATGTTTACTTATCATAGTATCATGTTAACTATATATATATATCCATATATATGTCATCATATAGTTTTTACAAGTTTTAACGTTCGTGAATCACCGGTCAACTTGGGTGGTCAATTGTCTATATGAAACATATTTCAATTAATCAAGTCTTAACAAGTTTGATTGCTTAACATGTTGGAAACATTTAATCATGTAAATATCAATCTCAATTAATATATATAAACATGGAAAAGTACGGGTCACTACAGTACCTACCCGTTAAATAAATTTCGTCCCGAAATTTTAAGCTGTTGAAGGTGTTGACGAATCTTCTGGAAATAGATGCGGGTATTTCTTCTTCATCTGATCTTCACGCTCCCAGGTGAACTCAGGTCCTCTATGAGCATTCCATCGAACCTTAACAATTGGTATCTTGTTTTGCTTAAGTCTTTTAACCTCACGATCCATTATTTCGACGGGTTCTTCGATGAATTGAAGTTTTTCGTTGATTTGGATTTCATCTAACGGAATAGTGAGATCTTCTTTAGCAAAACATTTCTTCAAATTCGAGACGTGGAAAGTGTTATGTACAGCCGCGAGTTGTTGAGGTAACTCAAGTCGGTAAGCTACAGGTCCGACACGATCAATAATCTTGAATGGTCCAATATACCTTGGATTTAATTTCCCTCGTTTACCAAATCGAACAACGCCTTTCCAAGGTGCAACTTTAAGCATGACCATCTCTCCAATTTCAAATTCTATATCTTTTCTTTTAATGTCAGCGTAGCTCTTTTGTCGACTTTGGGCGGTTTTCAACCGTTGTTGAATTTGGATGATCTTCTCGGTAGTTTCTTGTATAATCTCCGGACCCGTAATCTGTCTATCCCCCACTTCACTCCAACAAATCGGAGACCTGCACTTTCTACCATAAAGTGCTTCAAACGGCGCCATCTCAATGCTTGAATGGTAGCTGTTGTTGTAGGAAAATTCTGCTAACGGTAGATGTCGATCCCAACTGTTTCCGAAATCAATAACACATGCTCGTAGCATGTCTTCAAGTGTTTGTATCGTCCTTTCACTCTGCCCATCAGTTTGTGGATGATAGGCAGTACTCATGTCTAGACGAGTTCCTAATGCTTGCTGTAATGTCTGCCAGAATCTTGAAATAAATCTGCCATCCCTATCAGAGATAATAGAGATTGGTATTCCATGTCTGGAGATGACTTCCTTCAAATACAGTCGTGCTAACTTCTCCATCTTGTCATCTTCTCTTATTGGCAGAAAGTGTGCTGATTTGGTGAGACGATCAACTATTACCCAAATAGTATCAAAACCACTTGCAGTCTTTGGCAATTTAGTGATGAAATCCATGGTAATGTTTTCCCATTTCCATTCCGGGATTTCGGGTTGTTGAAGTAGACCTGATGGTTTCTGATGCTCAGCTTTGACCTTAGAACACGTCAAACATTCTCCTAGATATTTAGCAACATCGGCTTTCATACCCGGCCACCAAAAATGTTTCTTGAGATCCTTGTACATCTTCCCCGTTCCAGGATGTATTGAGTATCTGGTTTTATGAGCTTCTCTAAGTACCATTTCTCTCATATCTCCAAATTTTGGTACCCAAATCCTTTCAGCCCTATACCGGGTTCCGTCTTCCCGAATATTAAGATGCTTCTCCGATCCTTTGGGTATTTCATCCTTTAAATTTCCCTCTTTTAAAACTCCTTGTTGCGCCTCCTTTATTTGAGTAGTAAGGTTATTATGAATCATTATATTCATAGATTTTACTCGAATGGGTTCTCTGTCCTTCCTGCTCAAGGCATCGGCTACCACATTTGCCTTCCCCGGGTGGTAACGAATCTCAAAGTCGTAATCATTCAATAATTCAATCCACCTACGCTGCCTCATATTCAGTTGTTTCTGATTAAATATGTGTTGAAGACTTTTGTGGTCGGTATATATAATACTTTTGACCCCATATATGTAGTGACCCGAACTTTTCCATGTTTATATATATTAATTGAGATTGATGTTTACATGATTAAATGTTTCCAACATGTTAAGCAATCAAACTTGTTAAGACTTGATTAATTGAAATAGGTTTCATATAGACAATTGACCACCCAAGTTGACCGGTGATTCACGAACGTTAAAACTTGTAAAAAAACTATATGATGACATATATATGGTTATATATATAGTTAACATGATATTATGATAAGTAAACATATCATTAATTATATTAACAATGAACTACATATGTAAAAAACAAGACTACTAACTTAATGATTTTGAAACGAGACATATATGTAACGTTTATCGTTGTAACGACATTTAATGTATATATATCATATTAAGAGATATTCGTACATCATAATATCATGATAATATAATAATTTAAAATCTCTTTTGTTATTATAAACATTGGGTTAACAACATTTAACAAGATCGTTAACCTAAAGGTTTCAAAACAACACTTACATGTAACGACTAACGATGACTTAACGACTCAGTTAAAATGTATATACATGTAGTGTTTTAATATGTATTTATACACTTTTGAAAGACTTCAATACACTTATCAAAATACTTCTACTTAACAAAAATGCTTACAATTACATTCTCGTTCAGTTTCATCAACAATTCTACTCGTATGCACCCGTATTCGTACTCGTACAATACACAGCTTTTAGATGTATGTACTATTGGTATATACACTCCAATGATCAGCTCTTAGCAGCCCATGTGAGTCACCTAACACATGTGGGAACCATCATTTGGCAACTAGCATGAAATATCTCATAAGATTACAAAAATATGAGTAATCATTCATGACTTATTTACATGAAAACAAAATTACATATCCTTTATATCTAATCCATACACCAACGACCAAAAACACCTACAAACACTTTCATTCTTCAATTTTCTTCATCTAGTTGAACTCTCTCAAGTTCTATCTTCAAGTTCTAAGTGTTCTTCATAAATTCCAAAAGTTCTAGTTTCATAAAATCAAGAATACTTTCAAGTTTGCTAGCTCACTTCCAATCTTGTAAGGTGATCATCCAACCTCAAGAAATCTTTGTTTCTTACAGTAGGTTATCATTCTAATACAAGTTAATAATCATATTCAAACTTTGGTTCAATTTCTATAACTATAACAATCTTATTTCAAGTGATGATCTTACTTGAACTTGTTTTCGTGTCATGATTTTGCTTCAAGAACTTTGAGCCATCCAAGGATCCATTGAAGCTAGATCCATTTTTCTCTTTTCCAGTAGGTTCATCCAAGGAACTTAAGGTAGTAATGATGTTCATAACATCATTCGATTCATACATATAAAGCTATCTTATTCGAAGGTTTAAACTTGTAATCACTAGAACATAGTTTAGTTAATTCTAAACTTGTTCGCAAACAAAAGTTAATCCTTCTAACTTGACTTTTAAAATCAACTAAACACATGTTCTATATCTATATGATATGCTAACTTAATGATTTAAAACCTGGAAACACGAAAAACACCGTAAAACCGGATTTACGCCGTCGTAGTAACACCACGGGCTGTTTTGGGTTAGTTAATTAAAAACTATGATAAACTTTGATTTAAAAGTTGTTATTCTAAGAAAATGATTTTTATTATGAACATGAAACTATATCCAAAAATTATGGTTAAACTCAAAGTGGAAGTATGTTTTCTAAAATGGTCATCTAGACGTCGTTCTTTCGACTGAAATGACTACCTTTACAAAAACGACTTGTAACTTATTTTTCCGACTAGAAACCTATATTTTTTTTGTTTAGATTCATAAAATAGAGTTCAATATGAAACCATAGCAATTTGATTCACTCAAAACGGATTTAAAATGAAGAAGTTATGGGTAAAACAAGATTGGATAATTTTTCTCATTTTAGCTACGTGAAAATTGGTAACAAATCTATTCCAACCATAACTTAATCAACTTGTATTATATATTATGTAATCTTGAGATACCATAGACACGTATACAATGTTTCGACCTATCATGTCGACACATCTATATATATTTCGGAACAACCATAGACACTCTATATGTGAATGTTGGAGTTAGCTATACAGGGTTGAGGTTGATTCCAAAATATATATAGTTTGAGTTGTGATCAATACTGAGATACGTATACACTGGGTCGTGGATTGATTCAAGATAATATTTATCGATTTATTTCTGTACATCTAACTGTGGACAACTAGTTGTAGGTTACTAACGAGGACAGCTGACTTAATAAACTTAAAACATCAAAATATATTAAAAGTGTTGTAAATATATTTTGAACATACTTTGATATATATGTATATATTGTTATAGGTTCGTGAATCAACCAGTGGCCAAGTCTTACTTCCCGACGAAGTAAAAATCTGTGAAAGTGAGTTATAGTCCCACTTTTAAAATCTAATATTTTTGGGATGAGAATACATGCAGGTTTTATAAATGATTTACAAAATAGACACAAGTACGTGAAACTACATTCTATGGTTGAATTATCGAAATCGAATATGCCCCTTTTTATTAAGTCTGGTAATCTAAGAATTAGGGAACAGACACCCTAATTGACGCGAATCCTAAAGATAGATCTATTGGGCCTAACAAACCCCATCCAAAGTACCGGATGCTTTAGTACTTCGAAATTTATATCATATCCGAAGGGTGTCCCGGAATGATGGGGATATTCTTATATATGCATCTTGTTATTGTCGGTTACCAGGTGTTCACCATATGAATGATTTTTATCTCTATGTATGGGATGTGTATTGAAATATGAAATCTTGTGGTCTATTGTTACGATTTGATATATATAGGTTAAACCTATAACTCACCAACATTTTTGTTGACGTTTTAAGCATGTTTATTCTCAGGTGATTATTAAGAGCTTCCGCTGTCGCATACTTAAATAAGGACAAGATTTGGAGTCCATGCTTGTATGATATTGTGTAAAAACTGCATTCAAGAAACTTAGTTTGTTGTAACATATTTGTATTGTAAACCATTATGTAATGGTCGTGTGTAAACAGGATATTTTAGATTATCATTATTTGATAATCTACGTAAAGCTTTTTTAAACCTTTATTGATGAAATAAAGGTTATGGTTTGTTTTAAAAATGAATGCAGTCTTTGAAAAACGTCTCATATAGAGGTCAAAACCTCGCAACGAAATCAATTAATATGGAACGTTTTTAATCAATAAGAACGGGACATTTCAGTTGGTATCCGAGCGTTGGTCTTAGAGAACCAGAATTTTGCATTAGTGTGTCTTATCGAGTTTGTTAGGATGCATTAGTGAGTCTGGACTTCGACCGTGTTTACTTGAAAAATGATTGCTTAACAAATTTTGTTGGAAACTATATATTTTTAACATGTGAATATTATGTGATATATTAATCTCTTAACGCGTTTGATATTATGTGATAGATGTCTACCTCTAGAACAAGTCCCATTGACTCACCTAATAATAATGAAGAGTCAAATGTAAATTGGAATGATTTGTGGACTGATTCACAAGTTCCCGAAGAGGAACCGGAAGAAGAGTCGGAACCGGAAGAAGAATCGGAACCGGAAGAAGAATCGGGACCGGATGAAGAAATAGAACCGGTGGGGGAAATAATAAAACGGTTAAGTAAAAGAAAATCCTCAACCAACCGACCAAAGTTAATTATGGTCAATGGTGTTTCCGCCAAGGAAGCAAAATATTGGGAGGATTACCAATTCTCCGATGAATCGGATTCCGACGAGAATTCCGATGATGTTATAGAAATTACCCCAACTGAATTTAAAAAGGCAAAAGAAAATAATAAGGGAAAGGGCATAAAAATAGAGAAATCTAATTCCAACCCCGATGAACTTTATATGTATCGTCAACCCCCGAAGTCCTTAAGTTGGAACAATGACCCGGGAACCTCTAAACCACCAGGTTTTTCTAAACCAATGTGGACAACGACGGCTCGTATTAGGGGAACATCATATATCCCTAGAAACTTGGCAAAACGAACCAAAACCGAAGAAGAAGAAACGAGCGAGTCGGAATAAGATAGTTGTATTCGTGTGGTGTAATATATGGAATATAGTGTTCTTATGCTTTATGATATATGTAAAAAAAAATTGCTTGTATTAATAAGTATTTTTTTTTATGAATCTAACTCTTGTCTATTTTACAGTTTAAAAACACAAAATGGATAGACAACCCAATATTTTAAGAGACCTACCCGGAGACATGATTGATGAAATCTTGTCTAGAGTCGGCCAGAATTCTTCGGCACAACTATTTAAGGCGAGATCAGTTTGTAAGACATTCGAAGAACGTTCCAAGAATGTCTTGGTTTATAAGAGACTTTCGTTTGAAAGATGGGGGATATCACATTGGGAAACCCATAAGTTACGATGTGTGTACTTTGACGCATATATTGCGGGGAACCCAAATGCTATTTTACGCAACGGGTTAAGAAATTATTTTGACTCAATATATCCGAATATTGGACTTCGTGATTTAGAAAAAGCGGCTAACATGCAACATAAAGAAGCATGTTATGCTTACGGATTAGTAATGTTCGCTTCTCACCAAAGTGAGAACAAGAACATCGGGCTACAACTATTAAACAAAACGTTTCCACAAGTGACGGAGTCGGTAATTGGGGTAAGAAATGAGGTTTTTAGATTATTACGGGACTGTTGGACATTACGTAACCCTCGTCCCTTTGATGATGTTACAACACACTGTCTTATCAATGGCCATAACGGTTATGTTGCACAAGACCAAGGATGCTAAGTAGTCCTAGTAAAACCAGAATGCATGACTTGTTTCTGGACGTATGAATTACGTGTCTTTATTGCCTTTGCTGAACGACTTGTGTACTAGCTAGAATTGTCTTCACAACTATCTTGTATCAAAGTTATTGTGTGCTATATTTCATGCTTTATGTAAAATAAGCGGTATTGTAAGTTTGTAAAATATTGTATAAAAGTTTGAACGCGAAATATTATTATAATCAGTTTTTCATATAGAATTGTAGTAGTTGAATTGTATATTAGCTACTAAGTATGAACTTAACGGGTAGGTACTACCCGAATTTAAACTTATAAAACGCTAATATGAAGAAAAAGCTTTTATAAATGAGTTCATATTATGCTACGAAATACTATTAACTACTCTTAATATTCTGTATGATTAACTTGTTCCATTTAACTATTTTGAAGGAAATGGCACCGACTACTCGACACACCGTGAATATGAATGAAGAGGAATTCCGTACTTTTCTAGCTTCAAACATAGCCGCAGTACAGGCTGCGCTACATACCAACAATAACCTTGGATCTAGCAGTACAGGAAATCGTGTAGGATGCACCTATAAAGAATTCACTGCCTGCAAACCTTTGGAATTTGATGGAACCGAAGGACCGATCGGATTGAAACGGTGGACCGAGAAGGTTGAATCGGTGTTTGCCATAAGTAAGTGTACTGAAGAGGACAAAGTGAAGTACGCTACGCATACCTTCACAGGTTCTGCGTTAACATGGTGGAATACCTATCTAGAGCAAGTGGGACAAGATGATGCGTACGCACTACCGTGGTCAGCATTCAAGCACTTGATGAACGAGAAGTACCGTCCCAGAACCGAGGTCAATAAGCTCAAGACAGAACTTAGAGGGTTACGAACCCAAGGATTTGATATTACCACGTACGAAAGACGATTCACAGAATTGTGCCTATTGTGTCCGGGAGCATTCGAAGATGAGGAAGAGAAGATCGACGCGTTTGTGAAAGGATTACCGGAAAGAATCCAAGAAGATATAAGTTCACACGAGCCCGCCTCCATACAACAGGCATGTAGAATGGCTCACAAACTAGTGAACCAGATTGAAGAAAGAATTAAAGAACAGACTGCTGAAGAGGCCAATGTGAAGCAAGTCAAAAGAAAGTGGGAGGAAAACGGTGATAAGAATCACCAATACAACAACAACAGCAATTACAACAATAATCGCAACAATTATCCCAACAATCGCAACATCAATCGCAATTACAACAAACGGCCCAACAACAACAACAACAACAACAACAACAGCAACTACAACAATCATCCCAACAACAATAATAACCGCAACAACAACAACAATCAGAAGCAACTATGCCAAAGGTGTGAAAAGAATCACTCGGGGTTCTGCACCAAATTTTGCAACAAGTGTAAAAGAAATGGTCATAGCGCGGCGAAGTGTGAGGTCTACGGACCAGGGGTTAATAGAACGAAAGGAACAAATGGTGTCGGAACGAGTAATGGCGGAGCAAGTAGTGTCGGAGCAAGTTATGCCAATGTAGTTTGTTTTAAATGTGGAAAACCAGGCCACATTATTAGAAATTGCCCGAACCAGGAGAACACGAATGGACAAGGCCGTGGAAGAGTTTTCAATATTAATGCGATAGAGGCACAGGAAGACCCGGAGCTTGTTACGGGTACGTTTCTTATTGACAATAAATCTGCTTACGTTTTATTTGATTCGGGTGCGGATAGAAGCTATATGAGTAGAGATTTTTGTGCTAAATTAAGTTGTCCATTGACGCCTTTGGATAGTAAATTTTTACTCGAATTAGCAAATGGTAAATTAATTTCAGCAGATAATATATGTCGGAATCGAGAAATTAAACTGGTTAGCGAAACATTTAAGATTGATTTGATACCAGTAGAGTTAGGGAGTTTTGATGTGATAATCGGTATGGACTGGTTGAAAGAAGTGAAAGCGGAGATCGTTTGTTACAAAAATGCAATTCGCATTATACGAGAAAAAGGAAAACCCTTAATGGTGTACGGAGAAAAGGGCAACACGAAGCTACATCTTATTAGTAATTTGAAGGCACAAAAACTAATAAGAAAAGGTTGATATGCTGTTCTAGCACACGTCGAGAAAGTACAAACTGAAGAAAAGAGCATCAATGATGTTCCCATTGCAAAAGAATTTCCCGATGTATTTCCGAAAGAATTACCGGGATTACCCCCACATCGATCCGTTGAATTTCAAATAGATCTTGTACCAGGAGCTGCACCAATAGCTCATGCTCCTTACAGACTCGCACCCAGCGAGATGAAAGAACTGCAAAGCCAATTACAAGAACTTTTAGAGCGTGGTTTCATTCGACCAAGCACATCACCGTGGGGAGCTCCTGTTTTGTTTGTCAAGAAGAAAGATGGTACATTCAGGTTGTGTATCGACTACCGAGAGTTGAACAAACTTACCATCAAGAACCGCTACCCACTACCGAGAATCGACGACTTATTTGATCAACTACAAGGCTCGTCTGTTTATTCAAAGATTGACTTACGTTCCGGGTATCATCAAATGCGGGTGAAAGAAGATGATATTCCAAAGACTGCTTTCAGAACACGTTACGGTCATTACGAGTTTATGGTCATGCCGTTTGGTTTAACTAATGCACCAGCTGTGTTCATGGACCTTATGAACCGAGTGTGTGGACCATACCTTGACAAGTTTGTCATTGTTTTCATTGATGACATACTTATTTACTCAAAGAATGACCAAGAACACGGTGAACATTTGAGAAAGGTGTTAGAAGTATTGAGGAAGGAAGAATTGTACGCTAAGTTTTCAAAGTGTGCATTTTGGTTGGAAGAAGTTCAATTCCTCGGTCACATAGTGAACAAAGAAGGTATTAAGGTGGATCCGGCAAAGATAGAAACTGTTGAAAAGTGGGAAACCCCGAAAACTCCGAAACACATACGCCAGTTTTTAGGACTAGCTGGTTACTACAGAAGGTTCATCCAAGACTTTTCCAGAATAGCAAAACCCTTGACTGCATTAACGCATAAAGGGAAGAAATTTGAATGGAATGATGAACAAGAGAAAGCGTTTCAGTTATTGAAGAAAAAGCTAACTACGGCACCTATATTGTCATTGCCTGAAGGGAATGATGATTTTGTGATTTATTGTGACGCATCAAAGCAAGGTCTCGGTTGTGTATTAATGCAACGAACGAAGGTGATTGCTTATGCGTCTAGACAATTGAAGATTCACGAACAAAATTATACGACGCATGATTTGGAATTAGGCGCGGTTGTTTTTGCATTAAAGACTTGGAGGCACTACTTATATTGAAATGTCCCGTTCTTATTGATTAAAAACGTTCCATATTAATTGATTTCGTTGCGAGGTTTTGACCTCTATATGAGACGTTTTTCAAAGACTGCATTCATTTTTAAAACAAACCATAACCTTTATTTCATCAATAAAGGTTTAAAAAAGCTTTACGTAGATTATCAAATAATGATAATCTAAAATATCCTGTTTACACACGACCATTACATAATGGTTTACAATACAAATATGTTACAACAAACTAAGATACGTATACACTGAGATACGTATACAATGTTTCGACCTATCATGTCGACACATCTATAAATATTTCGGAACAACCATAGACACTCTATATGTGAATGTTGGAGTTAGCTATACAGGGTTGAGGTTGATTCCAAAATATATATAGTTTGAGTTGTGATCAATACTGAGATACGTATACACTGGGTCGTGGATTGATTCAAGATAATATTTATCGATTTATTTCTGTACATCTAACTGTGGACAACTAGTTGTAGGTTACTAACGAGGACAGCTGACTTAATAAACTTAAAACATCAAAATATATTAAAAGTGTTGTAAATATATTTTGAACATACTTTGATATATATGTATATATTATTATAGGTTCGTGAATCAACCAGTGGCCAAGTCTTACTTCCCGACGAAGTAAAAATCTGTGAAAGTGAGTTATAGTCCCACTTTTAAAATCTAATATTTTTGGGATGAGAATACATGCAGGTTTTATAAATGATTTACAAAATAGACACAAGTACGTGAAACTACATTCTATGGTTGAATTATCGAAATCGAATATGCCCCTTTTTATTAAGTCTGGTAATCTAAGAATTAGGGAACAGACACCCTAATTGACGCGAATCCTAAAGATAGATCTATTGGGCCTAACAAACCCCATCCAAAGTACCGGATGCTTTAGTACTTCGAAATTTATATCATATCCGAAGGGTGTCCCGGAATGATGGGGATATTCTTATATATGCATCTTGTTATTGTCGGTTACCAGGTGTTCACCATATGAATGATTTTTATCTCTATGTATGGGATGTGTATTGAAATATGAAATCTTGTGGTCTATTGTTACGATTTGATATATATAGGTTAAACCTATAACTCACCAACATTTTTGTTGACGTTTTAAGCATGTTTATTCTCAGGTGATTATTAAGAGCTTCCGCTGTCGCATACTTAAATAAGGACAAGATTTGGAGTCCATGCTTGTATGATATTGTGTAAAAACTGCATTCAAGAAACTTAGTTTGTTGTAACATATTTGTATTGTAAACCATTATGTAATGGTCGTGTGTAAACAGGATATTTTAGATTATCATTATTTGATAATCTACGTAAAGCTTTTTTAAACCTTTATTGATGAAATAAAGGTTATGGTTTGTTTTAAAAATGAATGCAGTCTTTGAAAAACGTCTCATATAGAGGTCAAAACCTCGCAACGAAATCAATTAATATGGAACGTTTTTAATCAATAAGAACGGGACATTTCAATATAAGTAGTGCCTCCAAGTCTTTAATGCAAAAACAACCGAGCCTAATTCCAAATCATGCGTCGTATAATTTTGTTCGTGAATCTTCAATTGTCTAGACGCATAAGCAATAACCTTCGTTCGTTGCATTAATACACAACCGAGACCTTGCTTTGATACATCACAATAAATCACAAAATCATCATTCCCTTCAGGCAATGACAATATAGGTGCCGTAGTTAGCTTTTTCTTCAATAACTGAAACGCTTTCTCTTGTTCATCATTCCATTCAAATTTCTTCCCTTTATGCGTTAATGCAGTCAAGGGTTTTGCTATTCTGGAAAAGTCTTGGATGAACCTTCTGTAGTAACCAGCTAATCCTAAAAACTGGCGTATGTGTTTCGGAGTTTTCGGGGTTTCCCACTTTTCAACAGTTTCTATCTTTGCCGGATCCACCTTAATACCTTCTTTGTTCACTATGTGACCGAGGAATTGAACTTCTTTCAACCAAAATGCACACTTTGAAAACTTAGCGTACAATTCTTCCTTCCTCAATACTTCTAACACCTTTCTCAAATGTTCACCGTGTTCTTGGTCATTCTTTGAGTAAATAAGTATGTCATCAATGAAAACAATGACAAACTTGTCAAGGTATGGTCCACACACTCAGTTCATAAGGTCCATGAACACAGCTGGTGCATTAGTTAAACCAAACGGCATGACCATAAACTCGTAATGACCGTAACGTGTTCTGAAAGCAGTCTTTGGAATATCATCTTCTTTCACCCGCATTTGATGATACCCGGAACGTAAGTCAATCTTTGAATAAACAGACGAGCCTTGTAGTTGATCAAATAAGTCGTCGATTCTCGGTAGTGGGTAGCGGTTCTTGATGGTAAGTTTGTTCAACTCTCGGTAGTCGATACACAACCTGAATGTACCATCTTTCTTCTTGACAAACAAAACAGGATCTCCCCACGGTGATGTGCTTGGTCGAATGAAACCACGCTCTAAAAGTTCTTGTAATTGGCTTTGCAGTTCTTTCATCTCGCTGGGTGCGAGTCTGTAAGGAGCACGAGCTATTGGTGCAGCTCCTGGTACAAGATCTATTTGAAATTCAACGGATCGATGTGGGGGTAATCCAGGTAATTCTTTCGGAAATACATCGGGAAATTCTTTTGCAATGGGAACATCATTGATGCTCTTTTCTTCAGTTTGTACTTTCTCGACGTGTGCTAGAACAGCATAGCAACCTTTTCTTATTAGTTTTTGTGCCTTCAAATTACTAATAAGATGTAGCTTCGTGTTGCCCTTTTCTCCGTACACCATTAAGGGTTTTTCTTTTTCTCGTATAATGCGAATTGCATTTTTGTAACAAACGATCTCTGCTTTCACTTCTTTCAACCAGTCCATACCGATTATCACATCAAAACTCCCTAACTCTACTGGTATCAAATCAATCTTAAATGTTTCGCTAACCAGTTTAATTTCTCGATTCCGACATATATTATCTGCTGAAATTAATTTACCATTTGCTAATTCGAGTAAAAATTTACTATCCAAAGGCGTCAATGGACAACTTAATTTAGCACAAAAATCTCTACTCATATAGCTTCTATCCGCACCCGAATCAAATAAAACGTAAGCAGATTTATTGTCAATAAGAAACGTACCCGTAACAAGCTCCGGGTCTTCCTGTGCCTCGACCGCATTAATATTGAAAACTCTTCCGCGGCCTTGTCCATTCGTGTTCTCCTGGTTCGGGCAATTTCTAATAATGTGGCCCGGTTTTCCACATTTATAACAAACTACATTGGCATAACTTGCTCCGACACTACTTGCTCCGCCATTACTCGTTCCGACACCATTTGTTCCGTTTGTTCTATTAACCCCTGGTCCGTAGACCTCACACTTCACCGCGCTATGACCATTTCTTTTACACTTGTTGCAAAATTTGGTGCAGAACCCCGAGTGATACTTTTCACACCTTTGGCATAGCTGCTTCTGATTGTTGTTGTTGTTGCGGTTATTATTGTTGTTGGGATGATTGTTGTAGTTGTTGTTGTTGTTGTTGTTGTTGTTGTTGTTGTTGGGCCGTTTGTTGTAGTTGCGATTGATGTTGCGATTGTTGGGATAATTGTTGCGATTATTGTTGTAATTGCTGTTGTTGTTGTATTGGTGATTCTTATCACCGTTTTCCTCCCACTTTCTTTTAACTTGCTTCACATTGGCCTCTTCAGCAGTCTGTTCTTTAATTCTTTCTTCAATCTGGTTCACTAGTTTGTGAGCCATTCTACATGCCTGTTGTATGGAGGTGGGCTGGTGTGAACTTATATCTTCTTGGATTCTTTCCGGTAATCCTTTCACAAACGCGTCGATCTTCTCTTCCTCATCTTCGAACGCTCCCGGACACAATAGGCACAATTCTGTGAATCGTCTTTCGTATGTGGTAATATCAAATCCTTGGGTTCGTAACCCTCTAAGTTCTGTCTTGAGCTTATTGACCTCGGTTCTGGGACGGTACTTCTCGTTCATCAAGTGCTTGAATGCTGACCACGGTAGTGCGTACGCATCATCTTGTCCCACTTGCTCTAGATAGGTATTCCACCATGTTAACGCAGAACCTGTGAAGGTATGCGTAGCGTGCTTCACTTTGTCCTCTTCAGTACACTTACTTATGGCAAATACCGATTCGACCTTCTCGGTCCACCGTTTCAATCCGATCGGTCCTTCGGTTCCATCAAATTCCAAAGATTTGCAGGCAGTGAATTCTTTGTAGGTGCATCCTACACGATTTCCTGTTCTGCTAGATCCAATGTTATTGTTGGTATGTAGCGCAGCCTGTACTGCAGCTATGTTTGAAGCTAGAAAAGTACGGAATTCCTCTTCATTCATATTCACAGTGTGTCGAGTAGTCGGTGCCATTTCCTTCAAAATAGTCAAATGGAACAAGTTAATCATACAGAATATTAAGAGTAGTTAATAGTATTTCGTAGCATAATATGAACTCATTTATAAAAGCTTTTTCTTCATATTAGCGTTTTATAAGTTTAAATTCGGGTAGTACCTACCCGTTAAGTTCATACTTAGTAGCTAATATACAATTCAACTACTACAATTCTATATGAAAAACTAATTATAATAATATTTCGCGTTCAAACTTTTATACAATATTTTACAAACTTACAATACCGCTTATTTTACATAAAGCATGAAATATAGCACACAATAACTTTGATACAAGATAGTTGTGAAGATTATTCTAGCTAGTACACAAGTCGTTCAGCAAAGGCAATAAAGACACGTAATTCATACGTCCAGAAACAAGTCATGCATTATGGTTTTACTAGGATTACTTCCCATCCTTGGTCTTGTGGAACATAACCGTTATGGCCGTTGATAAGACAGCGTGTTGTAACGTCGTCAAAGGGACAAGGGTTACGTAATGTCCAACAGTCCCGTAACAATCTAAAAACCTCATTTCTTACCCCAATTACCGACTCCGTCACTTGTAGGAACGTTTTGTTTAATAGTTGTAGCCCGATGTTCTTGTTCTCACTTTGGTGAGAAGCGAACATTACTAATCCGTAAGTATAACATGCTTCTTTATGTTGCATGTTAGCCGCTTTTTCTAAATCACGAAGTCCAATATTCGAATATATTTAGTCAAAATAATTTCTTAACCCATTGCGTAAAATAGCATTTGGGTTCCCCGCAATATATGCGTCAAAGTAAACACATCGTAACTTATGGATTTCCCAATGTGATATCCCCCATCTTTCGAACGAAAGCCTTTTATAAACCAAGGCATTCTTGGAACGTTCTTCGAATGTCATACAAACTGATCTCGCCTTAAATAGTTGTGCCGAAGAATTCTGACCGACTCTAGACAAGATTTCATCAATCATGTATCCGGGTAGGTCTCTTAAAATATTGGGTCGTCTATCCATTTTGTGATTTTATACTGTAAAATAGACAAGAGTTAGATTCATAAAAAAAATACTTATTAATACAAGCAATTTTTACATATATCATAAAGCATAAGCACACTAGATTACATATATTACACCACACGAATACAACTATCTTATTCCGACTCGCTTGTTTCTTCTTCTTCGGTTTTGGTTCGTTTTACCAAGTTTCTAGGGATATATGATGTTCCCCTAATACGAGCCGTCGTTTTCCACATTGGTTTAGAAAAACCTGGTGGTTTAGAGGTTCCTGGGTCATTGTTACAACTTAAGGACTTCGGGGGTTGACGATACATATAAAGTTCATCGGAGTTGGAATTAGATTTCTCTATTTTTATACCCTTTCCCTTATTATTTTCTTTTGCCTTTTTAAATTCAGTTGGGGTAATTTCTATAACATCATCGGAATTCTCGTCGGAATCCGATTCATCGGAGAATTGGTAATCCTCCCAATATTTTGCTTCCTTGGCGGAAACACCATTGACCATAATTAACATTGGTCGGTTGGTTGAGGATTTTCTTTTACTTAACCGTTTTATTATTTCCCCCACCGGTTCTATTTCTTCATCCGGTTCCGATTCTTCTTCCGGTTCCGATTCTTCTTCCGATTCCGACTCTTCTTCCGGTTCCTCTTCGGGAACTTGTGAATCAGTCCACGAATCATTCCAATTTACATTTGACTCTTTATTATTATTAGGTGAGTCAATGGGACTTGTTCTAGAGGTAGACATCTATCACATAATATCAAACGCGTTAAGAGATTAATATATCACATAATATTCACATGTTAAAAATATATAGTTTCCAACAAAATTTGTTAAGCAATCATTTTTCAAGTAAACACGGTCGAAGTCCAGACTCACTAATGCATCCTAACAAACTCGATAAGACACACTAGTGCAAAATTCTGGTTCTCTAAGACCAATGCTCGGATACCAACTGAAATGTCCCGTTCTTATTGATTAAAAACGTTCCATATTAATTGATTTCGTTGCGAGGTTTTGACCTCTATATGAGACGTTTTTCAAAGACTGCATTCATTTTTAAAACAAACCATAGCCTTTATTTCATAGATAAAGGTTTTAAAAAGCTTTACGTAGATTATCAAATAATGATAATCTAAAATATCCTGTTTACACACGACCATTACATAATGGTTTACAATACAAATATGTTACAACAAAATAAGTTTCTTGAATGCAGTTTTTACACAATATCATACAAGCATGGACTCCAAATCTCGTCCTTATTTAAGTATGCGATAGCAGAAGCTCTTAATAATCACCTGAGAATAAACATGCTTTAAACGTCAATAAAAATGTTGGTGAGTTATAGGTTTAACCTATATATATCAAATCATAATAATAGACCACAAGATTTCATATTTCAATACACATCTCATACATAGAGATAAAAATCATTCATATGGTGAACACCTGGTAACCGACATTAACAAGATATATATATAAGAATATCCCCATCATTCCGGGACACCCTTCGAATATGATATAAATTTCGAAGTACTAAAGCATCCGGTACTTTGGATGGGGTTTGTTAGGCCCAATAGATCTATCTTTAGGATTCGCGTCAATTAGGGTGTCTGTTCCCTAATTCTTAGATTACCAGACTTAATAAAAAGGGGCATATTCGATTTCGATAATTCAACCATAGAATGTAGTTTCACGTACTTGTGTCTATTTTGTAAATCGTTTATAAAACCTGCATGTATTCTCATCCCAAAAATATTAGATTTTAAAAGTGGGACTATAACTCACTTTCACAGATTTTTACTTCGTCGGGAAGTAAGACTTGGCCACTGGTTGATTCACGAACCTATAACAATATATACATATATATCAAAGTATGTTCAAAATATATTTACAACACTTTTAATATATTTTGATGTTTTAAGTTTATTAAGTCAGCTGTCCTCGTTAGTAACCTACAACTAGTTGTCCACAGTTAGATGTACAGAAATAAATCGATAAATATTATCTTGAATCAATCCACGACCCAGTGTATACGTATCTCAGTATTGATCACAACTCAAACTATATATATTTTAGAATCAACCTCAACCCTGTATAGCTAACTCCAACATTCACATATAGAGTGTCTATGGTTGTTCCGAAATATATATAGATGTGTCGACATGATAGGTCGAAACATTGTATACGTGTCTATGGTATCTCAAGATTACATAATATACAATACAAGTTGATTAAGTTATGGTTGGAATAGATTTGTTACCAATTTTCACGTAGCTAAAATGAGAAAAATTATCCAATCTTGTTTTACCCATAACTTCTTCATTTTAAATCCGTTTTGAGTGAATCAAATTGCTATGGTTTCATATTGAACTCTATTTTATGAATCTAAACAGAAAAAGTATAGGTTTATAGTCAGAAAAATAAGTTACAAGTCGTTTTTGTAAAGGTAGTCATTTCAGTCGAAAGAACGACGTCTAGATGACCATTTTAGAAAACATACTTCCACTTTGAGTTTAACCATAATTTTTGGATATAGTTTCATGTTCATAATAAAAATCATTTTCTCAGAATAAAAACTTTTAAATCAAAGTTTATCGTAGTTTTTAATTAACTAACCCAAAACAGCCCGCGGTGTTACTACGACGGCGTAAATCCGGTTTTACGGTGTTTTTCGTGTTTTCAGTTTTTAAATCATTAAGTTAGCATATCATATAGATATAGAACATGTGTTTAGTTGATTTTAAAAGTCAAGTTAGAAGGATTAACTTTTGTTTGCGAACAAGTTTAGAATTAACTAAACTATGTTCTAGTGATTACAAGTTTAAACCTTCGAATAAGATAGCTTTATATGTATGAATCGAATGATGTTATGAACATCATTACTAAATTAAGTTCCTTGGATAAACCTACTGGAAAAGAGAAAAATGGATCTAGCTTCAACGGATCTTTGGATGGCTCGAAGTTCTTGAAGCAGAATCATGACACGAAAACAAGTTCAAGTAAGATCATCACTTGAAATAAGATTGTTATAGTTATAGAAATTAAACCAAAGTTTGAATATGATTATTACCTTGTATTAGAATGAGAACCTACTGTAAGAAATAGATTTCTTGAGGTTGGATGATCACCTTACAAGATTGGAAGTGAGCTAGCAACTTGAAAGTATTCTTGATTTTATGTAACTAGAACTTGTAGAATTTATGAAGAACACTTAGAACTTGAAGATAGAACTTGAGAGAGATCAATTAGATGAAGAAAATTGAAGAATGAAAGTATTTGTAGGTGTTTTTGGTCGTTGGTGTATGGATTAGATATAAAGGATATGTAATTTTGTTTTCATGTAAATAAGTCATGAATGATTACTCATATTTTTGTAATTTTATGAGATATTTCATGCTAGTTGCCAAATGATGGTTCCCACATGTGTTAGGTGACTCACATGGGCTGCTAAGAGCTAATCATTGGAGTGTATATACCAATAGTACATACATCTAAAAGCTGTGTATTGTACGAGTACGAATACGGGTGCATACGAGTAGAATTGTTGATGAAACTGAACGAGGATGTAATTGTAAGCATTTTTGTTAAGTAGAAGTATTTTGATAAGTGTATTGAAGTCTTTCAAAAGTGTATAAATACATATTAAAACACTACATGTATATACATTTTAACTGAGTCGTTAAGTCGTCGTTAGTCGTTACATGTAAGTGTTGTTTTGAAACCTTTAGGTTAACGATCTTGTTAAATGTTGTTAACCCAATGTTTATAATATCAAATGAGATTTTAAATTATTATATTATCATGATATTATCATGTATGAATATCTCTTAATATGATATATATCCATTAAATGTCTTTACAACGATAATCGTTACATATATGTCTCGTTTAAAAATCATTAAGTTAGTAGTCTTGTTTTTACATATGTAGTTCATTGTTAATATACTTAATGATATGTTTACTTATCATAGTATCATGTTAACTATATATATATATCCATATATATGTCATCCTATAGTTTTTACAAGTTTTAACGTTCGTGAATCACCGGTCAACTTGGGTGGTCAATTGTCTATATGAAACATATTTCAATTAATCAAGTCTTAACAAGTTTGATTGCTTAACATGTTGGAAACATTTAATCATGTAAATATCAATCTCAATTAATATATATATAAACATGGAAAAGTTCGGGTCACTACAGCTTAGGCAAGATTATTACATTGATAGTAATCTTGTCTATGGTATGGTTTAGCTTAGACACTTTGGGTGTCTATATGCATATGTATGATTGAAATGTGATTAAGTAGCTTAGGCATAAGAGTATGCCTATGGTTAGCTTAGACATGATTACTAGGGTCGGCCTAGTAAGTTATGTCTATGGTAAGTGAGAGTCGGATCCGAAAGTAAGTAAGCAACCGTTAGGTTGAAAGAAAAGTAATGTGATGATTTTGCCCAATGTATTATGCTATATTATTCGCCTATAACTCACTAAGTGTAAAAGCTTACCCCCGTGTTGTTTTATATTTTTAGGAACGAAAGGTCATCGAGAAGGTAAAGAACCCATTTGAGGGTAGCGGAGCATTGGCATTAGAGTAAGTGGTAATGCAAGTCTCTTTTTGAATCAAGCTCTATTGGTACCGCTTATCAATGCCAAGTTTTATGTATTTGATGTTTATGCTTCTGATGTTATGGGAGGTGTATATGAAATAGCTTTATTTTTACAACGAAATACTATTAAATATGATACAATTTTACACAAGATATTTATTTATTTATAGAATGGATATACCTAAACCTTGCTACAACACTTATAGGCAGTGTACCTAATCGTACAGTAGTGTAGTTTTTAGTAAGTCCGGTTCGTTCCACAGGGATCTTTAAACAAGCTTAACGCCAATATTAGTTTAATTGTAAAAATACAAATATATATATATATATATATATATATATATATATATATATATATATATATAAAAGTAATATTATTATTATAAAAAGGGGGTTTTTACCGTTTAATGACCGGTTTGTCGATTTTAAAACTTTAGTCGCAGTTAAAACCTAATAAATATAACTTAATTTAAAGCGTAAAGTAAATGAAGATAATAAAATTGCGATAATTAAAAAGTACAATAATTAAAAGTGCAATTAAATACAATGACAATAAATAAAAATGCGATAATTAGAAGTGCAATTAAATATGAAAATAAAGGAATTATGCTTATTTAAACTTCCGTAATCATGATGTTTGACGTGTTGATTTTTAGTTTATTCTCATGGGTTAATTGTCCTTTGTCCTGGATTATTTAATATGTCCGTCTGGTTTTTGTCCATAGCAGTCCATCGGTCATAAATTTAAAGTGCGAGTGTCCTCGTCAAATTATCCTTATATCCGAAGTCAAATATTCCAACTAATTGGGGATTTAAACTGTAACAAGGTCTTAATACTTTGTTTAATAATTACACCAAGATATCGACTGCGTGTAACCCAAGGTTTTAATACTTTGTTAACAATTACGCCAAGTGTCCTTGTACATAATTTCACCCCTGTTTTAATAAATCTATTAACTATTAATCCATTCCCGTGTCCGGTTAAATGAACGATTATTCGTACATATAAATATCCCGCCCATCGTGTCCGATCGAGTGTATATGGTTATTTATAGGTACGTCCAATTGTAAATCTTTATATTAAATTAACAAACTATCATTTAATTAAACTAATATAAAGCCCATTAATAGCCCATAGTCTAATTTTCACAAGTGTCGTTCTTTTGTCCAAACCCCAATTATGGTACAAAGCCCAATTACCCCGTCTTAATATTTTAGCCCAACATCACAATTACTTCGGCTTAAATAAGAATAATAATAACTTAAGTACGAGACATTAATTTAAAAAGGAGAACATAGCTTACATTGATTATTTATCGCGTAGTGTTACACGGACAGAGCTCCGACTTTAAAACCCGTAAAATAACTTTTACATAACCCAAACTAATCTAATATAAAACTACCCTATACTATATATATATATATATATATATATATATATATATATATATATATATATATATTATATATATATATATATATATTTATTATATATTACAGTGGGATATTGATATATATATCTTTTTTCTGGCCAAAACTCGTTGCCTTTTATAGACGTGGTCTGATCCTGAGGCTCATGCGATCGCATGAGTTCTCAGTGTTAATCTCATGCGATCGCATGGCCAGCCTGGCCATGGCCAATTGCTTTGTTTGCTAGCTTGTCGACGTTATATTTAATTAAATATATAATAAATAAATAATTTATATAATTATTTAAATATTATATTATATTTTTGTGCATAGTAGACTCATAATTTTTGGTCCGTTGCGTCGGGCGTTGATAGTTGGCTCAGGTCCCGGTTCCGAATTTTCGAACGTCCTTTCGTATAATTTAATATCTTGTACTTTGCGTTCCGAAACTTGTACTCTTGTCATTTTTAGACGTTTCTCATCAATAAATTGAACCACTTGGATTGTATTTTGTACATTTGAGCTTTTTGGTCATTTGCGTCTTCAAATCGTCGTTTTCGCCTTTTGTCTTTGCACTTATTTAATATAAACGATTACAACTTAAAATAGGACAATTACAATTAAATAATTTACATATTGGGAGGATATTGCTACTAAATATATGTTCATTTGGAGCACTATCAAATATCCCCACACTTGAACGTTGCTTGTCCTCAAGCAATACAGAACTTGAAATTAAATCACACGAATCACTTCTTTATTCTTCACACTTTATACATTAGTGATTTTGATACGGCGGTATAAACAATGATAGTAACGATGTGATTTACAGTCCCACATGAGTATTAAAAATTTAGATCCTTTAAGGAAATTGGATCTTTATGAAAACATCTGATCTTTTGAAAATTCATTCTAGATTTTATCCTAGATAAGTTTTCCGGAATAACCCTTCACCGGTGTTTGCAAAATATTTTTGTGGGTTGCGTGGGTTTCATATTTTCAAATTTTAGCTCAAAACTTACGGTTTTGTGTCACCCACTTGCTAACCTTGTATTAGGAAAGCACACGTCCAGTATACTTGCTCCGTATATTACCTTTCGGTAAACTACCATCCGGTTGTAAAGGAAAGCGTTGAACAAGCAACTGTTAAGGCAATGTCTAATGACATGCATTTAATTATGGTCCAAAAACGTGTCGGATTCTAGTACTATCCTTTGTAGGAGCAATAGTAAAGATCACTCTATAATTTTTTGGTCTGGCACAAGGTCCTGTCTTTGACCATGCTATGCAACCACCGTTCTTACGGTTGACACCCGATTTGGTTCAGGTGACCTAATGAATTCAGGTGAATTCTTAGGATTTTACGTTCAATGGTAATGAACGCATTGAAAATGGGTTTTCAGAAAACAAATCGGTTTGTAATTTGATCAAAATATTTTCTCGTTCAAGCTCGAGTTTAGATATCATCGAATTCCATGAGTTTGTAATTCTCAATCTTTAAAGTCAATCTCAAGGATTGAGAAATATCAGGCTTAAATGCTGATTTTTATTCTTTAAGGAGATTATCCTTTCTGGAGGTCTGATTCATTAGTCTTATCAAGCTAATTTGCACGGCGCCCTCCCCATTTTACGAGACAGATCCTCTCATGGTTAGGATAAGTCTGACCACTTGGCGACCCTGTTTGATGCTGAGGTCCGTGGATTTCCTGCTGATTTTAGAGATGACTTTTCTAGATTTTTCGTCAACCTACAGCTGGTCTGGACGACAACTTCTTGACCTAAATCAAGAAGCGCGTGTCTTTTTCGGAAGACTTTACTTCCTTTTAATGATGGAATTGATTCATCATGTAGATCCATCTTTTCTTTCAAATATATTAAAGTAAATCGGGTAAAACTGATTAAAATCGTCCAAAACATAAAGTACCTGCAATAACTTTACAGAAACATGTGATAGATAGTTATTAATCGAATAACTTGGTACATTCTCCCCACACTTAGTTTCTTTCTTTGCCTTTTTATTCTCCTTTATTCCATTTTAAATGAATTCAATCGTTTTAGGGTGTTTCTCAATTTATGTCCTTTCCGAGGTAACGATAATTTCAGTATTAACACCTAATTTTCATCGTTCATAAATATGTATAAACATGATTTTGAATTCATTTAGTTGAAAATTTTTAAAATTTTCATAAAATTTAGAAAATAAGCCAAGTATAAACCCGAGAGAATTTATAACCCTTCCCCACACTTGAGATCATGCAATGCCCTCATTTGCATGAAATCAGACTATAATTATAAATTCACGAGGGTGATAAGTGTATAAAAATGATTAAAAATACCCAGTTTGTAATTACAAAGCTCGTCGAATGATAGATGGCGCGCCTCATCGTTCATTCCTTCTTGTTTTATCACACATGTTTTTCTTCAAAAATGGTTGCTTTTCTGAACTGTTTGCTAATCTTTAAAAATGAGTCTTTTTACCCTAATTTATTATGCATGTTTATTAACGAGTTATGCACTAACCCGAACCCCGAATTTAACGTTAATTGGGGTTAGACTTCCCCATACTTAGCTGACAACATGTGAAGTCGGTAGAATAAGCTCCACGAATTAAAATAGTGAGCCAGTTATTTACATCTCGGGTGGTATAAAATATATCAATGGGTTTAAAGTTTAGACCCACCCGATCGTCACTACTTAATTCTTTTTTAAGTGTAACTTTTAGTAAATGGATATGTCTCTTTTCTGGTTCTTGGTCAAATGGATCGATATACACCGACATACATATTTCTATAGGGTGGATAATTCCTAACATTTCCTTCCGTTTATTCTCGGGATCAAAGTTTTCACCTCTATTACCCAATTGGGTGAAATTCGAGGTGTCAATATCTATTACAGCTTGTAGTTCATCTTTGGTAGATGACTCGTCTATTGATAATATTGGGTTGGAAGGTTATGGAATGGTGAATTTCGGGATCAAAGCAAATTCTTCTTCATTAATCGGTCCCACCATTTTGGTCTCGGGGGTAAAATTTTCAACGTTATCATTTTTCCAAGAGTACCAATTTGTCACCCTTACTTATTCTTCTTCATCCATTGATGGATTGTTGATTTTGTCGGTAGAGGCTAATGTGTCGATATGTTGTGAAATTGGTAAAGCTGAATAAAAAGTATCATCGGGATAATTGGTGATTTCGGAGCTCTCGAATTCATCAAAATTCGATGATATGAGATTTTCTTGCACAATACTCCTCAGATCAACAGGTGTGTAATCTGATAGAGTTTCAGCTTGCTGATTTACAAACTCTCTCATTTGTTCATTTTGAGCATCGAGTTCTTCGAGTTTGATTTTCATATTGTCTAAAAGATTTTCAGACACATAATTTTTCTCGCCTTCTGGTTGTTGAGTTTGGATATATTCTTGGGAATAATCCCAATTTGAATTGTATTCTTCATAATCGTTCCATTCAGGTTCCGTGGGTGCGTAATTTTCCATAGGAACGTAATAATAACATTCCCATGTTGAGTGATAATCTCCACAGATTTCACAACCAGTTATTGTTTCGTCATTCGTGATCCAAGATTGACCGAACGAATTGTCATCAACATCCGTTTGAGAGTATTGATTAAATTGATTTCGGATGTCATAAAGAGTTTCCAAAATATTCTCGAGATTTTCCATAATGCGCTTATTACCAAATTTTAGCTACAATGTGGTGCATTTACTTAATTATCCTATTAGTTATAAAAATAAAAATTATATAAGTTATCAAATTAATAAACTTTTCTGCTTTTGCCCACGTTTCGAATAGCCAATAGATGCAGCAGGGAGCCAGAACCCTTTAAATCGGAAGCTCACAACTCAGCCACTAACAAATCCAACTATTACTACGAAGCAGAAAATTTGGATGTCTATCAATTTAACTTCTTAAAATAATTTTTCGTTTTTGAAATTTTAGAGAAGAAATAGAAAATTCTATGTCCTAAAAACTAGATCGTCGAGAAATAAGAAAGAAAAAGAGTGCGTCGAAAAAGGTCGAAAAATAAAAATGTCGAAAAATAATAGGCGTCGAAAAATAAAAATAAGAAAGTAGCGCATCGAAACTTAAAAAGGAACTAAAAACTAAGAATTAAAAGTTGCGTCTAAAAATATTAAAGCTTAAAAGAAAAACTATATCCCAAATGGCAATAACTTAAAAAGGTACTAAAATATAAAAACGGCGTCGCAAAATTCTAAAGCACCTAAATCTTAGTCTAAAGAAAAAGCACTTAAGTGATTTTACGGCAAAGCCTAAAACTCTAGAAATAAAAATAACTACGGCAAAAACTATATCTTAAAACTAAATACGAGCGAAAAATACAAAAATTACGCTAAAACAAATAAAAAGGTACAAAATATAAAAATAATCTGAAAGTTGTAAAAAGTACAATTTTTATAAAAATACTATTTTTATATTATTTATTTTATAAAAGTGTTAATTTTATAATTTAATAAAACTAAATAAACTAAATATACAAATTAAATAAAAACTAAATTAACTAATTAAATAAATAAAACCTATTTAGGGTTTAAATAATAATAATAATAATAAACTCCGTAATTAATGCTGTTTTAGGGTTTCCTGTGGCGTGTCAGAGATACTCATGCGATCGCATAAGAATTTACCTTCGGGCTCATGCGATCGCATGAGCTAGGGTTACGGGCCAGGCCTTGGGCTGCTACAGTACCGGGCCGAGAGTTTTTTTTTTTTTTCTGATTTATATATTTATAATATATTTATATAAATTAAATAAAACTTAAATTTTTACAAACTAAAATAAAAATAAAGAAAATTTATAAAACTTAAATATATATATATTTCACAAACTATTAAAAATATATAATTTTTGTTTTTCTTTTTATATTTTTGAATTTTTAAAACGTATTTTTACAAAAACGTATTTTTATAAAAGTAAAATAAAAATCTTTTTTTTTTAAATTAGCGTTGCGCTTCCGGCGTTTAAGCAAGAATGATCCCCGGCAGCGGCGCCAAAAATACTTGATGTTATGCGAGGTGTATATGAAATAGCTTTATTTTTACAACGAAATACTATTAAATATGATACAATTTTACACAAGATATTTATTTATTTATAGAATGGATATACCTAAACCTTGCTACAATACTTATAGGTAGTGTACCTAATCGTACAGTAGTGTAGTTTTTAGTAAGTCCGGTTCCTTCCACAGGGATCTTTAAACAAGCTTAACGCTATATTAGTTTAATTGTAAAAATACAAAAATATATATATATATATATATATATATATATATATATATATATATATATATATATATATATATATATATATATATATATATATATATATATATATATATAAGTAATATTATTATTATAAAAAGGGAGTTTTTACCGTTTAATGACCGGTTTGTCGATTTTAAAACTTTAGTCGCAGTTAAAACCTAATAAATATAACTTAATTTAAAGCGTAAAGTAAATGACGATAATGAAATTGCGATAATTAAAAAGTACAATAATTAAAAGTGCAATTAAATACAATGACAATAAATAAAAATGCGATAATTAGAAGTGCAATTAAATATGAAAATAAAGGAATTATGCTTATTTAAACTTCCGTAATCATGATGTTTGACGTGTTGATTTTTAGTTTATTCCCATGGGTTAATTGTCCTTTGTTCTGGATTATTTAATATGTCCGTCTGGTTTTTGTCCATAACAGTCCATCTGTCATAAATTTAAAGTGCGAGTGTCCTCGTCAAATTATCCTTATATCCGAAGTCAAATATTCCAACTAATTGGGGATTTAAACTGTAACAAGGTCTTAATACTTTGTTTAATAATTACAACAGGAGATCGACTGCGTGTAACCCAAGGTTTTAATACTTTGTTAACAATTACGCCAAGTGTCCTTGTACATAATTTCACCCCTGTTTTAATAAATCTATTAACTATTAATCCATTCCCGTGTCCGGTTAAATGAACGATTATTCGTACATATAAATATCCCGCCCATCGTGTCCGATCGAGTGTATATGGTTATTTATAGGTACGTCCAATTGTAAATCTTTATATTAAATTAACAAACTATCATTTAATTAAACAAATATAAAGCCCATTAATAGCCCATAGTCTAATTTTCACAAGTGTCGTTCTTTTGTCCAAACCCCAATTATGGTACAAAGCCCAATTACCCCGTCTTAATATTTTAGCCCAACATCACAATTACTTCGGCTTAAATAAGCATAATAATAACTTAAGTACGAGACATTAATTTAAAAAGGAGAACATAGCTTACATTGATTATTTATCGCGTAGTGTTACACGGACAGAGCTCCTACTTTAAAACCCGTAAAATAACTTTTACATAACCCAAACTAATCTAATATAAAACTACCCTATACTATATATATATATATATATATATATATATATATATATATATATATATATATATATATATATATATATATATATATATATTATATATATATATATATTTATTATATATTACAGAGGGATATTGATATATATATCTTTTTTTCTGGCCAAAACTCGTTGCCTTTTATAGACGTGGTCTGATCCTGAGGCTCATATGATCGCATGAGTTCTCAGTGTTAATCTCATGCGATCGCATGGCCAGCCTGGTCATGCCCAATTGCTTTGTTTGCTAGCTTGTCGACGTTATATTTAATTAAATATATAATAAATAAATAATTTATATAATTATTTAAATATTATATTATATTCTTGTGCATAGTAGACTCATAATTTTTGGTCCGTTGCGTCAGGCGTTGATAGTTGGCTCAGGTCCCGGTTCCGGATTTTCGAACGTCCTTTTGTATAATTTAATATCTTGTACTTTGCGTTCCGAAACTTGTACTCTTGTCATTTTTAGATGTTTCTCATCAATAAATTGAACCACTTGGATTGTATTTTGTACATTTGAGCTTTTTGGTCATTTGCGTCTTCAAATCGTCATTTTCGCCTTTTGTCTTTGCACTTATTTAATATAAACGATTACAACTTAAAATAGCACAACACTTTGTTTTCAGCTTGGTAGTAAAAGTAGTAACCCATTGTTTCCTTTGGGTATCCCACAAAGTGACATTTGATACCTCTGGGTTCTAACTTGTTTGAAGTGTCACGTTTCACATACGCTTCACAACCCCAAACTTTCAAATAAGACAACTTAGGACTCTTTTCATGCCATAACTCATATGGTGTCTTTTCTACCTTCTTGGTTGGAACCATATTGAGTATGCGTGTAGCAGACTCTAATGCATAACCCCAAAAAGACATCGGTAGAGTAGTTAGACTCATCATAGATCGAACCATATCAAGTAAAGTTCGATTCCTCCGTTTCGACATACCATTGTGCTGTGGTATGTAAGGTGGAGTGAACTGTGAGACAATCCCACAATTCTTCAGGTGGTCCAAAAACTCTTGACTCATATATTTCCCTCCCCGTTCAGAGCGAAGGGCTTTAATGGTCTTTCTAAGTTGATTCTCTACTTCATTTTGGAAGATTTTGAATGTTTCAAAAACTTCATGTTTATGTTTCAGCAAGTAAACATAACCATATCTACTATAATCATCAGTAAATGTAACGAAGTATGATCCACCATTTCTAGACATAGTTCTAAAAGGGCCACACACATCAATATGTATTAGTCCTAAAAGATCTTTAGCTCTTTCACCTAAACCGGAGAAATGAGCCTTTGTCATCTTTTCACATAAACATGACTCGCATACATCAAATGACTCAGAGCCAGTTGATTCCAAAAGCCCATCAGATTGGAGTTTTGAAATGCATTGTTTGTTTATATGACCAAGACGACAATGCCATATATAGATATTATTCAAGTCTTGCTAAGGTTAAAGCTGAACATCAGAACCGTCAGGACTTTTGGTGCAACTTGAAATTCCCGAGTGGAAGTGGGAAAGCATTACAATGGATTTTATTACGAAGTTACCGAGAGTTGTGGGTGGTTATGATACATTTTGGGTTATTGTTGACCGACTCACAAAGTCAGCTCGTTCCTTGCTAATTAAGAAAACAGATTCGATGGAGAAACTTACTCGTTTGTATTTGAAGGAGATTGTTTTGAGGCATGGTGTCCCTGTATTTATTATTTCAGACCGAGATAGTCGATTCACATCGAGGTTTTGGCAATCCTTACAAGATGCATTGGGAACTAAATTGTATATGAACACTGCTTATCATCCACAGCCAGATGGTCAGAGTGAAAGGACCATTCAAACGTTGGAAGACATGTTACAAGCATGAATCATTGATTTTGGTAATGGGTGGGATAGGTACTTGCCGTTGGCTGAATTTTCTTATAATAACAGTTATCATGCAAGTATTAAAGCCGCACCGTTTGAAGATCTGTATGGTAGAAAGTGTAGGTCTCCTATCTGTTGGAATAAGGTTGGGGATGCTCAACTCACAGGTCCATAAATTATTCATGAGACTACCGAGAAGATCGTACAGATTAAGGAAAGTTTGAGAACCACCAGAAGTAGGCAAAAGAGTCATGCCAATAAGAGAAGGAACGATATTGAATTTCAGGTCGGTGACCGTGTTATGTTGAAGGTATCACCTTGGAAAGGCGTGGTACGTTTTGGAAAAAGGGGAAAGTTGAATCCTTGTTTTGTTGGACCATTTGAGATTATTGAGAGAGTTGGACCGTGGCTTATCGTTTGAGATTGCCACAAGAACTCGGTGCTGTTCATGACGTTTTTCATGTATCGAATTTGAAGAAGTGTTTGGCCGAGGCCGATGAAACCATTCCTCTAGATGAACTTCATGTTGATAAACAACTCCAATTTATTGAGGAACCTGTTGAAATTATGGATCGAGAGGTTAAGACTCTAAAGCAAAGTAGAATTCCTATCGTCCGAGTGAGATGGAATGCCAGACACGGACCCGAGTTCACTTGGGAACGTGAAGATCAGATGAAGCAGAAGTACCCACATTTGTTCTCAGATGCCGAGACAACCCCTGCACTTGCTTAAATTTCGGGACGAAATTTCCGTAACGGGAAGGTACTGTAACGACCCTACTTTTTCCGTTATCTTTTACCGTTAATTATTTAACGACCGTTAACTGTTATTCGTGCCACGTCATTTCTATGACCTATATTATTATTTTTGTAATAATATATTAATTATTATGTGTTATATGAATATTTGTATTCATATCTTTAATTGTACGTTTCTACGTGTCGCGGATTTCTATCCGGCGAATCTTTTCGGTTTTCAAACCAACGGTCGAGCTTTTGGGATTTTTAAGTCCTAATTATTTTAAATATGATATTTTAATGTCATATGATCATATATAGTGTTTATATATTTTATCCGTCGCGTAGTTGTTATCTCTCCGAAAAATCAATCGAGTAGTAGCGTTTTCGCGTTTCGGGATTCGATCGGGCGTTCGGGCCACAAGCAATTAGTCATTTATCAATTTTGGGCCATAAAAGGGGCCCACCCTCTTGCTAGAGCCGGCCATCACCCCATGGGGAGGGGGTGTTTGTGCCGTTTTTCCAAACTAGTGATTTTATGGAACAAAACCTAGTTTTCACTCCTCATTTCACATTCTAATTTTTTTTTTTCGTGTTTCTCCTCTCCTTGCTCTCCTAGCCGTCGCCACTAGCATCATCATCATCATCATCCTTCAATCAAATATTAATTGGATCAAGAAGCTTTAATCATCAACGGATTCCTCTATTCGATCTCTACACACTCATACCATTCGATTCTTGATTAGGGTATAAACCCTAACCCTAGATTATTTTTAATTTTTCTTTATTTTTCTGTATTTTGATGTTATATTGATAGTATGATGATTACATGTTATTGTATTGATGATTGTATGCGTAGAATTGCTCGATTATACATATTTTCGATTTGATAAAATTGGGACAGCAGCTATTTCGTGTATTTCTGATATTGTGACTGTTATAAAAGTTAAAATAAAGTATCTAGATGAGTTCCTCTCATCAAGACATTAATTTTAGACTCCGGATTCATGTCGTTTCGATTCCCGGAGCCCTAGATATGATCAAAGTGGTATTTTGTTAAGATTGAAATGTGATATTGGTATGAACCAGGTTTGGTCCGACTTTGTGACCATATTTGGTGACTTTAGGGTGTGTTAGTGTGTTAGGATCAATTATGGGACGAACTTTCATGTTCGGGTCATCTAAATCCGAGCCACGAATCACCCGTTGCGTCTAAAACACGATTTTGATTGAATTAAAGTTTCAAGTGATGTCTTGGCTGATCACCATGACTTGTGGGATGTTCTTGGTGTGTTCTTGAGTGTACCAAAGTGTCGGGTGGTTTGATTAGGCGGAGATATATGTAAGGCTCACCGAAAACCGACACACGGGGCTCAAGATACGACCCGATGAACTTTTGATTTAAAACTTGTGATTAATTATTAAAAGTATGATATAAATAATGAATTTTATTATCATTTAATTACTTATGATATGAAAAGTAATTATTATAATTTAAGACTTATGATATATATTTATTATATCATTTAATTATTACTTATGATTTAATTAACATTTTAATTAAACTTATGATTAATAATACTTTTGTTATTAATGGAAAATACTTATGATAAGTATTAAAATTATATTATAAGATTATTATTATAAGACTTATAATAAAGATTAATTAATTATTTAATTATTATAAGGCTTAGTTATTATTTAATTATAATTTAATTATTAAATACTTATGATTTAATAATTATAATTAGAAACTTATGATATGATTAATAATCCATTATTAATTAATAATACTTATGATATGATTTAAAATTTATTATTAATTAATAATACTTATATTATGACTAATATTTAATTAATTAATTAAATACTTATGTTATATTAATTATATCATTTAAACTTATATTAACTTTAATAATTCATTTTAATTTAATTAAACTTATGTTATGACATAATTAGACATATTTAACTTTAATAAACATTATAACTTACATTATTATTACAACTTACACTTTTAAAATTAACGTTGACTATGTTTGACCAAGGTTGACTTTTGAGTTGACTTCCGGTTGACTTTGACTTTTGTTGACTTTCTAAATAAGGAAAGTTTCCTAACTTAAAACTTTCTAAAAATAGAAACTTTCTAAATTTGGAAACTTTCCAAAAATAGAAACTTTCCAAAAATAAAAACTTTCCAAAAATAGAAACTTTCCAAAAATAGAAACTTTCCAAAAATGAAAACCTGCTAAAAATAGAAACTTTCTAAAAATAGAAAGTGTGTCCGTACGCTGTTCCGATCAAACCGATGCATGTTGAGTATTGTTCTATGACTACTTGCAACATGTACAATAGCTATCATACTAAGACTTGACCTAAGTTAGTTATTTATATCGACCTGCTTTATTTATAGGTCGGCGTTGTGATCATTCCTGATCACTTTACTTCGATTGCTGTTCGCTTATTTGTATGATTACTTCGTTTGCTATTAAGGTGAGTTATAGTCCCATTTTCTATTTTAAATCTTTTGGGATGAGAATACATGCAATTTATTTTATATTTTGGACACAAGTGGAAGTTGGTTTAAATTATTCATTGTGAGTTGAACAAAAATATTCCCTAGTCTGGTAACTATAATCACTGGTTTCTACTAGTGAACGCGAATCCTACGGATAGATCTATCGGGTTTGACAACCCCATTTCGAGCTAGTCGCGCTAGCAATTTATAATCGGAATGTTTAGTACTTCGTAATTTGTTGTAGATACACTTGTTCGGTGTATATTATTTATTGTGTTTGGCAAGGGTAAATAAATGGTTAAGTGGTTACCAGGTGGCTCACGGTAAATGGAATAATGTTTTTATATGTTTTCTAGCATATAATTTTGTGGTCCAAAAAGGAGTTTTTATGTTTTCAAACATAAATTTTTACGGTTTAAATTAAATATTATTTGCAATATTAAACCTATAATTCACTCAACATTTTTGTTGACAGTTACTCGCATGTTTTATTCTCAGGTTCATGATTGATTGCTTCCGCTATGCTTAGAGAGTCTGCATATTTATGATGGTAGCTTTTGTTAAACAATAACTTGCATTCTATTTTGATACATTTAATAGTGGATGCTGTTGACTTTGTTTTGGTCAACTTTTGGTTAAGTAATAATGTATGGTTTTTCTAAACTTACATATTTTGATAGGTTTCCTTTATAGGAAATCATTTTTAAATAAAGAATGCAAGGTTATTTATTAAATTCATATAGAGTTATGATCAAGCTGTGGGACCAAGATAACGATGGTCGTCAAGTGTACTTTGACGGGTCGTTAAAGTTGGTATCAGAGCCAGGTTGTAGGAAATTAGGCTGCATTGATGTCGTTACCCGAGTCAATAGGGTGCATTAGTGAGTCTAGTCTACAGCCCGACCTATAAAATATTATTATATGTGACTATTTGTATCGTATTGGCATGTATATTGTTATCATACATACATCTCTATTATGTTCTGAATTCGAGAGGAACTCCCATTCCGATTTAAACGTATTCTCTGACTCATGCGAACTTATCCTTAAAAGAACACCTCGGGTAGTGAAACCGAGGAATGTCATTCTTGACTTCTGAAATTCTCGACATTTCTATGTCATCGATTATGGTTATGTATATAACGTTTGAGTTATATTACGCGAGATGTCATTCTTGACTTATAAGTGCTCGACATTTCAATGTCAGCTATTATGTTTAGGTATATAACATTCTTGTTATATTACGTGCCTTTGTGCCGTTGTGCCTATGTGCTTTGGTTTTTGAACCGAAAAACGTCATTCTTGACTTTTAGATATTCTTGGTACTTCGAAGATATTTTTATGTCATCGTTATTCCTATTCATTACTTTTGATATTTTTGTCTCTTGTGCTATCCTTAGCACACTGTTTAAGAAATTGTTTTAGAGAAAGTGTGTGGAAATTCGAGGTTGATCGTGTGTTCTGACCTCATGTAGTGCTATTGGAATGGAACTATGAATTAGTGAAATATAATGGTGTCAGGCCAATGTGATTATATTACGTTAATTCATAAAGAATTCCCAATATTGTGACATGAGGAATAGAAAGCGAGTCAAAGAAAATTTTTACACTACTCATTTAGAAATTCCGATGTATTACATGGGTAGGGTAAATATTCATTATCTTATTTGTTGATATACGAGGAGCTCGTCTTAACTCGATTATCTATCTCATGCTCTACCATTTCATAACTCGCTTGTTAGCAACAGCTTCGCTCGGGAACAGTTTTGGCCCAAGGACTTATGTCCTGATAATAGTCAAAACAACATTTAACTCATTGGTTTTCATGACCTCGTAACATTATGTCGCACGACGATTCAAGTCCTTTACTCGATCTTCCACTATCTTACTTCAACTTGTAACCTCTGAATACAGATACTCTGTTTATCATCGGGAGTTTTACACATTCGTTTAATTGGGCGGTTCTCACGGGATTTATGGGCGAATAGAAGTAATGAAATATTTTGTCATGTATACAAATTATAAAATCATATATGTACGTATGGATTCAAATGAATAAATTTACCCTTACCTATTTTGGCTAGTATATACTAAATCATACCTTCAAAAATTATTTTAAACCACTCATTTATTGAGCTGTTTGATTAAGTCAAATTGTTTTATATAAAATGGTACACGTTGTACATACTTCTAAATTACTAAGAACTTCGCTCCGTTTATGATGTCGCATCAAACGTTTAAAGGTTTTTCAAAACCCCTTTTGATTGATCTTATCAAATTTTTGCATTACTCTACAGAGTGTTTGGATCATGGTTCTTCTTATTCTCCGTTTAAGGATGAAACTTACCATTAAGTTCGTTGATAGAAACTCTTACACCACTTTGGATTCCAGTTTTATAAAATTTGTTGGAAAGTCTTTGCGCTCGTAAAATTTTCCTCTTATGTTTGGACATGGCCGAAACGCGGACCGATAAATCAATTTTCTGGGGTACACTCGGTGGTCACCCTATTGTAGAAAAGGCGCTATGTGGGTTTCTACCCCAACTGTTGTTATAGTGAGTATCATGGATATATATTACACTAGACCGTTTGAGGAGTTTCTGCTCTCAATATTCGCTGTCAACCGCAACACCCTCGAAAACATCAATCCTATGATCCAATACTGTGAGGTGCACGAAATTATTTTTGGCGATTCATCTCACCTGAAGTCGGCCATTCTTTATAACCCATGATTCGCGTTCTTTTCATCCGCACATAAATTTAAGAATCTGGATGAATCCTAGATTTCCTCGCTCATTGTACAAGGAAGTTCACTCTCGTTGAAATATCACACTTTTCGTAAGTCTTCCTTTCGAAAATGTAATGAAAATTTACTTTGAAGTCCATGATCCTCGTTATCTCCTTTGAGAGAATTGCCTTAAATATCTATGCCGCCGATGTGACTACTCCATATATTTCTTCCTTCACTGTTGCAACTATATTTCATTCGTCCCAGTTCGTCCCCTTGGGGAGCTCCTATTTTGTTTGTCAAGAAGAAAGATGGTTCGTTCCGATTGTGTATTGATTATCGCGAGTTAAACAAGCGTACTATTAAGAATCGTTACCCTTTTCCGAGAATTGATGATCTGTTCGATCAACTTCAAGGTTCGTCCATTTATTCTAAGATTGATCTTCGTTCTGGTTATCACCAATTGCGCGTTAAAGAATCTAATGTTCCAAAAACCGCTTTTCGCACCCGTTATGGTCACTTCAAATTCCTTGTTATGCCGTTCAGATTAACAAATGCACCTGCTGTGTTCATGGACCTCATGAACCGTGTGTGCAGACCCTATCTGGACAAATTCATTATTGTTTTCATCAACGACATCCTTATTTATTCTAAGAGTGATGAAGAGCACGAAGAACATTTGAAGTTGGTGCTTGATTTATTGAGAGAAGAAGAGTTGTACGCTAAGTTCTCTAAGTGTGCTTTCTGATTAAGAGAAGTTCAATTCCTTGGACATATTGTTAGTAACCAGGGAATTCAAGTTGATCCTGCCAAGATTGAGGCAATTGAGAAGTGAGAAATTCCGAAAACTCCTACTCAGATTCGTCAGTTCCTAGGTTTGGCAGGCTATTTTAGAAGGTTCACTCAAGAGTTTTCATGAGTAGCGAAACCTCTGACTGCTTTAACGCATAAGGGGAAGAAGTACGAGTGGAAGAGTGAACAAGAGTCTGCTTTCCAGACTCTGAAGAAGAAGTTAACTTCTGCACTGATATTATCACTACCTGAGAGTAATGATGATTTTGTTATCTATAGTGATGCTTCGTGCCGAGACTTGGGTTGTGTTTTGATGCAGTGAAAGAAAGTCATTGCCTACGCGGCATGACGGTTAAAGATTCATGAACAGAATTATACAACCCATGATTTTGAATTGGGAGCTGTTGTGTTCGCACTCAAGATTTGAGACATTACTTATATAGGGTCAAATGTACTGTGTACACTAATCACAAAAGTCTTCAACATATCCTTGATCAGAAACAGTCGAATATGAGGCAACGAAGATGGATTGAGACATTGAACGATTATGATTGTGAACTTTTATATCATCCGGGGAAGGCTAATGTTGTGGCTGATACATTAAGTCATAAAGAGAGGACTGAACCTCATAGGTTTAGGGCCTTAAATATGACCATTCGAACAAACCTCGCAAGGCAGATTCTTGCAGCTCAATAAGAAGCCTTGAAGGAGGAGAATTTTGTAATGGGAAGGTCCGAGGCTTGAGTAAACAGTTAGAGGTACGAACCGATGGTACTCGGTATTTTGCGGGACGCCTTTGGGTTTCGAAGTTTGGTGATCTGCGACAACTTGTTCTAGAGGAGGCTCGTAAGTCTAGGTACTCTATTCATCCTGATTCAGGAAAGATGTATCACGATCTTAAGGAGCTGTATTGGTGGCCTCATTTGAAGGCTGATGTGGCTACGTATGTGGCTAAGTGTTTGACCTGTGCTAAGGTTAAAGCTGAACATCAGAACCGTCAGGACTTTTGGTGCAACTTGAAATTCCCGAGTGGAAGTGGGAAAGCATTACAATGGATTTTATTACGAAGTTACCGAGAGTTGTGGGTGGTTATGATATTTTTGGGTTATTGTTGACCGAGTCACAAAGTCAGCTCGTTCCTTGCTAATTAAGAAAACAGATTCGATGGAGAAACTTACTCGTTTGTATTTGAAGGAGATTGTTTTGAGGCATGGTGTCCCTGTATTTATTATTTCAGACCGAGATAGTCGATTCACATCGAGGTTTTGGCAATCCTTACAAGATGCTTTGGGAACTAAATTGTATATGAACACTTCTTATCATCCACAGCCAGATGGTCAGAGTGAAAGGACCATTCAAACGTTGGAAGACATGTTACAAGCATGCATCATTGATTTTGGTAATGGGTGGGATAGGTACTTGCCGTTGGCTGAATTTTCTTATAATAACAGTTATCATGCAAGTATTAAAGCCGCACCGTTTGAAGATCTGTATGGTAGAAAGTGTAGGTCTCCTATCTGCTGGAATGAGATTGGGGATGCTCAACTCACAGGTCCATAAATTATTCATGAGACTACCGAGAAGATCGTACAGATTAAGGAAAGTTTGAGAACCACCAGAAGTAGGCAAAAGAGTCATGCCAATAAGAGAAGGAACGATATTGAATTTCAGGTCGGTGACTGTGTAATGTTGAAGGTATCACCTTGAAAAGGCGTGGTACGTTTTGGAAAAAGGGGAAAGTTGAATCCTCGTTTTGTAGGACCATTTGAGATTATTGAGAGAGTTGGACCTTGGCTTATCGTTTGAGATTGCCACAAGAACTCGGTGCTGTTCATGACGTTTTTCATGTATCGAATTTAAAGAAGTGTTTGGCCGAGGCCGATGAAACCATTCCTCTAGATGAACTTCATGTTGATAAACAACTCCAATTTATTGAGGAACCTGTTGAAATTATGGATCGAGAGGTTAAGACTCTCAAGCAAAGTAGAATTCCTATCGTCCGAGTGAGATGGAATGCCAGACACGGACCCGAGTTCACTTGAGAACGTGAAGATCAGATGAAGCATAAGTACCCACATTTGTTCTCAGATGCCGAGACAACCCCTGCACCTGCTTAAATTTCGGGACGAAATTTCCGTAACGGGAAGGTACTGTAACGACCCTACTTTTTCCGTTATCTTTTACCGTTAATTATTTAACGACCGTTAACTGTTATTCATGCCACGTCATTTCTATGACCTATATTATTATTTTTGTAATAATATATTAATTATTATGTGTTATATGAATATTTGTATTCATATCTTTAATTGTACGTTTCTACGTGTCGCGGATTTCTATCCGGCGAATCTTTTCAGTTTTCAAACCAACGGTCGAGCTTTTGGGATTTTTAAGTCCTAATTATTTTAAATATGATATTTTAATGTCATATGATCATATATAGTGTTTATATATTTTATCCGTCGCGTAGTTGTTATCTCTCCGAAAAATCAATCGAGTAGTAGCGTTTTCGCGTTTCGGGCTTCGATCGGGCGTTCGAGCCACAAGAAATTAGTCATTTATCAATTTTGGGCCATAAAAGGGGCCCACCCTCTTTCTAGAGCCGGCCATCACCCCATCGGGAGGGGGTGTTTGTGCCATTTTTCCAAACTAGTGATTTTATGGAACAAAACCTAGTTTTCACTCCTCATTTCACATTCTAATTTTTTTTTTTCGTGTTTCTCCTCTCCTTGCTCTCCTAGCCATCGCCACTATCATCATCATCATCATCATCCTAAAATCAAATATTAATTGGATCAAGAAGCTTTAATCATCAACGGATTCCTCTCTTCGATCTCTACACACTCATACCATTCGATTCTTGATTAGGGTATAAACCCTAACCCTAGATTATTTTTAATTTTTCTTTATTTTTCTGTATTTTGATGTTATATTGATAGTATGATGATTACATGTTATTGTATTGATGATTGTATGCGTAGAATTGCTCGATTATACATGTTTTCGATTTGATAAAATTGGGACAGCAGCTATTTCGTGTATTTCTGATATTGTGACTGTTATAAAAGTTAAAATAAAGTATCTAGATGAGTTCCTCTCATCAAGACATTAATTTTAGACTCCGGATTCATGTCGTTTCAATTCCCGGAGCCCTAGATATGATCAAAGTGGTATTTTGTTAAGATTGAAATGTGATATTGGTATGAACCAGGTTTGGTCCGACTTTGTGACCATATTTGGTGAGTTTAGGGTGTGTTAGTGTGTTAGGATCAATGATGGGATGAACTTTCATGTTCGGGTCATCTAAATCCGAGCCACGAATCACCCGTTGCGTCTAAAACACGATTTTGATTGAATTAAAGTTTCAAGTGATGTCTTGGCTGATCACCACAACTTGTGGGATGTTCTTGGTGTGTTCTTGAGTGTACCAAAGTGTCGGGTGGTTTGATTAGGCGGAGATATATGTAAGGCTCGCCGAAAACCGACACACGGGGCTCAAGATACGACCCGATGAACTTTTGATTTAAAACTTGTGATTAATTATTAAACGTATGATATAAATAATGAATTTCATTATCATTTAATTACTTATGATATAAAAAGTAATTATTATAATTTAAGACTTATGATATATATTTATTATATCATTTAATTATTACTTATGATTTAATTAACATTTTAATTAAACTTATGAATAATAATACTTTTGTTATTAATGGAAAATACTTATGATAAGTATTAAAATTATATTATAAGATTATTATTATAAGACTTATAGTAAAGATTAATTAATTATTTAATTATTATAAGGCTTAGTTATTATTTAATTATAATTTAATTATTAAATACTTATGATTTGATAATTATAATTAGAAACTTATGATATGATTAATAATCCATTATTAATTAATAATACTTATGATATGATTTAAAATTTATTATTAATTAATAATACTTATATTATGACTAATATTTAATTAATTAATTAAATACTTATGTTATATTAATTATATCATTTAAACTTATATTAACTTTAATAATTCATTTTAATTTAATTAAACTTATGTTATGACATAATTAGACATATTTAACTTTAATAAACATTATAACTTACATTATTATTACAACTTACACTTTTAAAATTAACGTTGACTATGTTTGACCAAGGTTGACTTTTGAGTTGACTTTCGGTTGACTTTGACTTTCAGTTGACTTTCTAAATAAGGAAACTTTCCTAACTTAAAACTTTCTAAAAATAGAAACTTTCTAAATTTGGAAACTTTCCAAAAATAGAAACTTTTCAAAAATAGAAACTTTCCAAAAATGGAAACCTGCTAAAAATAGAAACTTTCTAAAAAATAGAAAGTGTGTCCGTACGCTGTTTCGATCAAACCGATGCATGTTGAGTATTGTTCTATGACTACTTGCAACATGTACAATAGCTATCATACTAAGACTTGACCTAAGTTAGTTATTTATATCGACCTGCTTTATTTATAGGTCGGCGTTGTGATCATTCCTGATCACTTTACTTCGATTACTGTTCGCTTATTTGTATGATTACTTCGTTTGCTATTAAGGTGAGTTATAGTCCCATTTTCTATTTTAAATTTTTTGGGATGAGAATACATGCAATTTATTTTATATTTTGGACACAAGTGGAAGTTGGTTTAAATTATTCATTGTGAGTTGAACAAAAATATTCCCTAGTCTGGTAACTGTAATCACTGGTTTCTACTAGTGAACGCGAATCCTACGGATAGATCTATCGGGTTTGACAACCCCATTTCGAGCTAGTCGCGCTAGCAATTTATAATCGGAATGTTTAGTACTTTGTAATTTGTTGTAGATACACTTGTTCGGTGTATATTATTTATTGTGTTTGACAAGGGTAAATAAATGGCTAAGTGGTTACCAGGTGGCTCACGGTAAATGGAATAATATTTTTATATGTTTTCTAGCATATAATTTTGTGGTCCAAAAAGGAGTTTTTATGTTTTCAAACATAAATTTTTACGGTTTAAATTAAATATTGTTTGCAATATTAAACCTATAATTCACTCAACATTTTTGTTGACAGTTACTCGCATGTTTTATTCTCAGGTTCATGATTGATTGCTTCCGCTGTGCTTAAAGAGTCTGCATATTTATGATGGCAGCTTTTGTTAAACAATAACTTGCATTCTATTTTGATACATTTAATAGTGGATGATGTTGACTTTGTTTTGGTCAACTTTTGGTTAAGTAATAATGTATGGTTTTTCTAAACTTACATATTTTGATAGGTTTCCTTTATAGGAAATCATTTTTAAATAAAGAATGCAAGGTTATTTATTAAATTCATATAGAGTTATGATCAAGCTGTGGGACCAGGATAACGATGGTCGTCAAGTGTACTTTGAAGGTTCGTTAAACATATCAATTTCAAAAATACCATCACGTGGAATAGCATTAAAATAAAATACATTATTCTTAGAAACTGAAATACCAAAGTGCGTAAATGTAAGTTCAAAACCAACATTTTTTAAAAGAGAAACTGAAATTACATTGCTCGTAATACTAGGAGCATAATGACATTGTTCCAACAAAACAATAAGACCACTATGTAAAGTAAGCTCATATGTGTCAATAGCTTTAACAGCAACTCGAGCCCCATTGCCCACTCTTAAGTCTAGTGTGTCTTTTTTCAGTCTCTTACTTCTTCTCATTCCCTGCATATTGTTACAGTTGTGAGTACCACAACCAGTATCAAAAATCCAGGAATCACTAGAAAAAGTATATAATTGTATATGAAATATACCTAATTTGCTAGTCTGGCCAGCTTTGCCTTTTCTCAACTCAGATAGGTAGGAAGGACAATTCCTCCTCCAGTGGCCAACTTTTCCACAGTGAAAACATTCGGCATCTTTCGCTGGGTTTTCTTTCTTGGGAGGTGGTGGAATTTTCTTCTTAGCAATTGACTTGTCTTTTCCTTTTTTCCAAGTTTTCGGCTTATTCTTTTTCACCTTACCATCCCTAATCATCAGGACACTTGGATTGAAAACCTTATATGAAATATTTTGTTCAGCAGTTTTGAGCATCAAGTGCACCTCTGCCAGAGATTTCTCCCAACCTTGCATATTGTAATTCATCACAAATTGGTGATACGATTTTGGTAGTGAAACTAAAACCGTGTTCACAGCTAAGTTAGGCGGCAAAGTAGTTCCAAGTTTTTCCAATCGGTCAATGTAGCTTTTCATTTTTAATACATGAGAGCTCACTGATTGACCCTCCTCCATTTTGCATGTTTGAAGAAGCTTATAAGTTTCATATAACTCTTGACTAGCCTGTTTCTAAAACATATTTTTCAGCTCATTCATCATATCATATGCTGTATGATCTTCCATTTCCTTTTGGAGGTCAGAAGTCATACTAGCAAGCATGATTAAAGCTATCTTCTCTTGCTCATCAAACAACTTCTGATAAGCATTCTTTTGAGCAGTAGTAGCTGTCACAGGAGGAGCTTCGGGTAAGGGTTCTTCAATTTTGTTCAACTTCCCTTCATATTTGAGAACAATTATCAGGTTGCGGTACCAATCGAGGAAGTTTGAACCATTGAGTTTCTCCTTCTCCAACAAAGAACGGAGGGTGTTTTGGTTTACATTTTGATTGTTTGACATCTACAAAAGAACAAGGTTCAATTTTAGTATCTTCGATATAATACTTTAATAAATTAATTATCCAAGTTTTAATATATTTAAAAATAATTAATTTACGAAAGCCTAAGATCCACATAGAGGTTCTATAACTACATCTGTTGATTAGCTAGCAGTTATAGAGTCTACTGGTAGGTAGCGAGTACCAATTGCATCACAGGTGCAACTCTTAGATCTTTATGGAACCTTGAGATATGTGTAGTCTAACAAACCACTATTATCTATTGGCATGTTTGTCCCATCCTTACCTCGAACTCAGGTCTCACCGTGAATACGATTAAGGCGTTCAATTTGGAAACAATGGAAATTCAGCCTAGTCTCACTCGTAACTGAAAATCCACCTCGTGGCTATAATTCGATTAGGTCTCACCGTAATCAAAAAATAACGAGGAGTGTTTGCAAGCTCATTGGATGGCATGACTTAAATTTGACGGGTATTTTGAAAATATTTGTGTTAACGAATAATGCATACACACAAGATTCGCTACACTATTTATTAAAAATCATTTTAACCAATTCTATATATGTCGATCGTGTTTATGCGTCTAGTTTGTTATTTTATTTTATATAAAAAATAACAAATACACATTGTGTATCATTTTAAAACATTTTTAAAAGATGCCGCCCATATATATTATTTGAGTTTCAAAAATATTTAACTTTAAACTCGTTAGAGTTTAACTTTTTAAAATCATCAATTTTAACCTTTGAAACTCGTTACTAGTTTTATTTGATGTTTTCATCAAAAACATTTAGCATACATTATAATTAATAATTAAATATAAATGCGTAAAAATAAAACACAACCATACCATGCATCACACACACATAGCCTAGCCCCAAAATCCTATGCTTGATCCCATGAGCCGACATGGGATCAAGAGGTCAAACTAAGGGTAATATCATAGCTCCCACTTAATTCAAGAATCAAGTGAAAACTTGACAAACGCCATTGTTGTAAACTTGACCTGTTTGCCATCTTCTAAGTCAAACTCCACGTTGCATCTTTATCTTTAATCTTCATCTTATTACATATATTTAAAATTGAAAAATACAACTAATCTAGTACTTTTACAATTTAGAATAAACTTAAATACAATACTATGAAAATAAAAAAAAAAATATAATACAACTTTGGCTTCAAAATGGCCTTTTCTAATAAATAATCAATATGACATAATATTGCCGTAATCAACAATTACAACAATCATACATAGGTCGGGGTGTTATGGGCTAGTGTGCAATCACAATTTTAATAACTACATTATTAAAACCTACATATGGCTTGTTCATGGTTACAATGCATGTGTACAACCATGGAATGAATTAAACAACAATTATTCAAGCCATAATTAATAAATTCAAAATTTATAACAGTGATTTTTTCAGATCTTATTCGTGCGTCATGAGGTAATCAACAAAGTTGACTTTCAAAATCATAAAGGTTTTGACTCTTACCAATTCACCACAAAGCTAAATCTAAAGAAAATCACGCGACAATTAAGATGGTGTAAAAGCGGCTCGGATACCACTGTTGGAAAATCGTGTGTACTTTTAGTCAGATTAACGTAGCGGATAGTTAAATAATAATCCTTTATTATTATATAAAACTTTACAAGATTAAATATTCATATATTTAATGAAACATGCACGCGATTAATCTATCCCAATGAGATCCAGTTACACCATAATAACTGTCATGAATATTAAATCATAAGATGAGTTAGCGATATACCTTTCTTGAAGAAACTGATGAACAGAGAGAAACCTACAATCAAAAATATGACCGTCTCTTTGGATAGTTCACACTACACTTTAAACAACGTCAATGGATGCTAGTCCAAACCCAAGTAAGTTATTAATATATAATCTAATTATATTACTAAAACAAATAATACTCCGAATTGCCTGAATTGCCTTTTGAAAGATTGAATTGCCTTTTGAAAGATAATATGATATGATGTGTTTGACTATGTGGGGCTAGAGAGGAAAGACAAAAAGCAGAGATTCAATAATATTGTGTGTTTTTTTTCGGGTTATCTTTTTCAAAGACCAAAGTTCCATACTTATATTATTGAACAATAACTATCCGGTTAAACAAAAAAACGTATTTACCAAAGTTGGTGAATAACACATTAATGATATATTCCTTTTACTTTAGCACTACTTTTAAGATTTGACATCAATCCAAATCTTATTTTTCTTGTTCCATACATACGTATATTAATTAATCATTAATTAATTAATTACTTTTATTTAATTACTTGAATTATATATATATATATATATATATATATATATATATATATATATATATATATATATATATATATATATATATATATTATTAATTGACGTCTAGGTGTATATGTGTGTGACTCCGAGGGCTCGCATAAATTTAGCCATATAGTTGTATGTTGTACCTTGCACATTAATCCTACACTTATCCTCCTCACACAAAGTAGTGCCACATTTAGTGAACTTGACAGCACTCAAATCTTAACCGGGTTTAACGCATGGTGTTCAATAGCCTATGCAGTTTTAGGTTGTTAACCAACACTACAACAAATTAACCGATTCGTCACACATATTTTTACATGCTTTTCTAAAGGCGTGAACTTTTTATTAAATTTGTCACACTTATAAATGTGTGTAAATTTGTTACATATTTAAGTGTTGAATATAGTTATAGTTTCACACATAAAATTGTTGCAAACAAATGTTCACAATTATGAGAGTGTAACAAAGCAAATTTAATCACATTTAAATGTGTGAGTAAATTTGCTACACCTCATTTTTTCACACAAGGGGAGGCGTGAATAAATTTAATGCGACAAATTTTACTTAACACTCTGAAATGTGATTATGTTTATGATTGTACACGCCAATAAGTGTTGACTTTTTTCCTTACAATTTTATGTTTGAAAGTATGACGATATTTCACACTTATAAATGCAATACAATTAGACACATATATAAGTGTGTAGAACTTAATAAAAAGTTCACACATTTAAAAAACGTGTAAAAATATATGTGACGAAATAGCAAATTTGTTGTAGTGCAAGTGTGAACAGGTGACACAATCATTTTTAAACCTAGCTTCTAACCCTAAACTCAAAGCAAGCATTTACAGACATATTACCAAGTTTGTTCTACATTAAAATTAACAACCCAAAAATGTAGTCATAAGGATAGACTCCAAACTATAAACCATTAAATTATACTCTCCATTCAGGCTTCACTCGATAACATGCATAGTTGATAGTTCATTGCTCTAAGCATGATAAAAGTTATACCAAGTGACAACTTGTATGTATTACGAACATTTTACATAATTTACATATATACTACAGATCATAACAACTTGATAAAAAAAAAAAAAGCAGTACACCCACTTATAGGCTGCAAAATGTAAACATCTATATCTATTTTCTAAGTGTACAAATGCGTTTCAACTGGTAAAACAAAAAAGTGTAAATTCAAATATAAACTTTAAACCCACATCACAACTCCATAATCATCAATCAAACATTCTCTTTAATAGCTCCAACGAGTTGAGTACCTTCGCTTTGCGGCGTTCGATTGAAAAAAAAAAAGAATGGAAAAAATAGATTTAGAGGACATTAATTGAACTGGTTAAAAAACCCCAAAGTTGCAAAAATAAAAATAATAATAATGATAATAATGATTAATCATGATAAATGATGATAATGATGGTCGTCCTCCTCCTCCTCCTCCGCGTCCGCGTGTCGTCCTCGTTGCCGTCGCCGCTGCCACCGCCGCCGGACGAATATACCCTCACATGCGTGGCACATGTGAGGTGGTAACTGTTAAATGTAGACAGACGTTTGGTGTGAATACTAACCATGAAAGTCACACAAAACTTAGGTATCAACGATGCAAATTTGAAACTTTAGGTGTTGTGATGAAAATAGTTATAAACCACAGGTACCAACGGCGAAATTTTTTTCAAATAATTACATAAGATCAAAAAATAAAATGGGGTTTAATAATGGCAAGACAAGTGGGTGCTATTTTTGGTAAAAAGGTTTTTGGGAAACAATTTTCGATGCCCTTGATTTGTGGTTAAATTCATCTCACTTCTATGCCATCACAATTTTCGAAACAACTGTATTGACCAAATATTCTCTTTCGATCCTTTTCTTTGTAACTTTTGAGTTTAGCGACTTTACAAGTGACGGAATTTGAAAGATAAGCATCCACACATAACGAGTGACGGAATTTGAGTTTAGGGACTTTAAAGATAAGTATCCACGCGTTACTATTACACGAGTGACGGGTTTAAAAGTCACGAATATAATTATTATATTATGTAAAGTGCTAAGACCATCTGTAACGGTGGGTGGGCGTTTCTTTGTGGTGTTTAGGGACATGTTTCTTTTTTGGGTAGAGTGGTAATGATGTTTCTTTTTGGTGTTGGTTAGGAGTATTGTGATGATGTGTTAAAATATAATTGTGTTAAGTATTAAAGGGGAATAAAAATAATATTTTTAAATTAATAAAAAAACAAGAAACGAGGGCTTCTTTTCCCGTTGGAATCGAACAGATGGAAAAGTGACACAAAAAGAGACATATGGATACAACCAAAATGGCGTTTCTTGATTTCCATGTTGGCAAGTGACAGACGTCACTATGCACCGATACAAATGATCTAATAGAGCAATTGGTCGTGACCTTTATATGAAACACGATTTAGTTTTTAGTTTGTCAACGTTGACTACTCTTCAGTGCGTTTGTTTATCTTTTAATTGAATAATTCAGCGTTGAATGCTGAATCATTCAGCATTCAGAGCATTTGTTTCTGACATCTGAATGACAGATAGTGTTGAATGGTTCAGTATTCAGAGCTGAAATATCTCTTTACTATTAAACAACTAAATTTAATGCTTTTTAAATTATACCAGAACACACCTAAATTGGGACCCGTATACCCATGGAGAAATTCGTTAACTTGATAGTGAGTAAGTAGATGGAGACCTGACGTGCATGAGTAGAGACGGATTTTCTTAATCAGGTTCAGGTTCGGGATAACTTAGACCCGGCCAAAATTCAGCACGATGCCATCCCTATTTGAGATCCAGATAGTGAGTCTGTTATATATCTTTTCTTTCCGCAATGGGTATCAATTTACAAGCACGGAAATGCTACGACTTGAGTTATAAAGGCCTTATGCTCATGTATCAAAGTTTTTGACCATTATCCTTCCTTATGTATTTAAAGTGGGGCATTTATAGCTTTCTGAGTATTGTTTAATTAATGTTTGATAGTGTTTACTTGTCGGTAAGCGATATGATGTTTTTTTTAACGGCTAGAAAATATATATAATATACACTCTCTTTAGCAAGACGCTAAAAGAGAAATTACAAAGGGATAGCAAGTTATGAGTTCCAATTTGAAACTAAATGACCTCTATTTTTAATCTAACATAAAGAAAAAATTCTAATAACGTCAAATAAGCTACTTCTATAACAAAAAGAATTATAAAAAACAATTTCGTTTCCGAATCTCCAAATCGCCCAAAGCAAAGTTATGATTGTAGCAATAACTCGACTCTTATTGATCGTTGATAATCGAACACCCTCTAGCCAAACAATAAACATATCCCATGAAGAGATCACCGACATATCACAATTTAACCAAACCCGCAATTTCAACCAAACGTCGCTAGCAAAGTAATGATTGTAGCGATATGATGTGATAACTACAAATTTCAGCTATATTAATTAAGACATGGACTCTTTATTATAAACATCCCTTCTAATATTCTCTAATATACAAAGTGAAAAAATTTGCTGGCATAGTTCAACGGTTTCCCCATGTTGTTTGAGTCATGAGATAGGGAGAGGTCATGTGATCAATCGTTAGGGATGACATGATTTTCTTTAAACCAATTGAACACCAATAATGGTGGTATATATTGACCCTATAGGGAGGTTTTACCGGATTCGTTCACGGACCTCTACCCGGAACACTGCCCGAATGGATGTGTTCCCGGGTACCGTCGATTTGGTTCGAGTTTTCGCCCGAACGTGTGTTACGTGCAAATGATGAGGGTCGTTGAAATAAATAATCTACTGATGCCAAAAAATCGTTGTTCAAAAAGAATATATACAAAGTGAAAATAATGGTTGTATATCAGCGGTGTAACATATACTTATGCTAAAAGCCTGTCTATATACACTTTTTCGTCCCCAAAATATGCATATCTAATTATTCCCTCCAAATCACCCAACTTTAAAAATGAATGTGTTTTGCTCAAGTATGGAAGAAAACACGTTTACCAAAAAAAAAAATTTAGAAATTTGAAGCAAACAAATTTTGAAGTTAACCGCATTTCGTTGCGGTCAAAATGCAATTTACCTTCTAAGAACTAGGCGATTTTTGTGAAGGAAAAAAAAACAATTTGAAAAAAAAAAAAAAAAAGATGTTGTGACTCGAACCCATTATCATTTAATAGCCATGCAAGACGCCTAGCCATCAATGCTTTTGTGTTTTAAATACGATATTATTTATTTATGATCTGAATAAGGAGAACAAACTCACGCTTCGTTGTGGGATGACTTCGTCGGTTAAAAGTCGGTGGTTTTGATCGGTTAATTGGACGTTTGAAAAATAATTGAATGAAAAAGGAAGTGAAAAAAAGGTTGTAAAGAAAACGAAAAAATATCCCCGAAGTTGAGGGTATTTACGAGGATGCAACTGCGAACAGTAACAGCTCATGAAAATTAGTATATTTATATAACTTAACGGTTGTCAGCCTCCAAGACCAACCACGTAACTTGTACAAACCATGAAGACCAACGACGTCAAAATAAGTTTAAGGGTAAACATGCAATTTGGTACATATCACTGGAACCAAAGTTGTTATTATGTGTAAATAAAAAAGGGAAATGACAAAGTTGCCTTTGTGAATGGTACCGTGTTCATGCCAATTAGTATTATAGTATAATACATTGAATTTTAAGTTTCTTTGGCCTAAAAAAAGGCTGTCGGGTTTCGAACCGCGACCATTAGCTTGATGAGCGAATCCATGACCACTCCTTCAAAATTTCTTTTGTTATATAGTTAGGACATTTATTATTTATGCCTTAAAAAAATTCGGGTTTTTAGCCCAAAAAAAGCTGTCGCGTTTCAATCCCGCAACCATTAGCTTGATAAGGATCCCCATCCACTCCTCCAAGATTGTTTGTTTCCACTACTTTGGAAATTTTACTACTTATCTACTTTATCAAAGACTTACCTTTTGTTTTATAATTAGGACATTTATTATTTATATACTTTAAAAAATTGGGTTTAAAATCACTTGCAAAATCAATTTCAATTTAATGTTCATGCACTTTTTTATTAAATATACTAGTGAGCAATTCCTGTGCGTTGCACGACTTGCTTCAAATTTTAATGTTTTAAAATTTATGTATCGAATCGTTAGTGAGGAAGAGTTGGCAACCATCAAAAAAGATAAAAACAACTATCAAAGAAAGTGCACACATATATACATATATTAATAAAACTACACACAAATCAAATGTACATCTTTAAGTGAATTCTAAACAATTATCAAAGAATATAAAAATTACGTGAAATAAGATAAAAATTCATTCCACACCAATTATATTTAAATGATATATATATATATATATATATATATATATATATATATATATATATATATATATATATATATATATATAATGCGATGGATGGATGTTTGACATTGAAAGAACAAATCATTCATGATGACGATGACGAATAACTAACGTCTATAAAACTCTATCAATTACTTCAATTGCAAAGTATGACTAACTTTAGTCACCTATACCAATTCTATAAAACTCTACAATAGTCACCTATACCAATTCTTTAGTTTTAGGGTTATATCTACTTAATTACCCAATTATAAACGGTAATATGCTATGAATGTTGATATAAATCTCTCTTTAAGTCTATATATTTAAATATATTTATTAAAATTGATAGATTAGTTTTAAAACTTTTTAACTATGATAATATAAATTTATCTATAAATCTATAAATTTATTAGTATGGGTAGATTTTATTTTTAACTTTTTTACTATGATGATAAATGCAATAGGTAATTCATACTTATGAAAATCAAGAGCTAAGTTATTCATAAATGATACGTATTTAATAATCTAATAATCATTATATTCATAAATAATTCATAATTCTTTACTTTACTATTTTATATTTTTTTATTTAGTTAATTCTATTTATTATAACATACTTAATTTTCTAAGACTATATATATATATATATATATATATATATATATATATATATATATATATATATATATATATATATATATAGAGAGATAATAAAATTATAAATTTTTACCATGTTGTTAAGTGGTTATATTGAGTAAAAAATAATAATAATTGAGTTAGGTTAATGAGCATATTTATGACATTTGGAGTGTGTGTGTGTATATATATATATATATATATATATATATATATATATATATATATATATATATATATATATAGACATATTTATAGGCTAAAAAAATAACTTACGTTACTTAGAAAATGAAAGGTTTTATATTTATTGATTATTAATTGCTTAAAATTTATTTATGATATTTTTATTTAATATGGTTTTTATTTTTTTACATTTTTATCATAATAATTTTAACCTTTTTTATCAGTCTATTAAATTACGTGTGTAAATTTATTGAATTAAACTTATTTAATACACCATACTTACGATTCTAGGACTCAATTACTATATATATATATATATATATATATATATATATATATATATATATATATATATATATATATATATATATATATATATATATATATATATATAAGATAGATATAGATATAGATAGATAGATATAGATATAGATATATAGATATTGTAAGACCCGAATAATTATCTTACTTACTTGTGTATTATGGTGTTCAAGGGTGTGGGTTTTATTGTATATAAATTAAAATGCAAAAGAAACTGTTTCAGTAGGATCGCGCGCCGCGCGGGTTTGGGGCGCGCCGAGCCATTTGGCGCTGACAGAATACTTTGTTTTAATTGGTTTAAATGAAGGGTATTTGGGTAATTTCACTTGGGTCCGGATTTGTGAGCCATATTAGCTGGTTTGGATCAGTTTTGGATCCTTTTCACATCCATTCATCACTCCCAACTATCTAGAGAGAGAGAGAGAGAGATTCTAGAGAGAGATTTGGGGTTTTGGAGAAGAAGGAGGCCGTTTGGATCAAAAGCTCGGGTTCTAAAGTTGTTCCTCTCGTTCTTGGCTACGCGGTGATAGTATTGGTAAGCTCAAACTCTGAATTTCATTTATTGGATTTGTTATTCAAGTTAGGGTTTTGAGTTAGTTTGTTGTAAAACCCTTTTAGATGATGAAATGGGTTTAGTGATGCTAGTAATTGGGTTTATTGTTAATGGTTGGTGGATTGTGGGTTGGTGAACTAATTGGCCATGTTGAGAGCTTGAAATTGGGTTTAATCACTTAAGTTAGTGATTATGGAAGTATTGAAGCCCATTTAAGGTTATTTTGTTGACTAACTTTGACTTTGGGTCAAATTAGGGTTTGGTGGTGATTATGACCCAATTGGCGATTTAATGAGGTTTATAAACTTAAAATGGATTAAGTTGAAGTATTAAACCGAGTTAAATGTGTTTTGGTGTTAAAACTTGTAAATGGTGAGATTTTGACTTAATGGGTCAAAACTAGGGTTTTAGTGTCAAAATGGGTATGACGCGTGTTTAACACTTGAGTTCGGGTTTAATTGGCGTATTAGGACCATTCTCACATGTGTTAGTGATTATTGGTTAGTTTTGGGCACGGTTTGTGCTTGGAAGTGCATTTGGGTCGAAATTGCACTAAGTGACGAATTGGGTTGATTTGTAAATCCACTCTAAGTGTATTGTTGTAATTGTGATAATGGAATAGGTACTTTCCATTGGCGAGTTGCGGATTACTTGGAAGCATTCTTCAAGACTTCAAGGTGAGTGATAATATCCTATGTGTATATGTATGTGTAGGATGGGTGCGGGTCGGGTGAAGTGATTCTCGGCTATAGAGCTCACTTCACATATAGATGGATTTGATGGACTTTTGTATGAGTCCAATTGGTACGGTTGTGCGTTTTGGTTGACCATCTTTGGCGAGGTACGCGTTCGCGTGTACATTATCACACGTGGTTGTGATGTGGTTGATATAACCCCAATGGCGAAGGGTATAATGTTGAGAAGTGAATCGCGTGTGTATCCGGATTCACGGTGACGCGTGTGGTTTCGGTCATCTTATTGTATTGTGGAAATGAATCTCGTGTAGTTCGGATTCATGGTGACTCGTGTAGTTCGGCCATCTTATTGAGGTAGTAATCTCGTGTGGTTTCGGATTACTAAGGCTCGTGTAGTTCGGCCAACCTCGATGTTGTGAAGATAGTAATCTCGTGTGGTTTCGGATTACTAAGGCTCGTGTAGTTCGGCCAATCTTCATTGTGGTATTTGGTTCTCGGTATTGGGTTAAGGCGTTAACCTTGTTCGTTTATATTGTTATATATTAATGTATTGTTGTGTTGTAGCTAACCCTCCGGGTGTAGCTATTTGGCGTTGTTCACATCGTCGTTGGTGAACTTATATTGTTGTTGTATCTTTAGCTCGTTGCGTAGAGATCGTACGGTATGCTTAGTGTAGTGCCTTATATAGATGCCTCGGTATGCGGTATTTGTTATTTTGTGGCGTGTCCATTTTATACATATATATGTATGTAGTATATTATCATTCACTAAGCGTTAGCTTACCCTCTCGTTGTTGACTCTTTTTATAGATTGCATGCGGATGGTGGCTCGGGTAAGCGCGAGGATTAGAGGACTTGCATAGTTTGCGTAGAAGGCTTGCTTTTGGATTTATTAGGATTGGGTAGCGTATCCCCAATCGCCATGCTCGGCTTTGTTTTGTATTAAAAGTCTTATGGTCGAAAATTGTATTTTGATACTTAAAGGGTAATTTGGGTCGATGTGGGCCCCGCTTCGTAAACATAATTTTATTAATAGAACGTGCTAGTTTTTATATATGGAACATGGGGTTAAAAGCGTTTCGTCTAAAAGTGTCGGGAACTAGTCAATCTTTTTCGCATTTTGAGACTTTCCGGACAGACCCGAATGGCGCGCCGCGCGGCCATCCTGGCGCGCCGCGCCAGTTCACTGTGCAGCAATTTTTTATTTTTTTTATTTTGTATTTTCACGTGGTTTGTTCGCGGGTTGGTTTGGGTTGTTACAAGTGGTATCAGAGCATGGTCTAAGGGATTTAGGTGACTTGAGATAGGTGCCTAGACTTAGACTTGTGTGTGCTTAAATTGTTGCGGGACTTGTAGGATTACGGGTCGAAATGGGTTTGGTTAGTGCCTTGGCTATAGGTTGACTAACGTTTATATTAGTAATGCGGATATTATTAATATGTTGTTGTGTTGTGATAATAATTCTCGCGTGTGTTTGTACCACATAGAATTTTGGTTGTGTTTGTGTATATCATCGAGCGAGACGGTCGTTGTACTAACGAGTCGATGCGGCATGTGTGCGTAATAAGAACTTGTAAACCTTATTACGGGTGCAAATCGTGTCTAACAAGTGATGTACGATGAGTGTTTAGCAAGATGGGGATGTGTCGTGCGTACGGTTTTACACGTTCGTGGACTAATCGTTTTGCATTCTTTAGAATGACGACGCGAAACGAGACCGAGGCGAATGACGCGGAGTTTAACACTAGGGTTGCGGCCGCCGTTGCGGAGCAAATGGGTGCGTTAGAAGAAAGAATGGAAAGGAGGTATTCCGAACTTCAAAGTAGTGGTGAAATGGAGCGTTATCTTAAGAGCTTCATGAGGACTAAACCCCCGATGTATGACGGAAAGCAGGATCCTTTGGTAAGCACAACTTGGATTTCGGACGTCGAAGGGTGTTTCCGTACTATTGCTTGCCCTCCCGAGAGAAAGACGAGACTCGCTACGAGTTTGTTGCGGGGTAGGGCAAGGGATTGGTTGGATGGTAAGATTGATCTTGTCGGTGGCGAGACGTTTATGGCTTTATCGTGGGATGACTTTAAGGAGGAATTCTTCGAGGAGTTCCGGACTTCGGACGATTTGTGGGAATTGCGTAATGAGTTGCGAAATTTGCGACAAGGATCTATGGATTTGAGTACTCTCAAGACGACCTTTATGGCGAAGGCTCGTTTTTGTCCGGAGTATTTGCGGAATGATCGTTTGTTGATGGGAGATTTCTATCGGACCTTGAACGATGACTTGAAAAGTAAAATTAGCCGGGGTCAAGCGAAATCATTTTCGGAATTATTCGACTTGGCTAGAGGTTTCGAGTCGTATTCACGATCGAAAAAGGGTAAATCTTCAAGTGAGCGAAGGGTCGTTTCTTATGGTGCTCCGAGTAAGAGGGCTAAGGGTCCGAGTGTGAGCACGGGTGGTACGCGAACGGGTATGTCGGATTCTAGTGCGGCTAGATGTTACAATTGTGGCGTGAGGGGTCACAAGTCTTGGGAATGTTCGGTACCAAAGGGTGATGGTATGGTGTGCTTCAATTGCCAAAAAGAAGGACATCGTAAGTCGGAATGTCCCAAGTTAGCGGGGACGGGTGCGGCCAGGAGACGTTAAGGTACGTTTAATTTTGATAAATATGTCTTTTGATTATTTATTAAATGCCGTTTGAGTTTGAGTTGCGTACCTTTGTTGTGCGTGTTATGCTATGGGTGACGTTCCTAATGGAAGTATCCTATGTTGATGATTGATTGACGGGCGAAGGGCGTAAGACTTGGTGCAACCAAGCATTCCTTAGTATTTGGGAAACGTTTCTACCAAGCCACGGAAATGGTTTTGGTGTTTGGTTGTTAAGCGCGTGTTCGCTTTGATGTTGAAGTGACGAATCATGAGGTTCGTCGGTTGGTTGGAACCCTTGAGATCGAGTGTTTTAAATCTCGATGTGTGTTGGTAATGGAGTATTTATGACGCGACATTAGGTGCCTCTTTTATACCTACTAGCGTGGTGTTCGACTCCGATTGTGTTGCGGTACACTTTTCGTACAAAGTGTTTAAGGGTTGGTTAAAATCCTTCGTGTGCTCAAGGTTGGAGCAAGATGTGGTAATGGGTCGTGTGAGCCCAATTGTTGGTAAAGTCTACCTGTGGTAGCATTGTGCGGTTGTACGAGTTGTGGATATGGAACGTGGTTCTAAGTGGGGGAGTTACACTCCCGCACGAGGAAGTTTTAGTGTGAGATTTCGGATGATGCTTTTGGTAGATCCGGAAAATGTTGTCGAGACCTGGTTTGGTCGATTTGTGGTAGAGTACAATTTAGGATAAATTGTACTTATGGTTTGGATTTGAATCATCACCGAGGTGGTAATGTGGTAAATCTCGCTGAGAGATAATGGACGTGTTTGGCGAGCAAGGTGAAATCCTCCGGTTAAGGGAGGTGTGTGTCGGGTTCTCTTGTGGAGAATTATTGTTTGGTACCTATGTTTGGTATAGGTGGTTCTTGCTCGATTATGGTATGGTTGTTTGATGAAGCATGATCTTTAGGGTCCGCTGACTTCATTATGGGAATACGTGATTGGTGGAGCATGACTTTCGGGGTCCGCTGACTTCATCATGAGCGTGGTGTTATATCGGTGAAGCATGATCTTCGGGTCTGCTGACTTCATCCGGTGTTGAGATTGGTGGAGCATGACCTTCGGGGTCCGCTGACTTCATCAAGGGAGTAGTGTTATGTCGGTATGGTGTAACACTATCGGGAAATGCGAGTACCGGTGGGAAATGTGAGTACCATTCCTATGTTGAGATTGTGAATCGCGTGTGGTTTCGGATTCACGATGACGCGTGTGGTTTCGGTCATCTTAACTAAATGAATCTCGTGTAGTTCGGATTCATGGTGACTCGTGTAGTTCGGTCATCTTATTGAGGTAGTAATCTCGTGTGGTTTCGGATTACTAAGGCTCGTGTAGTTCGGCCAACCTCGATGTTGTGGAAGTGAATCTCGTGTAGTTCGGATTCACAAATGACTCGTGTGGTTTCGGTCATTGTATTGAGGAGTGAGTCTCGTGTAGTTCGGATTCACAATTGACTCGTGTAGTTCGGTCATTCCTCCGGGATAGTGACTCTCGTGTAGTTCGGATTCACTATGGCGCGTGTAGTTCGGCCATTCCCGATTGTTGTTGTGGTGAAGGTAGTGAGTCGCGTGTAGTTCGGATTCACTAGGGCGCGTGTGTTTTCGGCCAGCCTTCGTGTCGTGTGATCTATTGGTTGTTTGATACACCAATGGTAGGGTCGTAAGGACCATGTTGCGGGAACTATCGGTCGTTTTATACGTCGATGGTGGGGTTATGAGGACCATGTTGTGGGATTAGTGAGGCGATAGCCGTGTTTCGCTCACATGTTTGTTACGGGTGTGACGATGGTTGATTTCGTACACCTTGGGTTTTGCGTTTCTATAGTCATTTTGGGCGCTATCGGTTCTAGCCGTTGGATTATGATGTTACGGTGGTTGCGTATTGGTCGTATGGCGCACTACAAAGGATGTTTAGTGATTGGTGTAATCCGTAAGGGTTCGTTTGGTTCGGTCTTCATCGTTTCGGATTGTTGACTTTAGGATTTAAACTTGGTTGCTTTTAGCATTGTACTTGGTAATGTTACGCTAGAGGGTTGATATCTCGGTTCGAGATTGGTTGAGTTTCCCTATGTGAGGGATTGAGCATGGTTTTAGTGCTCGGATTGTGATTTGTTAAATCGCGTGTGACGATTTTGGTTGTTAGAGGTGATTCATTGGGAAGAGTTGCCTAGGAAAGTTGGATTGGGACGTATGTTTGAGGACCGTGGAGTGTTGTCCGTTTGGTTAAGTGACGAGGATCACGAGGACGTGATCGAGTTTAAGTGGGGGAGAGTTGTAAGACCCGAATAATTATCTTACTTACTTGTGTATTATGGTGTTCAAGGGTGTGGGTTTTATTGTATATAAATTAAAATGCAAAAGAAACTGTTTCAGTAGGATCGCGCGCCGCGCGGGTTTGGGGCGCGCCGCGCCATTTGGCGCTGACAGAATCCTTTGTTTTAATTGGTTTAAATGAAGGGTATTTGGGTAATTTCACTTGGGGCCGGATTTGTGAGCCATATTAGCTGGTTTGGATCAGTTTTGGATCCTTTTCACATCCATTCATCACTCCCAACTATCTAGAGAGAGAGAGAGAGATTCTAGAGAGAGATTTGGGGTTTTGGAGAAGAAGGAGGCCGTTTGGATCAAAAGCTCGGGTTCTAAAGTTGTTCCTCTCGTTCTTGGCTACGCGGTGATAGTATTGGTAAGCTCAAACTCCGAATTTCATTTATTGGATTTGTTATTCAAGTTAGGGTTTTGAGTTAGTTTGTTGTAAAACCCTTTTAGATGATGAAATGGGTTTAGTGATGCTAGTAATTGGGTTTATTGTTAATGGTTGGTGGATTGTGGGTTGGTGAACTAATTGGCCATGTTGAGAGCTTGAAATTGGGTTTAATCACTTAAGTTAGTGATTATGGAAGTATTGAAACCCATTTAAGGTTATTTTGTTGACTAACTTTGACTTTGGGTCAAATTAGAGTTTGGTGGTGATTATGACCCAATTGGCGATTTAATGAGGTTTATAAACTTAAAATGGATTAAGCTGAAGTATTAAACCGAGTTAAATGTGTTTTGGTGTTAAAACTTGTAAATGGTGAGATTTTGACTTAATGGGTCAAAACTAGGGTTTTAGTGTCAAAATGGGTATGACGCGTGTTTAACACTTGAGTTCGGGTTTAATTGGCGTATTAGGACCATTCTCACATGTGTTAGTGATTATTGGTTAGTTTTGGGCACGGTTTGTGCTTGGAAGTGCATTTGGGTCGAAATTGCACTAAGTGACGAATTGGGTTGATTTGTAAATCCACTCTAAGTGTATTGTTGTAATTGTGATAATGGAATAGGTACTTTCCATTGGCGAGTTGCGAATTACTTGGAAGCACTCTTCAAGACTTCAAGGTGAGTGATAATATCCTATGTGCATATGTATGTGTAGGATAGGTGCGGGTCGGGTGAAGTGATTCTCGGCTATAGAGCTCACTTCACATATAGATGGATTTGATGGACTTTTGTATGAGTCCAATTGGTACGGTTGTGCGTTTTGGTTGACCATCTTTGGCGAGGTACGCGTTCGCGTGTACATTATCACACGTGGTTGTGATGTGGTTGATATAACCCCAATGGCGAAGGGTATAATGTTGAGAAGTGAATCGCGTGTGTATCCGGATTCACGATGACGCGTGTGGTTTCGGTCATCTTATTGTATTGTGGAAATGAATCTCGTGTAGTTCGGATTCATGGTGACTCGTGTAGTTCGGTCATCTTATTGAGGTAGTAATCTCGTGTGGTTTCGAATTACTAAGGCTCGTGTAGTTCGGCCAACCTCGATGTTGTGAAGATAGTAATCTCGTGTGGTTTCGGATAATAAGGCTCGTGTAGTTCGGCCAATCTTCATTGTGGTATTTGGTTCTCGGTATTGGGTTAAGGCGTTAACCTTGTTCGTTTATATTGTTATATATTAATGTATTGTTGTGTTGTAGCTAACCCTCCGGGTGTAGCTATTTGGCGTTGTTCACATCGTCGTTGGTGAACTTATATTGTTGTTGTATCTTTAGCTCGTTGCTTAGAGATCGTACGGTATGCTTAGTGTAGTGCCTCATATGGATGCATCGGTATGCGGTATTTGTTATTTTGTGGCGTGTCCATTTTATACATATATATGTATGTAGTATATTATCATTCACTAAGCGTTAGCTTACCCTCTCGTTGTTGACTCTTTTTATAGATTGCATGCGGATGGTGGCTCGGGTAAGCGCGAGGATTAGAGGACTTGCATAGCTTGCGTAGAAGGCTTGCTTTTGGATTTATTAGGATTGGGTAGCGTATCCCCAATCGCCATGCTCGGCTTTGTTTTGTATTAAAAGTCTTATGGTCGAAAATTGTATTTTGATACTTAAAGGGTAATTTAGGTCGATGTGGGCCCCGCTTCGTAAACATAATTTTATTAATAGAACGTGCTAGTTTTTATATATGGAACATGGGGTTAAAAGCGTTTCGTCTAAAAGTGTCGGGAACTAGTCAATCTTTTTCGCATTTTGAGACTTTCCGGACAGACCCGAATGGCGCGCTGCGCGGCCATCCTGGCGCGCCGCGCCAGTTCACTGTGCAGCAAAATTTTTTTATTTTTATTTTGTATTTTCACGTGGTTTGTTCGCGGGTTGGTTTGGGTTGTTACAGATATAGATAGATAGATTAATAATATTAGCACAACGTTCGCTACGAATTTATATCACATCGGAAAAAAAATCAGAGCATGTAATAAATTCATGAGCTACCCTTTTGTCAGCAACTGATTTTAGAGTGAAATTTCATCCTAGTTTATATACTCCATCCGTTTCAAAATAAGTGTTCATCTTACTATTTATATTTTTCTCAAAATAATTGTTCAATTTCAAAAAATAACTAATATATATATATATATATATATATATATATATATATATATATATATATATATATAGTGTTTTAATCAAGAGAAAAGTAATTTTAAGAGTGAAGGGAAAGTAATTTTAATTTTTTTTATTTTTAGTTCTTTTTTTCAAATATTAAGATCAAGTAAAAATATAAACATTTAAAAAGACACTTTGTGATGAATGTTATTATTTTGATCATAAAACACTCGAAGATAACATTCATCACGATGAATGTTATTCCTGATGACGTCCAGCTATAACATTCATCGTGATAAATGTTATTCTTCGAGCATTTTCTGATCAAAATAATAACATTCATCACAAAGTGTCTTTTTTAGGTGTTCATATTTTCACCGGATCTTGACATTTATAATAAACTTTTTTTTTATAAAAATTAATAAATAAAAGTAAAAATTTACTTCCCCCTTCCCTTCTAAAACATTGACTTCCATCTTGATTACACACACACACACACACACACACACACACACACACACACACACACACACACACACACACACACATATATATATATATATATATATATATATATATATATATATATATATATATATATATATATATATATATATATATATATATAATGATCTGATGATGAGGTTGAGTTACAATTGTGACAGATCATGCGATATGTATGAACTCAAAACGATAGAATAAATAATAAAGGTACAAGCAATTGACCACAAACAAACATGTCATACAATATTAACTAGCAACACCAGTCTAACTACACATCCAAGGTCGGTTTGCAATTTTGAAGACACCTTCTTGAGCAATGAGTGTAAACAAGATGAGAAGGGTAATAGACATTTATGTTATATTACACAATATGATACATAAGATAAAGTTTTGATGTTAGTTCGATCGAGTAAGAACTGCTTAATGAGCCATCAAATATGTTAAGACGTATTATAGACAGAGGAAGAGACTGGGATGCAACTACACGGAAAATACGAGACAAACATGTGCACGATCGACTTAGAGATGATCTTGCCGAGCATATCTGGCATCTTCCGCCAAAAATGTAATTTTTATTTTTGTAAGACTCCACATTTATGTAATTTTTATGTTCAAGAATTTTAATTTATGTAATTTTTATGATTTATATAGTTTGTAATTTAATTATTTATTTTACTTATTTTTAAAATAAAAGAAAATTAAATTGAAAATTATGGGACCTATATAATTTGATAGCCAAATTTGATAAGTTAAACAAAGGAAAAAATTTACTCATAATTTGAGTGACTGAACATATCATAATGCATCTTTAAAATTTAACACCGCCACATCCTCAAAAAAGTGGAGAATTCAACTCGTCACCGTAAAAACCTTAAACAAGTGGTCTTGTTATTAACTTAAAAGGTGGGAACCTAAAATATACTCGTATTCAGTAAAATTGAAGAACAACAGGTTTTGGGGATGTGTTTCCAGTCACACGAATAGACGCGCACACAATTTTTTATTTCGATCCATCATAATCAGCCTTTGTTTGCATGTTATTCCAACGATCATCGACATCAAATATATCTGAACACGTAGATCAAACACGTGTCTTTCAGTAAGTTACTCCGTATAAGACTTTCACTCTTTTTATGTACTTTCTTGATTTGGTATTTATTATACCTATACTCTAAAAGAGATAGTGGAAATGAATAGTAAGAGCATTTTTGCCTTTTCAATATTTTTTTTCATTTGCACAACAAAGCCCCTCACACTTTTCTCAAAAAATCAAATCGACCCCCATAGAGGGGGGTAAAGTGTCAAACTATTATTTTCATAAAAAATCTTAAATAAACTCCACCCAAATATACAATGGGCCATATCTTCTCGCTCGAATCGAGTCAAATTTTTCCGACACCATCGTTAAACTCAAAATAATTTTAGGAGCACAATGTCACTAGCTATATGCAAAACGGACGCTTTTTAAAAAACGCTAAATATTTGGGGTACTTTTCATACACGTTTATTTTGCGTTATATTTATAAAAATCGGCAATTCCATAGCGAAACGCGGAGATGCACATATATTGTTAATTTAAAATAACATTTAAATTTTTCACGGGTTATACCTTTTAGTTCGACTCGAGTTGCGCTTCAACGACATCATCGTTCGCCATGAAATAATTTACAAACTAAACGCAATAAAATACATTGAAAACCGAACCCCCGGCGCGAAGCGAGGGTTCGAACACTAGTTAATTCTATAGAAAAATGTGTATGAAAGCCTAAAAATATACTAGTATTTGCTTTTTAAGTCTACTTTTGACTTTCTTTCAAACAATAGTTAATTTTTATGCGAGTTCTTTTAAGTTAAATTCTTGATTCTTGATTCTTTATTGATGGGCGAAGGGATAAACGATAATTCAACAATTTGAGTTTTTTTTTTTTTTTTTTTTTTTTTTTTTTTTTTAATATTATACTTTGGCTTTATGTTACTTTCTTGATTTGGTATTTCCCTGAATATGAAGATTATTTATTTTATGAAGAGGAATTCACTTATTGATTTATAGAAACAGTAAAGTAGTAAGTTCTTTTTTTTTTTTTTTTTTTATAGAGTATTTGTGATGTGATTAGATACTTCTATATATCTACATATATGTGCCCATTTTATGAAATGTCAACTTTTTGGCGTAAATTAGTTGGATGATGATGATGAATTGATTGCTCAAATCATCACGGTGTTTATTTTACTGTGACAAATTTGAGGTTTTGTTGGTTTACCGATTAAGGAATCTTCCAAAATCGTGTCTCGGGGTTTGAACTTTAAGGAACCATTTTTTGATCCATTAATCAGAGTGTGTGTGTGTGTGTGTGTGTTTCCGTGGTGTAAACATGGATAAAAGCAAACAGAACCCAACAGCTGATGAGCTGTTAAGAAAGATCTTGGATCTCGAAGCACGACATGCTCAAATCAAACAAGACATATCACAAATTAAAATCTCCAATAATCGGCCAAAACCTGACCACCAAAGCTCAAAGTCAGCATCTCATTACCTACGACGAGCCATTGGTGAACCGAGTAACGATGGTGAGGTCATGGAGCCTTTAGCTACAAAGCTAACAGAAATGCAGTATCTGAATATGGTGCAGTCATTGGGACAGGCTATACATATATTTGATCTCCAACATCGTATATTCTTTTGGTGAGCCAATCATGTTAGTCATTCATATATATACACATAGTTTTTATTATTTTTATTAAATTATTTGGTTAATACAATACCTGAATCATGCGCCCAGGAGCAGAGCTGCAGAAGAAGTTTATGGTCTTACACCTGATGAAGTTTATGGGAAAACTCCAACAGAGATACTAGTGGATCCTAAAGACGCTGTATTTGCTGATTATTTGTTGGAACGGACTGTTAGGGGAGAGACTTGGTCAGGGGAGTTTCCTATAACGAACAAGAGAGGAGAACGGTTTGTGGTTATTTGTACCAACTCACCATTTCGCGATGAAAATAGAAGATTAATTGGTGGTATATGTATATCAAGTGATTCACGTCCATATACAATAATGAAGCCTGGCCTGAGCGTTAGTCTGCCGACGAGGATCGAGTCTCGACAACAACCTATGAAGACTTCCGTAGTCTCAAAGATATCAAATTTGGTTAGTATTTATTTTTTAGACGTAGGGTACGTTTGATGAAACATAATAATAAAGCGCTAAAATGGTTCAAAATCTGAATGATTCAAAATTCTGTTTGAACTTTGTTTTGAACTACAATAATATGTTTGATAATCATTTTGAATGAAAACTATGAACAATGTAAAATTAATGTATTAACCTTTTATTATACATAAAAGTTTATAATTGTTTGCTAAGTGTTCTGCATTTAATTTAATGAGTATATTAAGGAAATTGAGGTGTTGAATGGTTAAGAGAGTATTTTATTGACAAAATCATTTGTGAGTCAGATGTCACTAACAAACGCGTTGAATGCTAAACAGTTCACCATTCAGTGATGAACCATACAATTAAAAGGTAATGAAATGCACTTTTAAGTTGTGTTTGAGTGCCTCTTATTCAAAAGATTCAACACTGAATGGTAAACTATTTAGTATTCCATGCATTTGTTTGTAACCTCTGAATGACAGATGACGATGATGAAATACAAAAAATGCCTGCGGTTCAGAGTCGCACTACTCTTTTAACCATTCGGCACTTCCATTTTCCTTTAATATCCTTCTTTAAATTATATCCAGAACGGCAATTATCAAACAACTATATTCTTTTATTAATCTATGTAAAGGTTAATACAAAATTTTACATCATTCACAAATAATTACCAAACATGTTATTGCCATTCAAGACCCAGTTTATCAAGACCCAGTTTATCCAGAACATTTAAATCAATTAGATTTTGAATCATTCGACACAATCATTATGTTTTATCAAACGCAGTCTTAGCCATTTTTAAACAAAAATCCGAGACAACCAATGTTATAAGAATATGATCACTTTACATTCATCCAAATAGATTCAAAACCAACAATAAACTATGTGTTGATTCACTAACTAAATTAACTTAAATATATCAACTTTGGTTAAAATTTGGTAAATTTAGCCTTTGTTAAATGAGTACTACACTGATATAAGAGACCCCGTGTACCAAATGAACGTTCTATTATTTTACAATGAGAAAACTAAAACAGGCTTCAAAGATGAAGTTGAAGATGAAAATATATCATCAAGGTCGGAGTGATGATGTTACATCGATTCATTCTGAGACTGCATTCGAAGGTGAATCAAGCACCCCGAGGGGGCATTTTGGTCCGTCAATATACGGAGTATTTACTTCTATAACTACCAAGGAGCATATGGTTACCAGAAATTTTACATCAAAATCTGCTCACAAAAGTGAAAACAAACCTGCGATCTCCAAGCTTTTGTCTCCAAAATCAGAGGCGGCATGGATAGGTAAGAAGAGAACCGTGTGGCCATGGAAAGGAAACGAAAGAGAAGTGGAGTCTCTTAACGCTAAACTCGGTTATTTTGGTTGGCAACGTTTAGAAGCCAATCATGAACACGAGCTGGGTCCTCATATAAGTTCTGGAAATATAAACTTTGGTAGCAATAAGATGGAACCTTCAGGAATGTCACTTTCTGCATCTCGAACTAAAAGCACAAGTAGCAAAAATAGTAATGCCATTATCAAAGTCGAAAAGGAAATCGATAGTATGGATTATGAAATCATGTGGGCAGATTTAGTAACTAAAGAACAGATTGGGCAAGGTATCAAAAGGGTATTAATTTAATTTAGACATTAGCTTATTTATTAAAATCTTTTGATACTCTATAATTTCACTTATATGTGGGCAGGTTCATGTGGAACTGTATATCATGGACTATGGTATGGATCAGTATGTTCTACATCTCACGCTCGTTATTGTTTTTCGTAAGGTGTATGGTTTGATAGTTTTAAACAAAAAGGATGTAATTGTGCACCAATGTTCATGTTATCTAGGAACAGAGGCTAAAAATATATAATGTGAATTCATGTAGGATGTTGCGGTCAAGCTATTTACATATCAAGATTATTCGGATGATGTGATGATATCATTTAAAAAGGAGGTAACTTTTTCATCAACGTTTCAGTTCAACCGTTTGAGTGTTCACTTTAATAATCTTTTTGAATTTTTCCCGGTTTTTTAAGGTATCTCTTATGAAAAGGCTTCGCCATCCAAATATATTGCTCTTCATGGGCGCGGTAACTTCACCTCAGCATCTATGCATTGTCTCCGAGTTTCTTCCTCGGTGGGTCTTACAAACACTATTTGGATCTATTTTCTTAGTGTGTAAATAATTTTCAGTAATGGAGATTTTTTGGGCTCTTTTAATTTCGGGTCATTTAAACTAATAAAGCTCTTGAAAGTGTCACAAATGACAAATAATTGAAAGGGTAGTACTTATCTTTCTTTCAGTTTACAGTACTGCTGTACGAGTAGAACATAACCAAACGCTTTGCGAAATGCTAGTGCACGTTGTATATAAACACTGTTAAATCCAGAAGTAGATAGTTAATGTGTTATATAGGTCAAGGTAACTATACTGATCAAATAATAATGTAATGTTATCCAATGATATGATTTAGGAGGTATTGTCCTTAATAAACTTTAGGCTAGTTTCAATCCATTTCATGGTTCACTATGTTTTATATTGTACCTATTCGTCCTGTTATGGATAGTAACCAATTCAACCCATATTAAAGTTAATGGGTGACAACAGTCAGCTAAAGACTCGCTGCTCGAAGGTCTCTTTTTTTTTTATTTAATTTTTTTATTTTTTTTTATTATTTTTATTATTTTTATTATTATTATTTTTTTTTTTTTTGTGTGGTAGAGGTTAAAGAATAGATTCAATTTGCAATAACAATATCAGTATAGTTTAAAAACAAGTTCTGTTATGTAGCGGTAGTTTGTTTCGGATACTTCAGCGAAATTCAAATCAGTTAGATTGGAGACGTCGTCTTCAATTTGCTATGGATATTGTAAGTACATTACCATGAATGTTAGTGATCTATAATCTATTCCATCTATGATTTCTACGAGTTTATTCATCTATTATTCATGATTTTTCCATAGGCAAGGGGCATGAATTATCTTCACCGTTACAATCCACCCATCGTTCACCGTGATTTGAAGTCTTCAAATCTTCTTGTTGATAAGAATTGGACTGTGAAGGTATCTTCTTGTTGAAGTCTTCACTTTGTGTTTGTGTGCCTTTTGTGTAAGTCTTTTTCTTAAAGTACCATCTTTTAGGTAGGTGACTTCGGTCTCTCTCATATCAAGCATCATACGTACCTGCACACAAAGTCGGGGAAAGGAACGGTATTGAAATCTTCTTTTCTGATTTTACAATACATTTTTTTTTGGACATCATTTTGGGAACACCCAGGGGGACTAAACCACCCACATGTTCATCTCCCATTGTTGCATAACCAGCACTCAACTACTGCCCTGGAGAAAACCCGGACCAATCCGAGGGCATGGCCGGTAATTTTTTTACAATACATTTGACATGAAAAGGTGTTGTAAACAAGAAAAAAGGTAAGAAATTTGTGCTCAAACAGGCTAGATGTGAATGTAATCGACTTCAAAGGACAAGCTTTTGCTTTTGTTTGTCTGTCAATATTGATCTTCAGGATTATTCTCTTTTTGTAGCCTCAATGGATGGCGCCAGAAGTTCTTCGTAATGAGCAAGCAGATGAGAAGTAAGGCCCTATTTTAATACTTTATCTTATATTTTTATTCATGTTAATATGTAAAAGGGATAAGTAAATGTACGTAATATAATTAAAAGTCTATTATATGTATGCAAGAGGTCTCAGGTTTGAATCTTGTGGTGGCAAGGGAAGGGTTGGAAACAGCTAGGGAAGTAATCTGATGGGCTGCGTACAGTAGAGTACGGGGTTCGATTACTCGCCCTCCCGAGTAATCCGAAGAGTAAAAACCTTAGAAACGTTTTGTGTATCATACTTTCATTTATTGCTATTGTATGTATTCGGTGACTTAGTTATCCGTAGATGGTTTCTTTGGTGATGTGGCAACTGTCTAAATAGCCATGTAATCAAAAATGGAGTGTGGCAACTGTCTAAATAGCCATGTAATCAAAAATGGAGTGCTGCATCATATGTTACAAGTAATAAGAGGAATGATACACGCAATAGCAATAATTGAAAAGTTTGAATCACACAATAGATCAAAATGAATTTAGATATAGACAATACACTTTGGGTCATAGGTATATACATTTGCAGACACTTATCCCTATATATCTATAAAAATGGTTTGAGGCTTACATAATGTGAAACCAATATTCGTTTTGTTGGCAATTTGTAGGTGTGATGTGTACAGCTATGGTGTGGTATTATGGGAAATCATAACAGGAAAGATCCCTTGGGATGATCTTAATGCAATGCAGGTATGATATTCTGAAATGTTAAGCTCAATCTTGTTATTCCTAGTCTTCGGTATAAATAAAGATTAAACTTTCAGGTTATCGCAGCTGTGGGGTTCATGAATAAAAGATTAGAGATCCCAAAAGATGTGGATTCGATGTGGGTTTCACTTATAGAAAGCTGTTGGTGCAGGTTGGTCTCTTTGATAACGATTTATGAGTATATTTTTTAAAGATCTATAATTATAATCTACGATAGAATATTGATTGAAAACTTTGGATTTTTGTCGCCAGCAAGCCACAATCCCGACCAACGTTCCAAGAAATACTTTATAAACTTAAGGATTTGCATAGGAAGTATGCCGTTGAGCGTAGGAGATAATAGCCGGAAATTAAGGAACTATTTACAAAACAAAATGTATAAATGTGCACTTGGTTTCTTCATAGGTGATAAAAGATGCAAAGATTGTTTTGTTTAATCATGTTGTTATGGAGTACCGCACTTGCATAGGCTTCTTTAACCTCATTGAGTGTTTTGCAAACTCATTGTTTAATTGAGTTGCCTAATTTATTTTGAGTGATTAGCTCAAGTAAATACATACTTTAATGAATTTGTTAAACAAAATGACTAAGAATGTCACTCTATTATCACTCTGTGCTTTATAAAGCATAGGTAGTACGTTCAGTGTTTTATCAAAGGACTACTGGTCGAGCCAAATTAAGGTGATCCCTTCAACCCAGAGGTTGTGGGTTTAAGTCAAGAGGTGGATATGTATATATTCGTAGAAACAAACATGTGGGTGTGTAAGTTCTCCTTTCAAAAATGTGCGTTCTCTGTTTTATGTAAGTTACTTTACTCGTAAGCGCTTTAAATATTCTCACTTGCAACACTTCTTAATTAACCGCTTGACTTAGTCTGTGTTTGATTGTATCTCAATGTAATGTAATGTAATGTAATGATTCAAAATGTTGAATAACGAGCTTATTTGTAAGTTTTGAATGACAAGTGGTGCTAACTGAGAAAAACCATTCAAAGTTGAAATTATTTTTTAACATTAATTTCATTTTAGTTTAATACCTATTATTAATTTTTAATTTTAACTTATATTTATATCTAAAATACGTAGTAATTATTAAGCAATTACATTCTTTTATATTTATTCATTTAAAATGTTAATACGATATTTTATATCATTTTGAGTGTTTTTTAAACGTTATCAAATAGGTTATTTTTATTCAGCATGAGGCTAATAGAATCAACGAATAATTAAGGTAACGAACCATTGAGTTCATAATTATTACGAGTATGTTTTATCAAATGTACTTTTAACTAACAAAATTTCTTTTCTTCCTAAAACCGCTTTAAGTGGCCACCTTATATAATCGCATAAATTAACTTAATTAACCACAAAGTAATATAACATAAACGTATACAACAAAGCACTTAGACTAAACATATCCATATTATTATCTTTTTTCTATGACAGTTAATTTTTAATTTAATTTAATAAATCTTTTTTATTCATGGTTTCTATGTGGCAGTGGTTAAATAGTAATTTTACAAATTTTAGTTGAAAATAGAGACAAATATTACTATAATTAAGAAGTTAAAGTTTCATCTAATTATTAGGATTATTTCATGTAGTTTATTTTTTTAACAAAAAAAGATTAGCCTAACAAAGTTTTTTCTAGTTATATATAATAAATATAATAAACATAAACATAAAAGAATAAATATAAAGAATAAAAATGCTGATATTAATGTTTAATAAATAAATGAGTTGCAGACATGTTAAAATAACCTGTGTTGTTGTAGCTCATGTGGTAGTGACATGTCTCTCTTAACGAGAGGTCAGGAGTTCGACTCACGTGAGGTGCAACATTGCACACAAGGTTGCCCCTTAATTCCACCCAAGGGTGTATTACGCACATCGCGTTGCGGGGGCAGTGGGGGGTGAGGTTTTACCGCCCATGCCCTCGGATTGGGTCTGTTTCCTTCTGAGCAACAGTTGAGAGCGAGTTATGCAACTGAGGAAAATGAATGGGTGGGTGGTTTAGTTCTCCCTTGGTGATCCCAAACTGCTGTTAATTTTTTTTTTAAAATAAGCTATATTTCATGTTTTTGAGAATGATTGAATATACTATCAATTTTTATCCGTACACTATCAAACATATTTACGAATTTAAGATGTTATTTTATGTAATACTTTAAATGCTTTAAATTGATAGTTTATAGATTAATGAATATTAGTTGTGTAAGGATTATCAATCAAACAATAGTGATAAAGTCAATACTGGAGAAAAATATACCTGAAAAAAAAATTAAACACAACTTGCACCTACCGACCAACTTGATCGAGGTGATACTTGCATATTATGCCTATGCCTATGCTTATCTTTAATACTATCGCTTATGGAAGATATACCTACATATACATATAACAATATTAAGAATATTCAAATGAGACCAAACTTTAAGTTGAGATTCAAGGGACCAATCAGATTGCGACACGTGGCGCGATAATCACATGTGATTGAAAAAAAAAATTAAAAAAAAAATTAATTTCGAAAAAAAAAAAATATCAAAAATTTTTTTTTTCGAATTTTTTTTTTAATTTTTTTGATCACGAAACGCTAACAAACTTGATCAAATCACCGAATTAAAGTATGTTTCCGGTTGAAATTTTTTTTAAAAAATTGTAATTTTTTTAATCACATGTGATTGGATTTGATATGCAGAATCACATGTGATTGAGTTCCACAATCACATGTGATTGGGTTTTACAATCACATGTGATTGGATTTGACATGCTAAATTTAAAAAAAAAAAAAAATTTCATAAAAAAAAAAATTTCGAAATTTTTTTTTTTAAATTTAAAATTTTTTTTTTTTTTTAAAATTTTTAATTTTTTTTCCAATCACATGTGATTGTCGCGCCACATGTCGCGCTCTGATTGGTCCATTGAATTTCAAGCAAATGTTTGGTTTCAAGGGAATACAACTCATAACAATATATATATATATATATATATATATATATATATATATATATATATATATATATATATATATTATACTATTAAATTATTGCGATATTTTCCTTAACATTTGGAAGTAACACTTTTTTCAGAACATTAAAAGAATAAAGAATTGTCAATCCTTGACTTTCAGATACTTGCTTACTAATTTGAAATACATAGTGACGCCCACATATTGGGACTTGTTGATATCATAGGAAGCATAAGAGCACTACCAGCGATACTACCCTCACTATGTCCTCATCATATCCTCGCGAGCACACTAATGAGTAATGACACAATCTCACCCTTTTTTTAGTAAGGTGTTAAAAGAGAAAATTACAACAGCCTTTATTTGAAGCCACGAGTTTCAACATGAAACTTCATGACCTCGGTTTTTAAGCCAAAGAAATGAAAAAAAAATTATGACATCAAACAAATTACATCTACGATTTACAATATCACTAAAAACTACACCATTAAGATAACGGCAAATAGCCCACAAAAGAGTAACAACGATCGAAGTGATCCGAAGCTTAGAAGAAGTCGGTAACCTTGCGTATTCGATCCAATTTTCAATCCAACTAACACGAAAGGCTAGGTAACCACAATCTAGCCAAATACGAACCGACCTCCAAATGTCGGCTGCCACCGTACACTCGAAAAAAAGATGGTTTAACCGTTCTGCGTCCAGGTCACAAACCGGGAAATTATCTGAATCCAACGTAATACCTTTTGTGGATAAGTTCTAATGTGACAGAAGAGCATCTAACTTGATTTGCCACCAAAAAACATTTACCGTCTTCGGGGGATTTTTTACCCACGACGTAGGAACTTGATGTGAATACGGAATCGATCGATCAATATGCTCTCTTGTGTCCTTTACCGTGAATAAACCATCCCCATTAAGAAGCCAACTTTCCTAACGATCGAGCAACTAGGAAGAGTAAAAACATACAACTTTACAAGTCAATCGTTCCATCTAATATTACATTTGCATCTATTATAATGCCAATTAAAAGAATAATTACGAATTGAATCAAACAATAGCTCTTTCTTCAACTGTGAATCTGCAAAAATGATGTTTTTTCTAAACCTCCAAATGTGACAAAGAGTGGTAGTAACAATCACGCAAAACTTGCTCTTAATCTCTTTCGTCGACCTCCAAGCATCGAACCATATCAGCCATTCATTCCAACTTGAGCAGTTGATCCAATAAGTATCCACCAAAGTCTTTACCTTTATCCAAATATCGTTGATTTGCATTTACTTTACTTATAATAATGGGACAAAAACAATTCCTTTACTAACACACAAATGGGCAACGAATCCCAATCATATGTAGCTAGTTAAATGTAAATCTGATCGATCCACAAGGACTAGTGTGCTTACACAATTGAAACACAATTAATTAAACTTAAAGGGGGGGAACTTTTCTCAATAATGAGATAATGATTTGAATAACTAAATAAGATAATGACAAGTAAACAATAATAAAAAAGCGGTTCTCACTCAATCAATTCCCCTAGACGTGGATTGTAAAACAGTTTAACCAATTATTTTGTTAAATAAGGTACATAGTCTTATGACTACAAGCCAATTATCACACGACCTAAACTAGCAAGAGTCAACTAACTCTTTTTGATCTTTCCATGACAGTGAGACTCAACCCAGTTCCACTCTCGTAGAACCACAAACTACAACGGTCTCCCGTTTGCGATTACACGATTACAAGGCTTTAATACCAACTAATCACCAATCACACTTGCATGTCGATCCCTCAGGAATACTTATGAAACTGTCTAGATCACCAGAGGTGTTGAAGAACAAATCATATATTGCGGATTAACTCTCGTTAACCGCTCAACAACTTATGTGATTGGGGTAACACATCAAACCTAGCAACAATGGTTCTTTGGTTGAACTATAACACCCCGTCAGAACACACTAACGGTAATGTTAACTCTGGTCCCAGTGCTTGGCTTGAATTCTATGTAACAACAAATTTCTACAGTAGAAGCAATTAATAGCTGAGATAAAACATGCAAAAGGGTCAACATAAAGTTGAGTGAATCTACATGTTTAAGTAACAGTTCATCATATGTTTGAGAAAACAGTTTCCATAAATCGTTTATCGAAAATCAATTATCAAAATCGTTTATCAGTAATCGGTATCCGAAAATCAATATTCAGAAATCAGTAAACATTTATCAGTACAAAACCACCAAGGTTTAATGTCAAAAGTTTGCATACATCAAATGTCAAGTATTAAACTATTTGTAATCAGCGATGTCATGTTTCAACTGTGTGTGACATCAAAAAAAGTTTTATTTCAATGTTTGTAGACATTACCATGTCTAGTTTCTAGTTCGTAAACCACATGTTTAAGCAGCATAAAGCACTGTCTGAAAAACAGTATTCAGTGTAATAATTCTTTGTTAACATTTATCGTAAGTTAGGCCACGAGATTTCTTTGAAAGCTTCGTAAAAGTATACATTTGTCATGAGCACTTGATTATAAGACTTTAACCTGCGGATAGCTCATTCGCTACACGTATTCCTTTTAACCTTTCTAAGCATACACCGATCAAGTGTACAAGTTACAACTAAATAAGCACCCCCGTGTGTTGGGGCGAGGTTTGTCAAACCTAACGGTACCGTCCCTATAGGTCGAGCTTACGTAAAGTAATCAATATAATCAAGCTAAGGGATTTTTGATCTGAACTCATGTATATTCGTTTAAGTTACTTATGCATAATATGTAAAACAATTTAGAATAGCATGTTATGTCATCCTAAAAATATTAAAGAAAATAGGACTGTAGACTCACCTTGAAAAGCACAGTAAAAGCTTAGTGAACGGTACAGTAGCCGGACGATCACAACCGTATAATGCAACCTAATCAATTAGATTACCTTAAGTAAATACATAAGTCACACTATGTCAACCCATAGTGTACGCGTAGTCCTAGTGCTCAGACTGACTCAACATGGAAGCAAAAGTCAACTAGTCCAAGCAAGTCAACAAAAGTCAACCAAAGTAAAAACAAAAGTCAAACTTGGTCAAAGTGGTCAAATAAAGTCAACCATATCAGTAGGTAATGCAATATTAGTCAACATGTCAATCCTAAGTCAACTAACATGTTTTAGCTCACAGTTTGTCAAGTACACGTTCACAGTTTATCGTATAGCATAAAATTCATGAACACCTTGCAAACAACGAACATAATTCATAACACAAAAGTCATGGTAATATGGAAACCTACATATCATAACTAGACTCATAAAAGTTTCCAAAAATCCTAGCCATGCCCTCATACGATGTCTACAAGTCGTGTTTCCGATAAGGTTCAGATAAGGTTTACCTCGCGCAACAGTTTTAGAAAAATTCTCATTTAATTTAGAAAATATTAATTAACGAACGGACAATTGGAGATGACTCTTGACACTCTAAATTTTCAGTGGTAAAATAATCAAAGAAATTCATGTAGCCATTTTGCACAATTTTGCATAACTCTACAGACCTTCTGTTTTAGACTACATCAGGACATGTCATTTGGTGACACATATAACACATAGCAAACAATGGTTTCAGAATCTATCATACAAATGAAATATGTTTATGAACATATAAATGACAATATTACAGAAGATCAAAGTCTCAAATAATTTCTAGTTCATGTGGGGTCATTTCGTGTACATATGAAAACAGTTTTCGAGCCATACAAGTCACCATTTTTTGTTTAATCATACCGAGAGCTATACATAACCTTTTAACATGATTCTTAAGTCTAACTTGAGTGATTTTTAACAAAGAATCCAATGGTTAGCCAATAAATAAATCATTCATAAAGCACAAACACCAGAAAATTCATATTACATGCAAAACCCTAGCAAAAACTTCAATCAATCATAACTAGCAAATCCGGTAATGAAATCATATAATTCCAAAGTCTAAATTTATTAATTTTTCGAGATCTATCCATCTAGATACCTTATATTAACAGTAGCTAAACTCATCTCATCATATTCATAGAAAATCAATTCGTGGTTCAATCAAAACACATCAATCGAGCAAAATAACGACTAATAACGTATGCAATCACAATCAATTGAGCACTAGACCCTTGTACACTACATAATTGATCCAAATCAGATATAATAAGATTAGGGTTAGTGATTTTATACCTCTAGCAACAAATCAATTAATACTATCATGTAGAGAACGACGAGAGCTATCAATTTCGTGTAGAAGGCAAGAGCAAACAAGCAAAAATTGATGGTGATTTGAGGACGATGAAGGTGTCGATGATGACGATGAATGAGAGAATGATTTTGGTCATGATTTAGGTGGAGGAGGGTATAATTTTGATAAATGATGGATTAGGGCGAGGTTAGGAGCCTAATGGACCACTTATTAGTAAATTGGGCCACAAAAATAATCCAAATGAATGGGCTAGAAGGGGGTGGCCAATTAGGAGCTGAAATGAAGTGTCCATGGACTCCTCTAAGTCACTAGATAAATTCTTGGTCCTCCGTTACGTGTCGTTGGCCGAAAACGCGAACCGAATAGCTAATCGTTAATTTCTCGCGTATTTAATCTATAAATATTCTAATAAATCAAAAGTATTTTTAAATCATAATAATTATATAAAATAATTATTAAAAGTGAATTGTATTATGTTTTGGCTTGCTAGTACGCTAAGTATGGTTCGTTTCTATTTGCCGTTAACCGTACCGAGTTCCCGGAACGTTAATCGGTCGTTAAAACGCATCCCACCAAGTTTAATTCATTAAATATAGAATAAATTAAATAAGTTTTTCTTAAAGCTAATAATTATTAAAAATAATTATTTTATTAAAAATCGAGCGTTTCGTAGTCTCACCGGACCTCTGTTGTAGTTTTCAAAACCGTATCGTTTTCTCAATATGTCAAAACATGAAGTAGGTTTTTCGGCTAATATAACCATATATTAAATAGAGTACTTCATCATGAACTCAAGTATGCATTTAATTAACTTAAATACACAAAATTCAAGTAAGTTCCGTTAAATAACTAAACGGGCAGTTAACGAAGCTTAACGAGAATAGCATTACATTATCCCCCCGTTAATGACATTTCGTCCCGAAATTTAGTGCATGTCGGCTGGAGTTGTTTCATCCGGAAACAGTTGCAGATACTTTTGTTTCATCTGGCCTTCACGTTCCCACGTGAATTCTAGTCCTCTACGTGCGTTCCTCCGAACTTTAACAATCGGTATGTTGCTCTGCTTTAAGCGTTTGACCTTACGGTCCATGATCTCAACAGGTTCCCCATGAAATGAAGTCTACTATCAACTTGTATTTCTTCTAAAGGATTTTAAGATTCTCATCGGTCAAGCTCTTCTTCAAGTTCGACACATGAAACATGTCATGAATTTCGCTGAGCTCTTGAGGTAAACTCAATCTATAAGTTACGGGTCCAATCCATTCAGTAATCTCAAATGGTCCAACATACCTTGGACTTAACTTGCCACGTTTCTAAAACGTACTACACTTTCTCCCGTATAGCATCTCGAAAGGCGCGGTTTTGATGTTCGTGTGATAACTATTGTTGTACGAGAATTCTGCTAGTGGTAGATGTATATCCCATTCGTTCCCAAAGTCAGTAAAACATGCTCTCAACACATTTTCTAAAGTTTGGATGGTTCTTTCACTTTGGCCATCTGTTTGGGAGTGATACGATGTACTCATATCAAGTCGAGTTCCTATTGCCTTTTGCAATGTTTGCCAACCTGTTTTCGCGGTTAGAGATAATCGATATAGGCACACCATGTTTGGAAACCACTTCCTTTAGGTAAACCTGTGCCAACCTTTTCATCTTATCCGTCTCCTTAATCGGTAGAAAATAAACTGATTTTGTGAGACGATCAACAATAACCCAACATAGGTAGCAATATCGGCCTTCAGATTGGGCCACCAGTATAGTACCCTAAGATCTTGATACATTTTGTCAGATCCTGGGTGAATAGAGTATCTTGACTTATGTGACTCACCTTGCACTAGTTCCCTTAGTCCACCAAATTTCGGCACCCAGATTCTATTAGCAAAGTAGTGGGTTCCATCATCTCTAATGACAAACTGTTCATCTAGGCCCTTAAGAGACTCGGTAGTAATATTCTCTTGTGTTAAAGCCTCAAGTTGTGCAACGCGAATTTGAGAAGTAAGGTGCGTTCGGATAATCATATTCAGCGTTCTAACTCGGAGAGGTTTAGCTTTCTCTTTCCTACTCAAGGCATCTGCAACAACAATAGCCTTGCCAGGATGGTAATGAATTTCACAGCCGTAGTCGTTCAGCAGTTCCACCCAACATCTCTATCTCATGTTGAGTTGTTTTTGATCAAAGATATGTTGCAAGCTCTTGTGATTGGTGAAGATTGTAAACTTAGTACCATACAAGTAGTGTCTCCACATCTTCAGTGCAAAGACCACAACACCAAGTTCTAAATCGCGTGTCATATAATTCTATTCGTGGATCTTCAACTATCGTGATCCTTAGGCAATCACTTTCTTCCGTTGCATCAACACGCAACCAAAACCTTGTCATGAAGCATCGCAGTAAATCACAAATTCTTCATTTTCTTCGAGTAAAGATAAAATCGGAGTAGTAGTCAATTTCTGTTTTAACAACTGAAATGCAGACTCACGTTGCTCAGTCCACTCATACTTTTTACCCTTGTGATTCATTGTTGTCAATGGTCGAGCAATAATAGAAAATTCCTCAATAAATCTCCTGTAATAACCGGCGAGACCTAAGAATTGCCGAATCTGCATTGGCGACTTACGAGTCTCCCATTTCTTGACCATTTCTATCTTCGCAGGATCAACTTGAATCCCATTGATACCTACAATATGACCCAAAAAATTGAACTTCTTGTAACCAAATGTCACACTTCGAAAACTTCGCATACAACTGCTCTTTCCAAGGCATCTCGATTATCAAACGGCGATGTTGTTCATGTTACTTCTCGTTCTTTGAATATACCAGAATATCATCAATGAACACAATAACAAACTTGTCTAGGTATGGCTTATACACACGGTTCATAAAATTCATGAACACTGCCAGTGCGTTCGTCAAACCAAACGGCATTACTGTAAATTCATGATGTCCGTAGCGTGTTCTGAACGTTGTCTTTGGTATATCAGTCTCTTTTACTCTCATCTGACCCCAGGTCAATCTTAGAGTTACATCCAGATCCTTGGACCTGATCAAACAGATCATCGATTCTCGGTAAGGATATCTATTCTTGATAGTCAGCTTGTTCAGTTCTCTGAAATCAATACAAAGTCTCATAAAGTCCGTCTTTTTGTGCCAGACATGAATCAGAGTATTACAACTCTGAAGTTCTTCACCATGGAGAGTTCCTATTCTATGTGAGCGCCTTGCTCCTCAGCTTGGCATTCATATCCAACAACTCTTGTAGCTCTGGGGGTGTAAGTTTATACGGTGCGCAAGCCACTGGGGCCACTCCTGGCACTAGATCAATCTGAAATTCATCTTCACGGTGAGGTAGAAGACCAGGTAACTCTTCCGGAAGGACCTTAAGAAAAATTTCTAACAGTTGGGGCATCTTCAGGTCCCTTAATTGGTGGTTCAACTTTGCTCACATGTGCCAGTATTGCGAGACATCCTTATCTTATGTACTTCTGGACCTTCGAGCAATTTAATGTAACACAATGGTGTATTGATCTTCTCTCCATACACCATCATTGATTCACTGTTGGTAAGAGGAATTCGACTAGCCTTCTAGTTGCAACAACCTCGGTAAATAGTCTGTTTCAACCACGAGGTCAAAATTTTCTAGTTTGATAGTTCTATAGAGTACTGATAATGCTAAAATGAATATATATTTCATAGCATTATCCCTCAAGAAAGACAAACTTTTAGTTGCAGTTGTCCTATTTACAAGGAATATTCGTTTAAATATTAAAAGGTGAAGACAAAAGGCAGATTTGACAAATTGAAGACGCAAACGAACAAAAAGCTAAAAAGTACAAAGTACAAGCAAAGAGGTTCAAATTATTGATGAGGAACGCCTAAAAATGACAAGAGTACAAGCCACAAAACGCAAAGTACAAGATATTAAATCATACGAAAGGACGTTCGAAAATCCGGAACCGAGACATGAACCAACTTTCAACGTACGACGCAACGGATCGGAAATAATAAATTAACTTTGTATATAAATATAATATAATATATAATTAATTATATAAATTATATATTTATATTATATTTATAATAAAAACCGTCGGCAGCCTTGGATCCTTTGTTTGGTGAGCTGAAATTGAGGGGACCGCACTCGCGGAGGTCTGAAGAACAAAAGGGACCGCACTCGCGGAGGTCCCATTTCCTATAAAAAGGGATGCAGTTCAACGATTTTAGGGACAGATATATATTTATATTTATATTTTCTTTACCCAATTTATGTATCAAGTGTCACTCCAAATCGTAATCACAATTTGTAATTTTAATTTTAAGTTAGTGATAATAATAAGGTTCGATTAGTCGAATGTTTTAAGGTTTTGTAAGTCGAAACTCCGTCCGTGTACCGCTACGCAATTAATACCCACTGTAAGTTATGTTTATGTTATTTTCATTAATATCTCGTAGCTAAATTATTATTATGCTTATTTAATGCCGAAGTAATCGTGATGTTTGACTAAATATTAAATTTGGGTAATTGGGCTTTGTACCATAATTGGGGTTTGGACAAAAGAACGACACTTGTGGAAATTAGAATATAGGCTATTAATGGGCTTTATATTTGTTTAACTAAATGATAGTTTGTTAATTTTAATATAAAGATTTATAATTGGACGTACCTATAAATAACCATATACACTCAATCGGACACGATGGGCGGGATATTTATATGTATGAATAATCGTTCATTTAACCGGACACGGGAATGGATTAATAGTCTATGGAATTATCAAAACAGGGGTGAAATTATGTACAAGGACACTTGGCATAATTGATAACAAATTGTTAAAACCTTGGGTTACACGCAGTCGATAACCTGGTGTAATTATTAAACAAAGTATTAAAATCTTGTTACAGTTTAAGTCCCCAATTAGTTGGAATATTTGACTTCGGGTATAAGGATAATTTGACGAGGACACTCGCACTTTATATTTATGACTGATGGACTGTTATGGACAAAAACCAGACGGACATATTAAATAATCCAGGACAAAGGACAATTAACCCATGGGCATAAAACTAAAATCAACACGTCAAACATCATGATTACGGAAGTTTAAATAAGCATAATTCCTTTATTTTCATATTTAATTGCACTTTTAATTATCGCACTTTTATTTATTGTCATTGTATTTAATTGCAATTTTAATTATCGTACTCTTTAATTATCGCAAGTTTATTTTATCGCACTTTTATTTATCGCAATTTCATTATCGTTATTTATTTTACGCTTTAAATTAAGTCTTTTATTTATTTAATATTTTACATTAGGTTTAAACTGAGACTAAAGTTTTAAAATCGACAAACTGGTCATTAAATGGTAAAAACCCCTTTTATAATAATAATATTACTTATATATATTTGTATTTTTATAAATTAAAACTAATATAGCGTTAAGCTTTGTTTAAAAAATTCCATGTGGAACGAACCGGACTTACTAAAAACTACACTACTGTACGATTAGGTACACTACCTATAAGTGTTGTAGCAAGGTTTAGGTATATCCATTCTATAAATAAATAAATATCTTGTGTAAAATTGTATCGTATTTAATAGTATTTCCTAGTAAAAATAAAGCTATTTCATATACACCTCGCAAAAATACCAAGTATTTTTGGCGCCGCTGCCGGGGAACTTAAACGCCGAAAGCGCAACGCTAATGATATAAAAAAAAATAATAATATAATTTTGTAAAAGTTTTTATTAAGTCCTTTGTATAAAAATATAAGTTTTTTTTAAAATATAAAAATATAAAAATACAAAAAGAGTTTGTTAAAAAATATATAAAGTTTAAAAAAAAAGTATTTTTACTTTTGAGTTTAAAAATAAGTATTTTATTGTTTTATAAAAATATTTAGTTATATTTATATTTTATATATATTTGATAAAACAGAAAATCATAAAAAAATAAAAATAAAAAAACTGAACCTGTGCAAAAACGAACCCCTTTTCAGCCTAAATTTGACCCTCCGCGACTCGCGGAGCTTTTGAACTGGACCTAACCGCACTCGCGGAGGTCAATCTGACAGGTCAACCTAGGACTGCAATTAATACAAAATTAGGGTTTAATTAATTTAATTATTTAGTTTTTAGGGTTTTATTTAATTAATTAGTTTAGTTATTTATTTAATTTGTATTATTAAGTTATAATTAGTTTAATTAATTTATAAAATTAATAGTTTTATTAAATAAATAATATAAAAATAATATTTTTATAAAAATTGTACTTTTTACAACTTTAAGTATATTTTTATATTTTGTACTTTTTTTTATTCGTTTTAGCGTAATATTTGTATTTTTCGCTCGTATTTAGTTTTAAATCATTGTATTTGCCATAGTTATTTTTATTTTTAGATTTTTAGGCTTTGCCGTAAAATCCCTTAAGTGCTTTTTCTTTAGACTAAGATTTAGGTGCTTTAGAATTTTGCGACGCTGTTCTAAGTTTTTAGTACCTTTTTAAGATAATGCCATTTGGGATATAGAATTCCTTGTAAGCTTTAATATTTTTAGACGCAACTTTTAATTCTTAGTTTTTAGTTCCTTTTTAAGTTTCGACGCGCTACTTTCTTATTTTTATTTTTCGACGCCTATTATTTTTCAATCTTTTATTTTTCGACGTTTTTCGACGCGCTCTTTTTCTTTCTTATTTCTCGACATTCTAGTTTTTAGGACTTAGAATTTTCTCTATTTCTTATCTAAATTTCTTAAATTTCAACGAAAAATTATTTTAAGCGGTTAAATTGATAGACATCAAAATTTTCTGGTTCGTAGTAATAGTTGGATTTGTACGTCGACCGGGTTATTGGAGCCAAACAGTACTCAATTATATTGAGACCAAACGAATCCTGCCCCTATGCTGTATCTTTTGGCTATTCGAAACGTGGGCAAAATCAGAAAAGTCTATTAATTGGATAACTTATATAATTTTTCTTTCTTTTTAAAAACTAATAAGATATTCAGTGAATGCACCGAGCAAAACGTTCACCACCTTTTGTACGTTCACCACCTGTAACTCGATCAAGACATCTAGCAAATATTGTCGCCGTTGATTTTTCTTTAGAATCGTCATCCAGTCGACCAAGTACTCCAATTCAAATTTCCGATAATCCATTTTTTCAACCCGACCTCACAATTGAGAATCCGGAGAATATTCAGGGACGATTCCGAGATCCTGAACCACTAATATTTCCTCTGGAACCACCAATCATTCAAACAGAGATTGTTGAGGAACGGACCATTAAATCAGAATCCTCTAGTGATTCAGATTCAACAAATTCAGTCATGGAGAATCTGGAACCTTTAAGTATGGAAGACCGAATGAGAGCTAAACGCACTGGCCAAGGTCACGCAATTACTCAACCTGACATTAATGCGCCAGATTATGAAATCAAAGGACAAATTCTACACATGGTGACTAATCAATGCCAATTTAGTGGTGCACCGAAGGAAGATCCAAATGAACATCTTCGTACCTTTAATAGGATCTGTACTTTATTTAAAATAAGAGAAGTGGAGGATGAACAGATATATCTCATGTTATTTCCCTGGACTTTAAAGGGAGAAGCCAAAGATTGGTTAGAGTCGTTACCTGAAGGGGCGATTGATACATGGGACGTTTTAGTTGAAAAATTTCTTAAACAATTCTTTCCGGCATCTAAAGCCGTAAGACTTCAAGGAGAAATTGTTACGTTCATACAGAAGCCAAATGAAACTCTATATGAGGCATGGACAAGATTTGGTAAGTTATTAAGAGGATGTCCACAACATGGTTTAGAAACTTGTCAAATAGTATAAATATTCTACCAAGGATGCGACATCACTACAAGGAAAGACATAGACATAGCAGCTGGTGGTTCCATTATGAAGAAAACAGAAACTGACGCTTATAAGATTATTGATAACACTGCTTCCCACTCACATGAGTGGCACCAAGAAAAAGATATCGTTAGATCATCTAAAGCAGCTAGAGCCAATTCTAGCCATGACTTAGATTCCATTTCCGCAAAGATAGATACTGTCGAGAGACGAATGGAAAAGATGACTAAGGATATACACTTAATACGAATTAGTTGTGAGCAGTGTGGAGGACCACATTTGACAAAATATTGTCTCAGTATTGAACTAACAATGGAACAAAGAGAGAATGTTTCATATCTAAACCAAAGGCCTAGAAATAATTATCAGAATAATTATCAACCGCCAAGACCGATTTACAACCAAAACCAGAATTATAATCGAAATGTTCCATACAACAACCAACAAGGTCCTAGTAATCAACAAGTATCCAATAATACTTACAATCAGCAAAGACCTAATTTTCAAAACAAACCACCACAAACCGATGATAAAAAGCCGAATTTAGAAGATATGATGACGAAACTAGTTGAATCTCAAACGCAATTTTTCACATCTCAGAAACAAACAAATGAACAAAATGCTCAAGCATTTAGAAATTAACAAGCTTCTATTCAAAATCTGGAACAAGAAGTAAGTAACCTAGCAAGGTTAATAGGTGAAAGAAAACCGGGAAGTTTACCTAGTGATACAAATGCTAACCCCCGGAATGAAACAGCTAAAGCCATTACCACAAGAAGTGGTATTACACTTAAACCACCTGAAATACCTGTAATTTCTGAGGAAGCTATTCCTACTCCACAAGAACCACAACCTGAACAAGATAAGGAAAAAGAACCGGTAGTTGAAAAGGTTAATGAAGATAACACAGTTAAGGCAAAACCTTATGTTAAACCATACCAACCACCACTTCCTTACCCAAGTAAAATGAGAAAAGAGAGACTTGAAGTCGAGCAATCCAAATTCTTGAATATGTTTAAACAGATAAATGTAAATCTTCCTTTCATTGATGTGATTTCAAGAATGCCTAGATATGCTAAATTTCTGAAAGATCTAATCTCAAATCGAAAGAAAATGGAAGAACTCTCGGCTGTTACTATGAATGCTAATTGTTCAGCAGTGCTGTTGAATAAGATACCATAAAAACTATCTGATCCAGGAAGTTTCACAATTCCATGTTTTCTGGGTAGTCTTAGTTCAATAGAAGCATTGGCAGACTTAGGTGCTAGTATAAATTTAATGCCGTATTCACTATACACTAAACTAGACCTTGGAGAATTGAAACCAACACGAATAAGCATACAACTAGCCGATAGATCAGTAAAATATCCTAGAGGGATAATGGAGAACATGCTAGTTAAAGTTGGTACTTTAGTATTTCCAGTAGATTTTGTTGTTCTGGACATGGAAGAAGATTCTCAAGTTCCTCTCATATTAGGAAGACCATTTTTAAACACGGCTAAAGCAATGATAGACGTGTTTGGTAAGAAACTAACCCTAAGTATAGAGGACGAGAGTGTTACCTTTTCAGTTGATAGAGCAATGTAACAACCGCAATCTACAGATGATACATGTTATTATATTCAAACTATAAAAACACATGCAGAATTGTTAGAAGAATTTCCAGAATTACAAGGAACAGGAGAATGTTCTTTAGGAGAAGGAACTGAACCAATTGATGAAACTGAAATGTTAGCTACACTTATGGCTAATGGATATGAACCAATAACAGAAGAAATTCAAATGCTAAAAGAAGAAGACAGATATCGATATAAATCATCGATAGAAGAACCACCGAAATTAGAGTTAAAGCCACTTCCAAACCATTTGGAATACGCTTATTTACATGGTGAATCTGAATTACCTGTAATAATATCGTCTTCTCTTACCGAAAATGAAAAATCTCAACTCATTTCTGTGCTAAAAGCTCATAAACCAGCTATTGCATGGAAGATTCATGATATTAAAGGAATAAGTTCTTCGTATTGCACACATAAAATCCTTATGGAAGAAGGTCATAAAACGTATGTGCAACGCCAACGAAGACTAAATCCTAATATGCAAGATGTTGTTAAGAAAGAAATTATTAAACTGCTAGATGCAGGTTTAATTTATCCAATTTCTGATAGTCCATGGGTAAGCCCGGTTCAATGCGTGCCTAAGAAGGGTGGCATGACTGTCATCACAAATGAGAAAAATGAGCTTATTCCGACTAGGACTGTAACAGGATGGCGTGTATGTATTGATTATAGAAAATTAAATGACGCCACCAGAAAAGATCACTTTCCCTTACCTTTCATTGATCAAATGTTGGAAAGATTAGCCGGAAATAGTTACTATTGTTTTCTTGATGGTTTTTCCGGATATTTTCAAATTCCAATAGCACCCGAGGACCAAGAAAAAACCACGTTCACGTGCCCTTATGGTACTTTTGCTTACAAACGCATGCCATTTGGACTTTGCAACGCCCCTGCAACCTTTCAAAGGTGCATGATGGCGATTTTTCATGACATGATAGAAGAATGCATGGAAGTTTTCATGGATGACTTTTCAGTCTTCGGTGATACATTTGAATCATGTCTAATTAATCTTGAACGAATGCTTATTAGATGTGAACAATCAAATCTAGTTCTTAATTGGGAAAAATGCTTTTTCATGGTTAAAGAAGGCATTGTTCTTGGACATAAAATTTCAAAGGAAGGAATTGAAGTGGATAGAGCTAAAGTAGATGTAATTGCTAAACTTCCACATCTCACCAATGTTAGAGGAGTTAGGAGTTTTCTAGGGCATGCCGGTTTTCACCGACGTTTCATAAAAGATTTTTCTAAAATTGCCAGTCCTATGAATAAACTCCTAGAAAAGGATGCTCCATTCATCTTTTCAGATGAATGTATCAAATCTTTTAATATTCTTAAAGAAAAACTCACTAATGCGCCGATTATGATAACTCCAAATTGGAATCTACCATTTGAACTTATGTGCGATGCAAGTGATTTTGCAATGGGAGCCGTTTTAGGACAAAGGATTGAAAAACGATTTCAACCTATATATTATGTTAGTAAGACGTTACAAGGAGCACAAACAAATTACACAACTACTGAAAAAGAACTCCTTGCTATTGTCTTTTCTTTTGACAAATTTCGTTCATATCTCGTTCTAGCTAAAACGGTGGTCTATACCGACCATTCTGCTCTTAGATACCTATTTTCGAAACAAGATGCTAAACCACGATTAATCCGTTGGATCTTACTCTTACAAGAGTTTGATATTGAAATCCGAGATAAAAAGGGAGCAGAAAATCTTGCCGCTGATCATCTTTCTCGTCTTGAAAATCCCGAATTAGAAGTTCTAAATGAATCGGCCATACAAGACAACTTTCCTGATGAATATCTATTGAATATAGATTATAATGAAATTTCATGGTTTGCAGACTATGCAAACTACTTAGTATGTGGATTCCTTGAAAAAGGATTATCGTACCAAAAACGAAAGAAATTCTTTAGTGATATAAAACACTATTTTTGGGAAGATCCACATTTGTTTAAAAGTTGTCCCGATGGAATAATACGCCGATGTGTATTTGGAGATGAAGCTAGTAAAATCTTAAACCATTGTCGCACAGGACCAACAGGAGGGCATTATGGGCCTCAACTAACAGCAAGAAAAGTTTACGATGCTGGATTCTATTGGCCTACAATTTACAAAGACGCACACCTTCTTTGCAAAATCCTGTGATGCTTGTCAAAGGGCCGGAAAAATAAGTCAACGTGATGAAATGCCACAAAATGTCATTCAAGTATGTGAAGTATTTGACATTTGGGGTATTGACTTTATGGGTCCATTTCCAAAATCTCATAATAATCTCTATATTCTCGTAGCCATTGATTATGTATCTAAATGGGTGAAAGCACAAGCTCTCCCAAATAACGATGCACGAGTTGTAGTCAACTTTTTAAAACGTCTTTTTGCAAGGTTTGGAACACCGAAAGCTTTAATAAGTGATCGGGGTACTCATTTCTGTAATAATCAACTTGAGAAAGTTCTCAAAAGATATGGAGTAACTCATAAAATCTCCACTGCTTATCATCCACAGACAAGTGGACAAGTTGAAAATACCAACCGAGCTTTAAAACGTATTCTAGAGAAAACTATAGGATCAAATCCGAAGGAATGGTCCATTAAATTGGAGGATGCACTCTAGGCTTTTAGAACAGCCTACAAAACTCCAATTGGAACCACACCTTTTAAACTCGTTTACGAAAAAGCATGTCATCTTCCAGTAGAAATTGAACACAAAGCATTTTGGGCTTTGAAGACATGTAATCTTGATTTACAAGAAGCTGGACGTCTACGATTAAGTCAACTAAACGAATTAGAAGAATTAAGACAAGAAGCATACGAAAATTCACTAATCTATAAGGAAAGAACGAAGAAATGGCATGATAAAAGAATCAGAAGTTCAAAAGAATTTAAGGAAGGAGACAAAGTTCTTCTTTTCAATTCACGATTCAAGCTATTTCCTGGAAAATTGAAATCAAGATGGTCTGGACCATTCATAGTCAAAAGAGTTTTCCCATACGGAACAGTAGAATTAATAAATTCAAATGGGATTGAATTTAAAGTTAATGGTCACAGAGTTAAACATTACATAGATAGTCCGATGGAAGTTGACAACGAAGTTAATCACAATTTCAACACCACAGCTAACTAAGTGTGGGGAGAATCAAGTCTTTTAAGGATAATATGTATTTCTGTTAGAGTTAGATTTTCTGTTTTCGTGTAGTTCTCGAAAATGGAACCCGAATGGTCTTTCCCTAGCAGACCCTAAAGAACTAGTCTTCTCCTCCCATTCTAAATTTTTATTTTTTTTTTAGGTTTTACGAAATGAAGACTTCTTGTGAATTAAACCATGGTCTAATGCTACACGCTTTGATTACTAAACGTAATAATGACACCCTTCCAAGTGAAATAGTATCATTAATCAGAGGCAAATTGGACGAAGTAAGAAAAGAATCCAGATGCAAAAATAATAAGTTACAATTTGGTAAAGGAAAATCAAAATCCGCAGCGAAAAGAAGAGCACGACACCTTGAAAGATGTCACAAATGCGGAAAATGGTCACACAAAGGTAAATGTTCAAATAATCAAACCTATTCAAACACCGAATTTGTTACTTTATGCAGAGACAGACCGTTCATATGTTTAGAAGAAAAATCGATAAATGCTCGAGGTTACGCCTATGTAGCTATGAAAAACCAATTAGTCCGACTATCTTATGAGTGGGCTAGAGCATATCACTAAGTAATCTCTTTCACAGGTAAGTTTGTACAGTTTTCATTTTTATTTTTATCTTTATTTTTAACCTTTTGATAATAAACGCTAAATTGTTCGCTATAAAGTATTAAATTGGTATTCGATAAAATTAGGTCTTGCGACCGAAATTATTGATATCATACAAAAATTTATTACATCACTGCGAAATTTAACGTTTATTCTTAAGGTATAAATATCTTTAATGAATCAACCAAAAATATTTCAAAGATTCGTCATGAGTTAAATTAGGTCATGGAACCGAAATTACTTTACCGAAAAGAGGGGCGCATATTTTTGATAATATTTGATTGATTAAAGTGGGATAAAAGCCAAAAAGATTTTTAATTTTATTTTTACCATGTTTTTAAAATTAATATATAAATATTAAATTAATATTGTGAATTTTTTTTAAAAATCAATATATTTAAGTTTGTAAATATTTGAAAAATTTAATATTTTTAATATAAGTTTGTATGTATAAAAACAAAAATATAATATAAGTTTGGTGTGAATTTTTAATTATTAATATGAATTTTCAATTTTATGCATTTTAAATTTAAGTTTGGTGTGAATTTAAAAACAAAAATTTACTTTATTTCGCTAAGTTAAAAATATGATTTTTAAAATTCGTCGTGAGTTGAAGACTAGGTCGTTGAACCGAAATTGCTTTACCCAAGGGAGGGACGAGAACTTTTATTATCATTATTTTTAACCTTATTGAATTAAAGTATGCCAAAAACATTAAAAAAACCAAAAAAATCTTTGCTTTTAAATCAACGCTTTGAAATGACGAAATTTTAAAATTTTGTCGAGGGACGGACTAGGACATCGTTCCGAAACAACCTCGTCCTAAATAAAAGGAAAAACAAAATTTTAAATTTAATTTATGTTTTAAATAGTATAAGGTTTTTTTTTATTAAAAAAAAACAGCAGACCACCGCGACTCGCGGTGATTTAAACGGGCCCACGACCGCACTCGCGGAGGTCACAAAATCCAAATGGATTATCTGGTCGAACAGACAAGTTCCAAACACACACACACATATTTTCACCCGAAAAACCTACGAAAAATCATCACAAATTCGCCATTTTTCATCATTTTTCATCAAATTGAAAGGACCCGTTCATATACATTATAAACGATTCACAATAGTTGATTACATCGCGAGGTATTTGACCTCTATACGATACATTTTACAAACATTGCATTCGTTTTTAAAAGACAAACTTTCTTTACATCAAAAATTGACGGCATGCATTCCATTTCATATTACATCCAACTATAATTGACTTAATATTAATCTTGATGAACTCAACGACTCGAATGCAACGTCTTTCAAAGTAGGTCATGAATGACTCCAAGTAATATCCTTAAAATGAGCTAATGCACAGCGGAAGATTTCTTTAATACTTGAGAATAAACATGCTTTAAAGTGTCAACCAAAAGGTTGGTGAGTTCATTAGTTTATCATAATCAATCATTTCCGTAATAGTAATAGACCACAAGATTTCATATACATAAACATTTTAATAAAAATATTCTAAGTGGTTGAGCACTTGGTAACCATACTTAACATTTAATCAACGTCGCATATTCCCTTTATTATGAAATCTCACTACACTGTACCAAGTGTAGTCACTGAAAACGAAGTACTGTGCAACCGTTGAATACTGGTCGTCCAGTCCGGTTGGGGTTGTCAGGCCCGATAGATCTATCAATAGGATTCGCGTTTACAATACCGCATGTAAATGGTAGTTACCAAGCTATTAGGGAAAAATATGCAAAGTGGTACAACTCAACGTAGAATATGTTTTTAGTACTTGTGTCCATTTCGTAAAACAGTTATAAAACAGTGCATGTATTCTCAGCCCAAAAATATATATAAAAAGGGAGTAATGAAACTCACTTTTGCCTTGAAGGTATTTAACACGACTTGGTCTTCGATAGATATCACGAACCTAACCATATATATAATATATCAACATATATATATATATATATATATATATATATATATATATATATATATATATACACATATATATATATACATATATATATATATACATATATATATATATATATATATACACACACATATATATATATATATATATATATATATATATATATATATATATATATATATATATATATATATATATATATATATATATATATATATATATGTACTTATAATACTTTTAATGTTTTCTTAGTCCGTAGTTAGCAGTCCGATGTTAGTGGTCCACAATTAGTTGCTCAATAAAATAAATAAAGACCCCATCGTATTCGTATTGATCAGAATTAATCTCGACCCATGGTACCATGTTGTCAAATGACGTGTTGCGTACATAAAGTACCGTGTTGTCAAATGACGTGTTGCGTACAATCATGAGGTCTTATGATTAATCTTCTCGTGTTGTTTACGGGTGGTCCTGAAATATATAAAATCAAATCATAAGTAATTATATATATAAAATATTATATTAATTAGAAAAGATATGATTAATTTACTTTTTCTCCAAATATTTTCGTAGCTAAACTAGCTTCGGATACCCAATCTTGTTTTAGTCGTAGTTTCTTCATTACAACTCCGTTTTTGTTGGTTCAACTTGCCACTTCCTTAGATCGAGTCACATTTTAAGAATATGAACTGAAAATACCTTAGTTTGTATTTGAAATCACAGGTTATAGGTCAAACTTTGATGAAACTTATGAAAGTGATCATTTTCCATCATAAAAACAACATTTAATGATCATTTTTCTAAAAATACTTACACTTTGAGTTAAACCATGAAATTTTTATGTGTTAACATATTCATAAGAAATATCATTTTTCCAGAACATGAACTTCCAATTCAAAGTTCAAGATGGTTTTTAATTATCCAACCCAAAACAGCCCCCGGTTGCACTCCGACGATGTAGATTCAGTTTTTAAGATGTTCTTTGTAAAACCAAGTTATATCTTGTTAAGTTAGCATATCATTATGATATATTACAGGTCTTGAAGTGTTTTAAAAGTTAAGTTAGAAGGATCTATTTAGTTTGCAAACAAGTTTGAAATCATTCAAACTATGTTCTTGTTGTTAAAATTTTACAACATAAAATAAGATAGCTATGTAAATATGAATCGAATAAAATTATGAACAAGGTTACTACCTCAAGTTACTTGGACAAAGTTACTATAAAAGATAAGAAAAAATCTTGGAATCAAAGAGTGGTGGAGTTAGATCAAAAGGTTGGAAGTATACTTCTTCAAATGGGTGGTTATTTTGATATGTTCTTGAAAAAGTTTTCTTATGGTGTTTAAGGCTTGTAATTGAAGCTAAATGATGGGTAAAATGCTTAGAGATGATCAAGTATGAAGTTAGGAGTATTTTGAGAGAGGGAGTGAAGAAATGGTGTTCATTCATAAAAACGTTTTTAGTTTATAAAGAAAGAAAAGGATTCCTAATTTTGTTTTCTTACTAATAATTCATGCTACTTGACAAATCCTAGTTACCTCATATCTAGGGCAGTAATAATGTTGATTAGGATGTTGATTTGATGTGTATATACCAATAGTAAATATGTATAGAAGCTGGGTATGATACGGGTACATATACCCTAGATATACGTATAGAAATCTTGAGGAAACGGAACGAGGATTCAAATATAGCTATCTTTTGTAAATATACTTATATTATTTTATGTATAAAAGCCCTTTAAAAGTGATTAAATACATATCTATACGATACATGTATAAACATTATAAGTTTTAAGTCAAAGAACGTTACGTATAGTTATCGTTTTGAAAACTTAAGTTAGTATTTTCAAAATATACTTATAACTCTTTGTCATTAGTACACAATGAGATGTTAAACCATCCTTAAATCATGTTAAACATATATAAATACATATATATACACAAACGTATAATTATCGTATGTTATATAGTTCGTGATATCATCGGTCAAATTGGACGGTCAAACGTCGTGTAAAACTCTTTTCAAAAACACAAGTCTCAACAATTTGGATTGCTTATTATGTTGGTAAGGTTTAATTTATGTAAATATTAATCTCATAGGTATAAAATGATCGGAAAAATTCGGGTCGTTACAGTACCTACCCGTTAAATAAATTTCGTCCCGAAATTTGATCGAGATTGTCATGGCTAACCATAAAAATGTTTTCATGACGAATATGAGTTGATAAATAGAGTTTTATAATCATTGAGTAATATAGATAAAATAATTTGATTACGCGAAGAGTATAAGTGAAGCTATCACAAAAGAGTGAAATGAATAAATGCAGATTCGTTTTAACCAGTGACGTAGTCACGGTTGATTTTCAGATTTAGAGGAAATCTTCGTCATAAGATTTGGGTTCTTCGATAATTAAGGAAATTAGAATCCTCTTTGGTTAAATGCGATGATCTGTCCTGATTGTTCTATCTGGTACTTCACTATAAATCCACCATCTTCGTTTCCTTACAACTCACACCTTCTATTCTTTCTCCCTCAACTCATATTTTAAATTATTTGTCAATATGCTCCATCCAGTGCTGATTCTTGATATACTCTTCACTTTCATATCTGTCGTTCTTCTTTTTCATCTGCCACCGGAAGAATCTATTTACTTCTACTATACTCTTGGTTTTATAGTGTTTTTAGTTCTCCCGTGTCTTTATATTGCTATATGCATCGATATATATGGTTTATAATTTTCGGGTTGTCATTGGGCTTTATATCTTCCCTTATATTTCCAAGTCCCTGCTTCTGTCTTCTATAATCATTGTCATCTACAGTTAATGCTCCATTCTATTTGCTGCGATTTATACTCCCATTTCTATTTCAGAGCTTCATTCTTTCATTTCCTCTTCTTGCAATTAAGCACCATATATAATGGTCCAGATTTCGTAGATATGAATTTCAGAATGAACATAGTTAATGTTCTAAGAGTAAAATTGAAATGGCATGATCTTGATTTGTCAAATTACCAAAATTCAAGAGAAAAGATAGAATTATCAGAAAGAATATGTTCTCGATATGTTTGGAGATTAGGTAGAATGTAAGAGTCGTGTAACATGGCACATGATGATGTTATAATCTGTGAATCATCACCTTCCATTAGAAACTCAGCATGACTTACTGTAATATAATCACGTTGATCAGGTGTCATTATATTATACTAACTCATGCTTCAGTTCCCAACACTACTTCAAAAACATTCATAATTTAAATTCGAATTTTTCAGAATTTAGAAACTAATACAGTTTCCTTTATAATGTATCACTGATATCGCGAAGAGATAAAAGATTTCAGTTAAGAAGAGTTATGAAAATATCTTCAAAAATATGGAGGATATTTATAATGAAAGATATGATGATATCTTAGAATATTTAAGATAAGAGGATGATGAAGAATATTATCCACAAGGGTTTAGAGTCAGGAGCAAGGTATTTGATAATGATGATACTGAATTATTTGGATTCTTTGAAGGCAGGTTTAGTCTTTGTGATTTGTCCACAGCCTCCTTCATACTTTGCTTAATCCGTTTTCCAGTTCCAAACCTTCTCTTTTTCTGAGTTTTGCCAACACACTATTTTTTATCATCAAACTTTTTACTGTTAAGATCGTTGACAGCTTCTGCTGCTTCATCAGCATTTTTTAAAATTTCGAGAACTAGTTCGCAGTTTAGGCGTTTTTCAGAAACTTCACATTCAAAGTATGTAAGTCTTGGAGGTAGACGTTATATGTATATATAACTGTTGATGTAGACATGCTGCAAGATTTCAAAATACTGATTACTGATTCTCAATAATTGGTATGACAATTCTTGTTACAAAGTGCGGATGAGTATATGATAGGGTTCTAATGAATATATCGATTTTTCTGAAAATCAAAGATCAGTGAAATTGTTGGTAAGTTTATTGCTAATGTGGTGGGACATAAACGGTTCTCCGGTAACGATGGCGAAAGGGCATCGTATATATCGAGATTATAATAAGACCGTTTTAATTGAAAAGTCGAAGTTGACTTTTGGAGCTGTGACACAACTGTCTACTTTGGTAAGGAATTGAAAGGTCATTTTTGCTAATAAATGCCAAAGAGTCTGACACAGATACGTGTTAAACTATGACTTTAGTTTCGAGATTTTTTCAGGTGTTTACTGTGGGTAACATGTGGTTGGATCATCATCTCGATTGTTCATTATTTGAAGCATCTTCAGGAATTTCGAAGGGTTTAGACACAGATTGTAATCGTTAATATACCTATGATGTTCTAACACAGTTTTAAAGTCAAAGTATAGCTTTGCAAGATGTAAGGATTTAAGAGTGATGATTTTTGGCTATATCTCGAATTAAATTTTACGATTTCAAAATCAGAATATGTAATTGGATTTGAATGAGTATGGTTATTTTGATTTCTATAAAAGAAGGTATATTGTTATGACAATAGAGAGTATAGTTGATGATTTCTGAATCAGATTCGAAGAATGTAACATATTAATTGTGAATTTTATATATCTCTTGAGTATTACCTACCCGTTAAAAAAAATTTCACAATTAATATTTTGTACAAAAGAAATTTATTACAGTCTTTATGAAAATATACATGTGTATATTTTCTTCAGATGTAATATAGATTTGATGAATTAATACTAAATTAAGCTCATTTGATCTTAGGCAGGAGTTAGAAATGAATAATCTCTAACATTAGAGATTACATAATCTTCACAGAGTATTTCACTACTGTGATAAATACTTCATTATACGCGTTGTTGATTAGTAATGATGTCCACGGTGATTCTTGAACTGACGGAGCTTGTGATGTTATAGGTGCTGCTAATTCTGACAATGCTGACGGCAGTGACTATGCTGGTGATGCTAATGGTACTGCTGATGCTGTTAGTAAAACAAGTAAATCACGCACCATTCTTGCAAGGGTTTCTACTCTTCCTCCTATCATTTTGGTTCACTCATCTGATTTATGGTTAGGGCTAGAGTAGATAATTTCTAAGACTTTAGAGACTACATAATCGTCGCATAATGTTTCTTCAATGAAATTATTAATCAATACTTCATCGTTTGTTATTGTTGGTATTCTTTGGTATCTACAGACCGTATGACATTGGTGCTCGTGGGACAGATTGTAAAGTTGAGGTTTATGACGCAGTTGTGTTTGGGGGTGGTAATGGTACTATTGGCGTTAATGATGGTGGTACTGGTTATGCTGCGGGTGCTGCTGGTGTTTGTAACCTCTGTAACATATTCTCCAAAGCCACTACCCGAGCGCGAAGCTCGTTGACTTCTTCTATTACACCGGGGTGATTGTCAGTTCGGACGAGCGGATAAATAAGATCTAGAATTTAGTGTAGTATATAATCGTGACGAGATACTCTGGAAATGAGAGAGAAAATGGTGTTTCAGACAGGTTCGCCGGTAAGTGCTTCAGGTTCTTCGCCAAGAGGGCAATGTGGTGGATGGAAAGGATCGCCTTCTTCTTGTCTCCAATGATTAAGGAGGCTACGAACCCATCCCCAATTCATCCAGAATAGATGATGGCTGATTGGTTGATCCATTCCAGTCACACTGCTTTCGAAGCTTGAGTGGGATTCCATTTCGGAATTCGAGGGACTTGAACTAATGACGAATTCCATTTCGTACGATTTAATAAAAGATTTTTCGATATGAAATGATTTTTTCGGCTATCGGGTGGTATTCTAATTACATAGAATATCTATATATATAGAACAAAATATTTTGTAGATTACGGAGGAATTTACGGAATATGCCAGGCAAAGTTTACTGTAACAGATACGCTAAGATATGAATTAGCAGATACGCTAAGATATGAATTTTGTCTATACACTATTCATGCAATCAATGCAGTAAGATGTGTCTAGACTAAGAATGATAAGCAAATGATTCCCTAAGAATGATAAGCAGGTAATTTTCGACACGAAATGATAAGCAAAACTTTTGACATGCAGACACGGTCGAAGTCCAGACTCACTAATGCATCCTAACGACTATCAGTTAGACACACTAATGCAGACCTGGTTCGCTAAGACCACCGCTCTGATACCAACTGAAAGGACCCGTTCATATACATTATAAACGATTCACAATAGTTGATTACATCGCGAGGTATTTGACCTCTATATGATACGTTTTACAAACATTGCATTCATTTTTAAAAGACAAACTTTCTTTACATCAAAAATTGACGGCATGCATACCATTTCATATTACATCCAACTATAATTGACTTAATATTAATCTTGATGAACTCAACGACTCGAATGCAATGTCTTTCAAAGTAGGTCATGAATGACTCCAAGTAATATCCTTAAAATGAGCTAATGCACATCGGAAGATTTCTTTAATACCTGAGAATAAACATGCTTTAAAGTGTCAACCAAAAGGTTGGTGAGTTCATTAGTTTATCATAATCAATCATTTTCGTAATAGTAATAGACCACAAGATTTCATATACATAAACATTTTAATAAAAATATTCTAAGTGGTTGAGCACTTGGTAACCATACTTAACATTTAATCAACGTCGCATATTCCCTTTATTATGAAATCTCACTACACTGTACCAAGTGTAGTCACTGAAAACGAAGTACTGTGCAACCGTTGAATACTGGTCGTCCAGTCCGGTTGGGGTTGTCAGGCCCGATAGATCTATCAATAGGATTCGCGTTTACAATACCGCATGTAAATGGTAGTTACCAAGCTATTAGGGAAAAATATGCAAAGTGGTACAACTCAACGTAGAATATGTTTTTAGTACTTGTGTCCATTTCGTAAAACAGTTATAAAACAGTGCATGTATTCTCAGCCCAAAAATATATATAAAAAGGGAGTAATGAAACTCACTTTTGCCTTGAAGGTATTTAACACGACTTGGTCTTCGATAGATATCACGAACCTAACCATATATATAATATATCAACATATTTTTTTTCAAGTAATCGTTACACACACACACATATATATATATATGTACTTATAATACTTTTAATGTTTTCTTAGTCCGTAGTTAGCAGTCCGATATTAGTGGTCCACAATTAGTTGCTCAATAAAATAAATAAAGACCCCATCGTATTCGTATTGATCAGAATTAATCTCGACCCATGGTACCATGTTGTCAAATGACGTGTTGCGTACATAAAGTACCGTGTTGTCAAATGACGTGTTGCTTACAATCATGAGGTCTTATGATTAATCTTCTCGTGTTGTTTACGGGTGGTCCTGAAATATATAAAATCAAATCATAAGTAATTATATATATAAAATATTATATTAATTAGAAAAGATATGATTAATTTACTTTTTCTCCAAATATTTTCGTAGCTAAACTAGCTTCGGATACCCAATCTTGTTTTAGTCGTAGTTTCTTCATTACAACTCCGTTTTTGTTGGTTCAACTTGCCACTTCCTTGGATCGAGTCAAATTTTATGAATATGAACTGAAAATACCTTAGTTTGTATTTGAAATCACAGGTTATAGGTCAAACTTTGATGAAACTTATGAAAGTGATCATTTTCCATCATAAAAACAACATTTAATGATCATTTTTCTAAAAATACTTACACTTTGAGTTAAACCATGAAATTTTTATGTGTTAACATATTCATAAGAAATATCATTTTTCCAGAACATGAACTTCCAATTCAAAGTTCAAGATGGTTTTTAATTATCCAACCCAAAACAGCCCCCGGTTGCACTCCGACGATGTAGATTCAGTTTTTAAGATGTTCTTTGTAAAACCAAGTTATATCTTGTTAAGTTAGCATATCATTATGATATATTACAGGTCTTGAAGTGTTTTAGAAGTTAAGTTAGAAGGATCTATTTAGTTTGCAAACAAGTTTGAAATCATTCAAACTATGTTCTTGTTGTTAAAATTTTACAACATAAAATAAGATAGCTATATAAATATGAATCGAATAAAATTATGAACAAGGTTACTACCTCAAGTTACTTGGACAAAGTTACTGTAAGAGATAAGAAAAAAATCTTGGAATCAAAGAGTGGTGGAGTTAGATCAAAAGGTTGGAAGTATACTTCTTCAAATGGGTGGTTATTTTGATATGTTCTTGAAAAAGTTTTCTTATGGTGTTTAAGGCTTGTAATTGAAGCTAAATGATGGGGAAAATGCTTAGAGATGATCAAGTATGAAGTTAGGAGTATTTTGAGAGAGGGAGTGAAGAAATGGTGTTCATTCATAAAAACATTTTTAGTTTATAAAGAAAGAAAAGTATTCCTAATTTTGTTTTCTTACTAATAATTCATGCTACTTGACAAATCCTAGTTACCTCATATCTAGGGCAGTAATAATGTTGATTAGGATGTTGATTTGATGTGTATATACCAATAGTAAATATGTATAGAAGCTGGGTATGATACGGGTACATATACCCTAGATATACGTATAGAAATCTTGAGGAAACGGAACAAGGATTCAAATATAGCTATCTTTTGTAAATATACTTATATTATTTTATGTATAAAAGCCCTTTAAAAGTGATTAAATACATATCTATACGATACATGTATAAACATTATAAGTTTTAAGTCAAAGAACGTTACGTATAGTTATCGTTTTGAAAACTTAAGTTAGTATTTTCAAAATATACTTATAACTCATTGTCATTAGTACACAATGAGATGTTAAACCATCCTTAAATCATGTTAAATATATATAAATACATATATATACACAAACGTATAATTATCATATGTTATATAGTTCGTGATATCATCGGTCAAATTGGACGGTCAAACGTCGTGTAAAACTCTTTTCAAAAACACAAGTCTCAACAATTTGGATTGCTTATCATGTTGGTAAGGTTTAATTTATGTAAATATTAATCTCATAGGTATAAAATGATCGGAAAAATCCGGGTCGTTACACAAATCTTTCATAAAATCGCAATGAGGAGACTATTATCAAGGAATTACACAAGGAAATCGGTAAATTTCTACACCTAAACACCATTTAATCCGAATTTAAGTGTTCTTGAAAAATTTCATACATAATTCGATTTTGATACTTTCTAGTGTAATAATGCTTAAATTGTTTGTATATTATGCTTGTATAACCTAGATTGATGCTATTTAACATGATTAGAAGCTTTGAACTTCAATTTTTGAGTAATCTAGGGTTTGTGTTCTTGAGCAAAAATAGGGCTTTTTGATATAAACAGGTTATGGCCGAATTTTGTTGTTAGTTTATGATAAATTGAGTAGTGTAACATGTTTAGGTTGCTAAATGATCAAAACTTTGATCCTAAACATGATTTATGAAGATTAAAGTGGACTTTTTGAACCAAAATTGCATAAACTTGATTTAATTGATATGAATGCCATGAGGAACTTGTTTAATTGTTATAATGATTATTTTTGACATGTTTTAGAAGTTAAAAGTGAAGAAACTTTGTATACATTTTTGTATAAGTATATTTGGAAAAGTATTAAAAAAAATGTGAAAATGTGTATAAGTTTAATTTTGATTTAACATGTTATTGTGATTGTTTTAAGTTATTATTTTGCTAAAACTAATGCATATTTGGATGCACAAAAATTGTGTTTGATATATTTTGCAGACTGAAAGGGGTGAATCTTCATCCCAGGCTCGCAATGCTCCTCCGAAAGATGCAAATCAACAGGAAATTAATAACCATTACCGACAAGATATGCCTCACCCAATTGTTTCATACTCAAACATTCATGAGGCAGATTTACATCCGAATTTGAGATTTGATAGATATTGGATAGACTATCCAAAATATCAAAAGAACCTGCACAACCTTGTGTCTAATAATGTTGAGGTACCCAGAGTTATAGATTGGGAGCCATTAGAGGTAGTGGAATTGGCCGAGCCAATCAGGGAATTACTTACTCAAAGGTATGGTAATTCTACTTTTAGTGATTGGGTACATTTATTCAACATGCGTAGACCTGTATATAAAGAATGGTGTATAGAGTTATTGTGTACTATTGAAATAAATGATCGAGTAGATACTTTAACCGATCGTAGTTTTATTAGATTTTTATTAGGAGGGGAGATGCGCCATATGTCCTTACTAGACATGGCTCGGGCTTTAGGTATATATACGCCCGAGGAGCTAGCATCTTATGATTGCCAGAGGTTAATAGTTTATGGTAGGAGGGTGGATGAGAATTTTGATACAAATGACGTATGGAGTAGGATGACTAGCCATCGCCGATTCCAGGGGGGATTATACTCTTATCTTGATATTGATAGAGCTGAATTAAGAGTAATTCATAGGTTTTTAGCCAATTCGATTACACAACGAGGTAAGAATAAGGAAAAGGTAAATGAACAGGATTTGTGTTACCACATGCGTATTCGAGACCCACATAGCGCTGTAAGTATACCTTTTTGTGTGGGTTATTATTTATTGACTATGGTTAGTGAAATGTCCTGTTCTTATTGATTAAAAACGTTCCATATTAATTGATTTCGTTGCGAGGTTTTGACCTCTATATGAGACGTTTTTCAAAGACTGCATTCATTTTAAAACAAACCATAACCTTTATTTCATCAATAAAGGTTTAAAAAGCTTTACGTAGATTATCAAATAATGATAATCTAAAATATCCTGTTTACACACGACCATTACATAATGGTTTACAATACAAATATGTTACAACAAAATAAGTTTCTTGAATGCAGTTTTTACACAATATCATACAAGCATGGACTCCAAATCTCGTCCTTATTTAAGTATGCGACAGCGGAAGCTCTTAATAATCACCTGAGAATAAACATGCTTAAAACGTCAACAAAAATGTTGGTGAGTTATAGGTTTAACCTATATATATCAAATCGTAACAATAGACCACAAGATTTCATATTTCAATACACATCCCATACATAGAGATAAAAATCATTCATATGGTGAACACCTGGTAACCAACATTAACAAGATGCATATATAAGAATATCCCCATCATTCTGGGACACCCTTCGGATATGATATAAATTTCGAAGTACTAAAGCATGCGGTACTTTGGATGGGGTTTGTTAGGCCCAATAGATCTATCTTTAGGATTCGCATCAATTAGGGTGTCTGTTCCCTAATTCTTAGATTACCAGACTTAATAAAAAGGGGCATATTCGATTTCAATAATTCAACCATAGAATGTAGTTTCACGTACTTGTGTCTATTTTGTAAATCATTTATAAAACCTGCATGTATTCTCATCCCAAAAATATTAGATTTTAAAAGTGGGACTATAACTCACTTTCACAGATTTTTACTTCGTCGGGAAGTAAGACTTGGCCACCGGTTGATTCACGAACCTATAACAATATATACATATATATCAAAGTATGTTCAAAATATATTTACAACACTTTTAATATATTTTGATGTTTTAAGTTTATTAAGTCAGCTGTCCTCGTTAGTAACCTACAACTAGTTGTCCACAGTTAGATATACAGAAATAAATCGATAAATATTATCTTGAATCAATCCACGACCCAGTGTATACATATCTCAGTATTGATCACAACTCAAACTATACATATTTTGGAATCAACCTCAACCCTGTATAGCTAACTCCAACATTCACATATAGAGTGTCTATGGTTGTTCCGAAATATATATAGATGTGTCGACATGATAGGTCGAAACATTGTATACGTGTCTATGGTATCTCAAGATTACATAATATACAATACAAGTTGATTAAGTTATGGTTGGAATAGATTTGTTACCAATTTTCACGTAGCTAAAATGAGAAAAATTATCCAATCTTGTTTTACCCATAACTTCTTCATTTTAAATCCGTTTTGAGTGAATCAAATTGATATGGTTTCATATTGAACTCTATTTTATGAATCTAAACAGAAAAAGTATAGGTTTATAGTCAGAAAAATAAGTTACAAGTCGTTTTTGTAAAGGTAGTCATTTCAGTCGAAAGAACGACGTCTAGATGACCATTTTAGAAAACATACTTCCACTTTGAGTTTAACCATAATTTTTGGATATAGTTTCATGTTCATAATAAAAATCATTTTCTCAGAATAACAACTTTTAAATCAAAGTTTATCATAGTTTTTAATTAACTAACCCAAAACAGCCCGCGGTGTTACTACGACGGCGTAAATCCGGTTTACGGTGTTTTTCGTGTTTCCAGGTTTTAAATCATTAAGTTAGCATATCATATAGATATAGAACATGTGTTTAGTTAATTTTAAAAGTAAAGTTAGAAGGATTAACTTTTGTTTTTGAACAAGTTTAGAATTAACTAAACTATGTTCTAGTGATTACGAGTTTAAATCTTCGAATAAGATAGTTTTATATATATGAATCGAATGATGTTATGAACATCATTACTACCTCAAGTTTTCGTAGGTAAACCTACTGGAAGTGACAAGAAATGATCTAGCTTCAAAGGATCTTGGATAGCTTGAAAGTTCTTGAAGTAGGATCATGACACAAAAACAAGTTCAAGTAAGATTTTTACTCGAATTAAGATAGTTTATAGTTATAGAAATTGAATCAAAGTTTGAATATGAATATTACCTTGAATAAGAAAGATAACCTACTATATATAACAAAGGTTTCTTGATCTTAGATGATTACTTGGAATGGATTAGAAAGCTTGGAAGTAAATTAGTAAACTTGAAGGGATTTTTGAAGTGTTCTTGAAGTGTTCTTCCTATGATGATTATAGCTTGATTCTTGAAGTGATTTTCGATGAAGATGATGATTAACTACTGGAAAAATACGTTCATAATAGTGTGTGTGTGTTGAGAGAGAATTAGAAAGAGAATTGGAAGTGAAATGGAGTGAATGATGAGTGGTAATTGGTGAGTGGTGAGTGGGGTTAAAAGGAGTTCTAGTTAGTTGACTAGCTCATGGTAGAAGTTAAAATTGATTAGTCATACATGAAATAATCAAGAGTGGAATCCCATGCTAGTTCCTATTGGTATATACCCATAGTAAGTACGTTTTGAAGCTGTGTATAATACGGGTAAGAATACGACTAGAATTCTTGATGAAAGAAAAGAATGGGAAAGTAACTGTAACCATTTTCGTTAAGTATGAGTGTTTTGATATATGTCTTGAATTCTTCCAAAAGTATTTTAATACATCTAAATACACTACATGTATATACATTTTAACTGAGTCGTTAAGTCATCGTTAGTCGTTACATGTAAGTGTTGTTTTGAAACCTTTAAGTTAACGATCTCAATTAATGTTGTTAACCCATTGTTTATTATATCTAATGAGATGTTAAATTATTATATAATCATGATATTATGATATATTAATATATCTTAATATGATATATATACATTTAAATGTCGTTACAACGATAATCGTTACATATATGTCTCGTTTCGAAATCCTTAAGTTAGTAGTCTTGTTTATATGTATATAACTCATTGTTAATATAATTATGGAGATACTTACTTATCATAATCTCATGTTAACCATATGTATATCCATATATATATCGTCATGTCGTTTTTACAAGTTTTAACGTTCGTGAATCGCCGGTCAACTTGGGTGGTCAATTGTCTATATGAAACATATTTCAATTAATCAAGTCTTAACAAGTTTGATTGCTTAACATGTTGGAAACATTTAATCATGTAAATATCAATCTCAATTAATATATATAAACATGGAAAAGTTCGGGTCACTACAGTACCTACCCGTTAAATAAATTTCGTCCCGAAATTTTAAGCTGTTGAAGGTGTTGATGAATCTTCTGGAAATAGATGTGGGTATTTCTTCTTCATCTGATCTTCACGCTCCCAGGTGAACTCGGGTCCTCTACGAGCATTCCATCGAACCTTAACAATTGGTATCTTGTTTTGCTTAAGTCTTTTAACCTCACGATCCATTATTTCGACGGGTTCTTAGATGAATTGAAGTTTTTCGTTGATTTGGATTTCATCTAACGGAATAGTGAGATCTTCTTTAGCAAAACATTTCTTCAAATTCGAGACGTGGAAAGTGTTATGTACAGCCGCGAGTTGTTGAGGTAACTCAAGTCGGTAAGCTACTGGTCCGACACGATCAATAATCTTGAATGGTCCAATATACCTTGGATTTAATTTCCCTCGTTTACCAAATCGAACAAAGCCTTTCCAAGGTGCAACTTTAAGCATGACCATCTCTCCAATTTCAAATTCTATATCTTTTCTTTTAATGTCAGCGTAGGTCTTTTGTCGACTTTGGGCGGTTTTCAACCGTTGTTGAATTTGGATGATCTTCTCGGTAGTTTCTTGTATAATCTCCGGACCCGTAATCTGTCTATCCCCCACTTCACTCCAACAAATTGGAGACCTGCACTTTCTACCATAAAGTGCTTCAAACGGCGCCATCTCAATGCTTGAATGGTAGCTGTTGTTGTAGGAAAATTCTGCTAACGGTAGATGTCGATCCCAACTGTTTCCGAAATCAATAACACATGCTCGTAGCATGTCTTCAAGCGTTTGTATCGTCCTTTCGCTCTGCCCATCAGTTTGTGGATGATAGGCAGTACTCATGTCTAGACGATTTCCTAATGCTTGCTGTAATGTCTGCCAGAATCTTGAAATAAATCTGCCATCCCTATCAGAGATAATAGAGATTGGTATTCCATGTCTGGAGACGACTTCCTTCAAATACAGTCGTGCTAACTTCTCCATCTTGTCATCTTCTCTTATTGGCAGGAAGTGTGCTGATTTGGTGAGATGATCAACTATTACCCAAATAGTATCAAAACCACTTGCAGTCCTTGGCAATTTAGTGATGAAATCCATGGTAATGTTTTCCCATTTCCATTCCGGGATTTTGGGTTGTTGAAGTAGACCTGATGGTTTCTGATGCTCATCTTTGACCTTAGAACACGTCAAACATTCTCCTACGTATTTAGCAACCTCGGCTTTCATACCCGGCCACCAAAAATGTTTCTTGAGATCCTTATACATCTTCCCCGTTCCAGGATGTATTGAGTATCTGGTTTTATGAGCTTCTCTAAGTACCATTTCTCTCATATCTCCAAATTTTGGTACCCAAATCCTTTCAGCCCTATACCAGGTTCCGTCTTCCCGAATATTAAGATGCTTCTCCGATTCTTTGGGTATTTCATCCTTTAAATTTCCCTCTTTTAAAACTACTTGTTGTGCCTCCTTTATTTGAGTAGTAATGTTATTATGAATCATTATATTCATAAATTTTACTCGAATGGGTTCTCTGTCCTTCCTGCTCAAGGCATCGGCTACCACATTTGCCTTCCCCGGGTGGTAACGAATCTCAAAGTCGTAATCATTTAATAATTCAATCCACCTACGCTGCCTCATATTCAGTTGTTTCTGATTAAATATGTTTTGAAGACTTTTATGGTCGGTATATATAATACTTTTGACCCCATATAAGTAGTGCCTCCAAGTCTTTAATGCAAAAACAACCGTGCCTAATTCCAAATCATGCGTCGTATAATTTTGTTCGTAAATCTTCAATTGTCTAGACGCATAAGCAATCACCTTCATTCGTTGCAATAATACACAACCGAGACCTTGCTTTGATGCATCTCAATAAATCACAAAATCATCATTCCCTTCAGGCAATGACAATATAGGTGCCGTAGTTAGCTTTTTCTTCAATAACTGAAATGCTTTCTCTTGTTCATCATTCCATTCAAATTTCTTCCCTTTATGCGTTAATGCAGTCAAGGGTTTTGCTATTCTGGAAAAGTCTTGGATGAACCTTCTGTAGTAACCAGCTAGTCCTAAAAACTGGCGTATGTGTTTCGGAGTTTTCGGGGTTTCCCACTTTTCAACAGTTTCTATCTTTGCCGGATCCACCTTAATACCTTCTTTGTTCACTATGTGACCGAGGAATTGAACTTCTTCCAACCAAAATGCACACTTTGAAAACTTAGCGTACAATTCTTCCTTCCTCAATACTTCTAACACCTTTCTCAAATGTTCACCGTGTTCTTGGTCATTCTTTGAGTAAATAAGTATGTCATCAATGAAAACAATGACAAACTTGTCAAGGTATGGTCCACACACTCGGTTCATAAGGTCCATGAACACAGCTGGTGCATTAGTTAAACCAAACGGCATGACCATAAACTCGTAATAACCGTAACGTGTTCTGAAAGCAGTCTTTGGAATATCATCTTCTTTCACCCGCATTTGATAATACCCGGAACGTAAGTCAATCTTTGAATAAACAGACGAGCCTTGTAGTTGATCAAATAAGTCGTCGATTCTCGGTAGTGGGTAGCGGTTCTTGATGGTAAGTTTGTTCAACTCTCGGTAGTCGATACACAACCTGAATGTACCATCTTTCTTCTTGACAAACAAAACAGGAGCTCCCCACGGTGATGTGCTTGGTCGAATGAAACCACGCTCTAAAAGTTCTTGTAATTGGCTTTGCAGTTCTTTCATCTCGCTGGGTGCGAGTCTGTAAGGAGCACGAGCTATTGGTGCAGCTCCTGGTACAAGATCTATTTGAAATTCAACGGATCGATGTGGGGGTAATCCCGGTAATTCTTTCGGAAATACATCGGAAAATTCCTTTGCAATGGGAACATCATTGATGCTCTTTTCTTCAGTTTGTACTTTTTCGACGTGTGCTAGAACAGCATAGCAACCTTTTCTTATTAGTTTTTGTGCCTTCAAATTACTAATAAGATGTAGCTTCGTGTTGCCCTTTTCTCCGTACACCATTAAGGGTTTTCCTTTTTCTCGTATAATGCGAATTGCATTTTTGTAACAAACGATCTCTGCTTTCACTTCTTTCAACCAGTCCATACCGATTATCACATCAAAACTCCCTAACTCTACAGGTATCAAATCAATCTTAAATGTTTCGCTAACCAGTTTAATTTCTCGATTCCGACATATATTATCTGCTGAAATTAATTTACCATTTGCTAATTCGAGTAAAAATTTACTATCCAAAGGCGTCAATGGACAACTTAATTTAGCACAAAAATCTCTACTCATATAGCTTCTATCCGCACCCGAATCAAATAAAACGTAAGCAGATTTATTGTCAATAAGAAACGTACCCGTAACAAGCTCCGGGTCTTTCTGTGCCTCTGCCGCATTAATATTGAAAACTCTTCCGTGGCCTTGTCCATTCGTGTTCTCCTGGTTCGGGTAATTTCTAATAATGTGGCCCGGTTTTCCACATTTATAACAAACTACATTGGCATAACTTGCTCCGACACTACTTCCTCCGCCATTACTCGTTCCAACACCATTTGTTCCTTTCGTTCTATTAACCCCTGGTCCGTAGACCTCACACTTCGCCGCGCTATGACCATTTCTTTTACACTTGTTGCAAAATTTGGTGCAGAACCCCGAGTGATACTTTTCACACCTTTGGCATAGCTGCTTCTGATTGTTGTTTTTGTTGCGGTTATTATTATTGTTGGGATGATTGTTGTAGTTGCTGTTGTTGCTGTTGTTGTTGTTGTTGTTGTTGTTGTTGTTGTTGTTGGGCCGTTTGTTGTAGTTGCGATTGATGTTGCGATTGTTGGGATAATTGTTGCGATTATTGTTGTAATTGCTGTTGTTGTTGTATTGGTGATTCTTATCACCGTTTTCCTCCCACTTTCTTTTGACTTGCTTCACATTAGCCTCTTCAGCAGTCTGTTCTTTAATTCTTTCTTCAATCTAGTTCACTAGTTTGTGAGCCATTCTACATGCCTGTTTTATGGAGGCGGGCTCGTGTGAACTTATATCTTCTTGGATTCTTTCCGGTAATCCTTTCACAAACTCGTCGATCTTCTCTTCCTCATCTTCGAATGCTCCCGGACACAATAGGTACAATTCTGTGAATCGTCTTTCATACGTGGTAATATCAAATCCTTGGGTTCGTAACCCTCTAAGTTCTGTCTTGAGCTTATTGACCTCGGTTCTGGGACGGTACTTCTCGTTCATCAAGTGCTTGAATACTGACCACGGTAGTGCGTACGCATCGTCTTGTCCCACTTGCTCTAGATAGGTATTCCACCATGTTAACGCAGAACCTGTGAAGGTATGCGTAGCGTACTTCACTTTGTCCTCTTCAGTACACTTACTTATGGTAAACACCGATTCGACCTTCTCGGTCCACCGTTTCAATCCGATCGGTCCTTCGATTCCATCAAATTCTAAAGGTTTGCAGGCAGTGAATTCTTTGTAGGTGCATCCTACACGATTTCCTGTACTGCTAGATCCAAGGTTATTGTTGGTATGTAGCGCAGCCTGTACTGCGGCTATGTTTGAAGCTAGAAAAGTACGGAATTCCTCTTCATTCATATTCACGGTGTGTCGAGTAGTCGGTGCCATTTCCTTCAAAATAGTCAAATGGAACAAGTTAATCATACAGAATATTAAGAGTAATTAATAGTATTTCGTAGCATAATATGAACTCATTTATAAAAGCTTTTTCTTCATATTAGCATTTTATAAGTTTAAATTCGGGTAGTACCTACCCGTTAAGTTCATACTTAGTAGCTAATATACAATTCAACTACTACAATTCTATATGAAAAACTGATTATAATAATATTTCGCGTTCAAACTTTTACACAATATTTTACAAACTTACAATACCGCTTATTTTACATATAGCATGAAACATAGCACACAATAAATTTGATACAAGATGGTTGTGAAGATAATTCTAGCTAGTACACAAGTCGTTCAGCAAAGGCAATAAAGACACGTAATTCATACGTCCAGAAACAAGTCATGCATTCTGGTTTTACTAGGATTACTTCCCATCCTTGGTCTTGTGGAACATAACCGTTAAGGCCGTTGATAAGACAGCGTGTTGTAACATCATCAAAGGGACGAGGGTTACGTAATGTCCAATAGTCCCGTAACAATCTAAAAACCTCATTTCTTACCCTAATTACCGACTCCGTCACTTGCGGGAACGTTTTGTTTAATAGTTGTAGCCCGATGTTCTTGTTCTCACTTTGGTGAGAAGCGAACATTACTAATCCGTAAGCATAACATGCTTCTTTATGTTGCATGTTAGCCGCTTTTTCTAAATCACGAAGTCCAATATTCGGATATATTGAGTCAAAATAATTTCTTAACCCATTGCGTAAAATAGCATTTTGGTTCCCCTCAATATATGCGTCAAAGTAAACACATCGTAACTTATGGATTTCCCAATGTGATATCCCCCATCTTTCGAACGAAAGCCTTTTATAAACCAAGGCATTCTTGGAACGTTCTTCGAATGTCTTACAAACTGATCTCGCCTTAAATAGTTGTGCCGAAGAATTCTGACCGACTCTAGACAAGATTTCATCAATCATGTCTCCGAGTAGGTCTCTTAAAATATTGGGTTGTCTATCCTTTTTGTATACTGTAAAATAGACAAGAGTTAGATTCATAAAAAAAAAATACTTATTAACACAAGCAATTTTTACATATATCATAAAGCATAAGCACACTATATTACTTATATTACACCACACGAATACAACTATCTTATTCCGACTCGCTTGTTTCTTCTTCTTCTGTTTTGGTTCGTTTTGCCAAGTTTCTAGGGATATATGATGTTCCCCTAATACGAGCCGTCGTTATCCACATTGGTTTAGAAAAACCTGGTGGTTTAGAGGTTCCCGGGTCATTGTTACAACTTAAGGACTTCGGGGGTTGACGATACATATAAAGTTCATCGGGGTTGGAATTAGATTTCTCTATTTTTATGCCCTTTCCCTTATTATTTTCTTTTGCCTTTTTAAATTCAGTTGGGGTAATTTCTATAACATCATCGGAATTCTCGTTGGAATCCGATTCATCGGAGAATTAGTAATCCTCCCAATATTTTGCTTCCTTGGCGGAAACACCATTGACCATAATTAACCTTGGTCGGTTGGTTGAGGATTTTCTTTTACTTAACCGTTTTATTATTTCCCCCACCGGTTCTATTTCTTCATCCGGTTCCGATTCTTTTTCCGGTTCCGATTCTTCTTCCGGTTCCGACTCTTCTTCCGGTCCCTCTTCGGGAACTTGTGAATCAGTCCACGAATCATTCCAATTTACATTTGACTCTTCATTATTATTAGGTGAGTCAATGGGACTTGTTCTAGAGGTATACATCTATCACATAATATCAAACGCGTTAAGAGATTAATATATCACATAATATTCACATGTTAAAAATATATAGTTTCCAACAAAATTTGTTAAGCAATCATTTTTCAAGTAAACACGGTCGAAGTCCAGACTCACTAATGCATCCTAACAAACTAGATAAGACACACTAATGCAAAATTCTAGTTCTCTAAGACCAACGCTCGGATACCAGCTGAAATGTCCCGTTCTTATTGATTAAAAACGTTCCATATTAATTGATTTCGTTGCGAGGTTATGACCTCTATATGAGACGTTTTTCAAAGACTGCATTCATTTTAAAACAAACCATAACCTTTATTTCATCAATAAAGATTTAAAAAGCTTTACGTAGATTATCAAATAATGATAATCTAAAATATCCTGTTTACACACGACCATTACATAATGGTTTACAATACAAATATGTTACAACAAAATAAGTTTCTTGAATGCAGTTTTTACACAATATCATACAAGCATGGACTCCAAATCTCGTCCTTATTTAAGTATGCGACAGCGGAAGCTCTTAATAATCACCTGAGAATAAACATGCTTAAAACGTCAACAAAAATGTTGGTGAGTTATAGGTTTAACCTATATATATCAAATCGTAACAATAGACCACAAGATTTCATATTTCAATACACATCCCATACATAGAGATAAAAATCATTCATATGGTGAACACCTGGTAACCGACATTAACAAGATGCATATATAAGAATATCCCCATCATTCCGGGACACCCTTCGGATATGATATAAATTTTGAAGTACTAAAGCATCCGGTACTTTGGATGGGGTTTGTTAGGCCCAATAGATCTATCTTTAGGATTCGCGTCAATTAGGGTGTCTGTTCCCTAATTCTTAGATTACCAGACTTAATAAAAAGGGGCATATTCGATTTCGATAATTCAACCATAGAATGTAGTTTCATGTACTTGTGTCTATTTTGTAAATCATTTATAAAACCTGCATGTATTCTCATCCCAAAAATATTAGATTTTAAAAGTGGGACTATAACTCAATTTCACAGATTTTTACTTCGTCGGGAAGTAAGACTTGGCCACTGGTTGATTCACGAACCTATAACAATATATACATATATATCAAAGTATGTTCAAAATATATTTACAACACTTTTAATATATTTTGATGTTTTAAGTTTATTAAGTCAGCTGTCCTCGTTAGTAACCTACAACTAGTTGTCCACAGTTAGATATACAGAAATAAATCGATAAATATTATCTTGAATCAATCCACGACCCAGTGTATACGTATCTCAGTATTGATCACAACTCAAACTATACATATTTTGGAATCAACCTCAACCCTGTATAGCTAACTCCAACATTCACATATAGAGTGTCTATGGTTGTTCCGAAATATATATAGATGTGTCGACATGATAGGTCGAAACATTGTATACGTGTCTATGGTATCTCAAGATTACATAATATACAATACAAGTTGATTAAGTTATGGTTGGAATAGATTTGTTACCAATTTTCACGTAGCTAAAATGAGAAAAATTATCCAATCTTGTTTTACCCATAACTTCTTCATTTTAAATCCGTTTTGAGTGAATCAAATTGATATGGTTTCATATTGAACTCTATTTTATGAATCTAAACAGAAAAAGTATAGGTTTATAGTCGGAAAAATAAGTTACAAGTCGTTTTTGTATAGGTAGTCATTTCAGTCGAAAGAACGACGTCTAGATGACCATTTTAGAAAACATACTTCCACTTTGAGTTTAACCATAATTTTTGGATATAGTTTCATGTTCATAATAAAAATCATTTTCTCAGAATAACAACTTTTAAATCAAAGTTTATCATAGTTTTTAATTAAGTAACCCAAAACAGCCCGCGGTGTTACTACGACGGCGTAAATCCGGTTTTACGGTGTTTTTCGTGTTTCCAGGTTTTAAATCATTAAGTTAGCATATCATATAGATATAGAACATGTGTTTAGTTAATTTTAAAAGTCAAGTTAGAAGGATTAACTTTTGTTTGCGAACAAGTTTAGAATTAACTAAACTATGTTCTAGTGATTACGAGTTTAAACCTTCGAATAAGATAGTTTTATATATATGAATCGAATGATGTTATGAACATCATTACTACCTCAAGTTTTCGTAGGTAAACCTACTGGAAGTGACAAGAAATGATCTAGCTTCAAAAGATCTTGGATAGCTTGAAAGTTCTTGAAGTAGGATCATGACACAAAAACAAGTTCAAGTAAGATTTTTACTCGAATTAAGATAGTTTATAGTTATAGAAATTGAATCAAAGTTTGAATATGAATATTACCTTGAATAAGAAAGATAACCTACTGTATATAACAAAGGTTTCTTGATCTTAGATGATTACTTGGAATGGATTAGAAAGCTTGGAAGTAAATTAGTAAACTTGAAGGGATTTTTGAAGTGTTCTTGAAGTGTTCTTCCTATGATGATTATAGCTTGATTCTTGAAGTGATTTTTGATGAAGATGATGATTAACTACTGGAAAAATACGTTCATAAAAGTGTGTGTGTGTTGAGAGAGAATTAGAAAGAGAATTGGAAGTGAAATGGAGTGAATGATGAGTGGTAATTGGTGAGTGGTGAGTGGGGTTAAAAGGAGTTCTAGTTAGTTGACTAGCTCATGGTAGAAGTTAAAATTTATTAGTCATACATGACATAATCAAGAGTGGAATCCCATGCTAGTTCCTATTGGTATATACCCATAGTAAGTACGTTTTGAAGCTGTGTATAATACGGGTAAGAATACGACTAGAATTCTTGATGAAAGAAAAGAATGGGAAAGTAACTGTAACCATTTTCGTTAAGTATGAGTGTTTTGATATATGTCTTGAAGTCTTCCAAAAGTATTTTAATACATCTAAATACACTACATGTATATACATTTTAACTGAGTCGTTAAGTCATCGTTAGTCGTTACATGTAAGTGTTGTTTTGAAACCTTTAAGTTAACGATCTTAATTAATGTTGTTAACCCATTGTTTATTATATCTAATGAGATGTTAAATTATTATATTATCATGATATTATGATATATTAATATATCTTAATATGATATATATACATTTAAATGTCGTTACAACGATAATCGTTACATATATGTCTCGTTTCGAAATCCTTAAGTTAGTAGTCTTGTTTATATGTATATAACTCATTGTTAATATACTTATGGAGATACTTACTTATAATAATCTCATGTTAACCATATGTATATCCATATATATATCGTCATGTCGTTTTTACAAGTTTTAACGTTCGTGAATCGCCGGTCAACTTGGGTGGTCAATTGTCTATATGAAGCATATTTCAATTAATCAAGTCTTAACAAGTTTGATTGCTTAACATGTTGGAAACATTTAATCATGTAAATATCAATCTCAATTAATATATATAAACATGGAAAAGTTCGGGTCACTACAGTTAGGGGTATGAGGCGTGGTAGCATAATAGGAGGTGGTATATTTATTACTTTAATTGCTGAATATCTCGGTGTAGATAGAAGTTGGGGGGGGGGAATATTAATGGCAAAACCAGAACCCCGCGATAGAATAGATTTGCGTGTTTATCATGGTGCTAAGGTCTTAAAGAAACGAAACAACGCGGCAGCACGTTATGATGGCAGGCATCCACAGGTTGAGAGAGATCAACAGCAAGGTCAACCGGGTGGGGTAATCCAATGTCGGAAATGCAAATTTTTATGTCTCGACGCGAGTATGAAATGGCTAGACAAAAAGCATTTCAAGATTGGCAGTATCATCAAAGCCAAATCATAAGTCATTGTACACACGTAGGTAGAGACTACATTCCTACCGTTATGCCCGAATTTGCTCTTTGGACTTTAGAGAGCCGACCACCATATCCTACATATGACCCGGCTCAAGCATTTTACAGCATCTATGGATACGCTTGGGACCCATATTGGAACCATCCTCCTCATCCGTAATTTTCTTATTTTATATTTTTGTTTATTTTATTGTAATGTTACTAATTCTTAATTTTCTTATTTTTTATTTCTTATTTTATTATTATAATAGCTTTTATAATTTTCTAACTTTATTAGATTTTAATAATTTTTGAATGTGGTGTGAAAACTCAACTTCAAAAATATGTATATATGTGTTTGTATTTTATCTCATGTACAAAACAGGGTAAAACAGCGCATTTTCAAAGACTGGCATTAAGTTCAGCAAAAGCTAGTACTTTTGACGAAAAAAAATGAAAAACAAATGTGATGTACCAACAGACGGAATGAACAAATGATGTGCACCATTTATCATTCAGCAAACAAACGCCAATATATTTGGAAACTTTGGTAAAATTTAATCATTTTTCTACGCTAATCACCCTCAATAATTTAAATTGTTACTGATTTCTTGCAAATGAGGGCATTGCAAGATCTTAAGTGTGGGAAGGGGTTAAATTCTTTCGGATTTTTAAATTTTTTTTTTTTGATTTAAACACTTGGTTACCATTAACAATACTAGTAACACAGTAGTTGTATTAGAATCTAGTGCTTTCTGATAATAAAGAACAGCCCTAGTCTTATATACTGACTACCCAATTCTAGTAAAATTTTTCAAAATTTTCAATTAAATGAATTCAAAATCATGTTTATACATATTTATGAACGATAAAACTAGGTGTTAACACTGAAATTATTGTTACCTCGGAAAGGACATAAATTGAGAAACAAACCAAAATGTTAGAATTCATTTAAAATGGAATAGAGGACAATAAAAAGGCAAATAAAAGAAAATAAAAGCCAAGTGTGAAAAAATTTACCAAAGTTATTTAAAACATATATCACATATTTTTGTACAAATAACTGAAGATACTTTTGCTTTGGACTAATCTAAAAAGTTTTACCCGATTTACTGTAAGAGAGATGGATCTACACGATGAATCAATTCCATCATTTAAAGGAAGTAAAGTCTTCCGAAAATGAAACGCGCTTCTTGATTTAGGTCATGAAGTTGTCGTCCAGACCAGAAGTAGGTTGACGAAAAATCTAGAAAAGTCATCTCTAAAATCAGCAGGAAATCCACGGACCTCAGCATCAAACAGGGTCGCCAAGTGGTCAGACTTATCCTAACCATGAGAGGATCTGTCTTGTAAAATGGGGAGGACGCCGTGCAAATTAGCTGGATAAGACTAATGAATCAGATCCTCAGAAAGGATAATCTCCTTAAAGATCAAAAATCAGCTTTTAAGACTGATATTACTCAATCCTAGAGATTGACCTTAAAGATTGAGAATTCAAACTCATAGAATTCAATGATATCTAAACTCGAGCTGAACGAGAAAATATTTTGATCAAAATTACAAACTGATTTGTTTTCTGAAAACCCATTTTCAATGCGTTCATTACCATTGAAAGTAAAATCCTGAGAATTCACCTAGAATTCATTAGGTCACCTGAACCAAATCGGGTGTCAACCGTAAGAACGGTGGTTGCATAGCATGGTCAAAGACAGGACCTTGTGCCAGACCAAAAAATTATAAGGGTGAGCTTTACTATTGTTCCTACAAAGGATAGTAATTGCATCCGATACGTTATAGACCATAATTAAAAGAATGTCAGGGGACATTGCCTTAACAGTTGCTTGTTCAACGCTTTCCTTTACAACCAGACGGTAGTTTATCGAAAGGTAATATATGGAACAAGTATACTGGACGTGTTGCTTTCCCAATACAAGGTTAGCAAGTGGGTGACACAAAACCGCAAGTTTTGAGCTAAAAATTTCTAATATGAAACCCACCAAACCCACAAAAAGAATTTGCAAACACCGGTGAAGGGTTATTCCGGAAAACTTATCTAGGGTAAAAGCTAGATTTAATTTTCAAAAGATCAAATGTTTTCATAAAGATCCAATTTCCTTAATGGATCTAAATTTTTATAGTCAAGTGGGACTGTAAACCACAACGTTACTACCATTGTTCATACCGCCGTATAGAAATCACTGATGTACAAAGTGTGAAGAATAAAGAAGTTATTCTAGTATATTTCAAGACTATATTACTTGAGGACAAGCAACGCTCAAGTGTGGGAATATTTGATAATGCTAAAAACGAACATATATTTCATAGCATTATCCCTCAAGAAAGACAAGCTTTTAGTTGCAGTTGTCCTATTTACAAGGAATATTCGTTTAAATATTAAAAGGTGAAGACAAAAGGCAGATTCGACAAATTGAAGATGCAAACGACCAAAAAGCTAAAAAGTAAAAGTACAAGCAAAGAGGTTCAAATTATTGATAAGGAACGCCTAAAAATGACAAGAGTACAAGCCGCAAAACGCAAAGTACAAGATATTAAATCATACGAAAGGACGTTCGAAAATCCGGAACCGAGACATGAACCAAATTTCAACGTACGACGCAACGGATCGCAAATAATAAATTAACTATGTATATAAATATAATATAATATATAATTAATTATATAAATTATATATTTATATTATATTTATAATAAAAACCGTCGGTAGCCTTGGATCCTTTGTTTGGTGAGCTGAAATTAAGGGGACCGCACTCGCGGAGGTCTGAAGAACAAAAGGGACCGCACTCGCGGAGGTCCCATTTCCTATAAAAAGGGATGCAGTTCAACGATTTTAGGGACGGATATATATTTATATTTATATTTTCTTTACCTAATTTATGTATCAAGTGTCACTCCAAATTGTAATCATAATTTGTAATTTTAATTTTAAGTTAGTGATAATAATAAGATTCGATTAGTCGAATGTTTTAAGGTTTTGTAAGTCGAAACTCTGTCCGTGTACCGCTACGCTATTAATACCCACTGTAAGTTATGTTTATGTTATTTTCATTAATGTCTCGTAGCTAAATTATTATTATGCTTATTTAATGCCGAAGTAATCGTGATGTTTGACTAAATATTAAATTTGGGTAATTGGGCTTTGTACCATAATTGGGGTTTGGACAAAAGAACGACACTTGTGGAAATTAGACTATAGGCTATTAATGGGCTTTATATTTGTTTAACTAAATGATAGTTTGTTAATTTTAATATAAAGATTTATAATTGGACGTACCTATAAATAACCATATACACTCAATCGGACACGATGGGCGGGATATTTATATGTATGAATAATCGTTCATTTAACCGGACACGGGAATGGATTAATAGTCTATGGAATTATCAAAACAGGGGTGAAATTATGTACAAGGACACTTGGCATAATTGATAACAAAGTATTAAAACCTTGGGTTACACGCAGTCGATAACCTGGTGTAATTATTAAACAAAGTATTAAAATCTTGTTACAGTTTAAGTTCCCAATTAGTTGTAATATTTGACTTCGGGTATAAGGATAATTTGACGAGGACACTCGCACTTTATATTTATGACTGATGGACTGTTATGGACAAAAACCAGACGGACATATTAAATAATCCAGGACAAAGGACAATTAACCCATGGGCATAAAACTAAAATCAACACGTCAAACATCATGATTACGGAAGTTTAAATAAGCATAATTCCTTTATTTTCATATTTAATTGCACTTTTAATTATCGCACTTTTATTTATTGTCATTGTATTTAATTGCAATTTTAATTATCGTACTCTTTAATTATCGCAAGTTTATTTTATCGCACTTTTAATTATCTCAATTTCATTATCGTTATTTATTTTACGCTTTAAATTAAGTCTTTTATTTATTTAATATTTTACATTAGGTTTTAACTGCGACTAAAGTTTTAAAATCGACAAACCGATCATTAAACGATAAAAACCCCCTTTTATAATAATAATATTACTTATATATATTTGTATTTTTATAAATTAAAACTAATATAGCGTTAAGCTTTGTTTAAAAAATTCCCTGTGGAACGAACCGGACTTACTAAAAACTACACTACTGTACGATTAGGTACACTACCTATAAGTGTTGTAGCAAGGTTTAGGTATATCCATTCTATAAATAAATAAATATCTTGTGTAAAATTGTATCCTATTTAATAGTATTTCCTAGTAAAAATAAAGCTATTTCATATACACCTCGCATAACATCAAGTACACGTTGTCTAAGGAAGATATTAGATTCTAAATGTTGTAACAGAATTCTCTAGTGATAAAGCTTCTATCAGCACCGGTTAGGAATGGCAATGGATCGGATATGGATCGGATTACGCAATATCCACATCCATATCCAATAACCAAAGTTTCATCCATATCCATATCCATATCCGTTAACCAAAGTTTCATCCATCCATATCCATATCCGATGGATTATTCGGGTTAATGGATATCCAATGGATAAGTCGTCGTTAATTTTTTTTTCAACTTAATACTAGTTAAAGTCATCATTTGTTATAAAGTTATTTAAAAATAAGTCATAATGTATATAACCTAAAATCTCGATATCACTTAACTGACTAGTCTATCGTAACTTGTGTGTATATATACATATATACGATATGATAACAAAATATAAACATCATACATATAAGAATATGATCATCTCTATGGGTACGATGATCGAAATATCAATTAACTTTATATAAAAATATCCCGACGTTAAGACTTAGACGTGTTGAAAATTTAATGTAATAAAAGGTGAACGGAATATGTATATATATATATATATATATGTATATATATATATATATATATATATATATATATATATAATGAAATATTATATATAATTGAGAGTAATTATAACGATATATATCTATATATTATTTATATATATATATATATATATATATATATATATATATATATATATATATATTATATGTATATATTTAAACATTTCGGGTGAAATCGGGTTCATCCATGGATTATAAATTGTCATCCATATCCGATCCAATAAACATCCATATTCATATCCATATCCGACATTCATCCATTTAGATCATCCATATCCGCTTTAAGCGGATTGGATCAGATGGATATCCATCGGATCGAATGATCGTTGCCATCCCTAGCACCGGTGTTGACAGTATATAAACATTATGATTGTGGAGTAAGAACGAACTCGTGATGAACTTCATTGAAGTTAATGTTGAAAGCAGTTTAAATGCATACAGTTAAATTTCCCTCGACGTGGATTGTAAAATAGTTTAACCAATTATTTTGTTAAATAAGGTATATAGTCTTATGACTACAAGCCAATTATCACACGACCTAAACTAGCAAGAGTCAACCAACTCTTTTTTATCTTTCCATGTCAGTCAAACTATACGTGACTAGTGACAGTGAGACTCAACCCAGTTCCACTCTCGTAGAACCACAAACCACAACGGTCTCCCGTTTGCGATTACACGATTACAAGGCTTTAATACCAACTAATCACCAATCACACTCGTATGCCGATCCCTCGGGAATACTTATGAAACTGTCTAGATCACTAGAGGTGTTGAAGAACAAATCATATATTGCGGATTAACTCTCATTAACCACTCAACAACCTATGTGATTGGGGCAACGCATCAAACCTAGCAACAATGGTTCTTTGCTTGAACACATAAATCAAAAGTCGGATTAACACAATAACACTACATAAAATAACAATCCACAATCAAGGGTTCACAATCAAGTGAACACACGAAGTATTTAGCCTAACATAATGCAAGAGCAAATCACAATCAATATGAACATAATGGAAATCATAACCTTATAATAAGGAAATGAGAACCGAGATGTACCGATCGCAACCGTGAAGTAATCCCAGAATATGGATGTTTAGCAAAGATTAGAAGATGAATTACAATTGCCATGAACCCTAATTTTAGTCAAAAAAATCGTCTTGAGCAATAAGATGCGGTAAAAATGATCGGTGTCCCTTCAAATGACCCAAAATTATGTTTAAATGCTCCAAGAAAATGGGTGTCGCACCCCATGCCAGTATGTAGCACGCCGTGCCACAAAATGACTTCCAAAATGATTCTGGACTAGCACGCCATGCTAGGAAAGTGGCACGTCGTGCCATGTGTTTTTCTGCTGCATTTAACCCATGAAACATGACAAATGGGCGAGGTATGCATGATATGCAACGAATCACAACCCAAACAACTATCAACTCAGCAAATAATGATCTCGAGACATTGACGTAGAATGACAGAGTCCACGAAAATGCAAACGCTTGTCTCCAATAATCGTCAATCATCAATTTGATACACTAAATCGTCTTCCATGCTCAAGCATTTTAAAAATCCACAACAAACTTCAAACAATGCTCCAAGAATGTATTATTCAATCGTTAACCAAAAATGAGATAAACGGCTGCAAAAACACACAAAACCAAGATATACGGAACCGGTATTGCCACAAAAAATGTATATGATTTAAACAATATCAATCGTGAGTAAGAAGCAACCAAAAAACAAGTGGTCCGATGATTCTATCATGTGGGTGCATAAGACACAACTAGTATCTAAAATATCCATACCTCTTCGAGAGAAATTTAAACGTGTAAGTAATCCATCCAACGCAATAAGCCAATTTAAAATATTATTCTTCCTTGGAATCTCTTTCAACCACCTCGTTTTAACATTTGAAACCGCGATCGTATAATCATCAATAAACTTACGAGTGTCGTTGAATTGAAAAATACCATCATCTAAAGGTAACCATTCCTATGAATCAACGCCATCCTCATTCTATTGGGCCAGTATTCGACCATGTCCACATTCAATTCCAACCTTCTGCAGTTGTACGATCTGATATAACCTAACCACTCGTGCTTCACTTCACGATTCCATAACATAACTGAGGAAGGATGTGATGATATATGGAATTTTACTTTAGTCTTTAACACATGTAAATTATTTTGTTTAAGTAAAATAGTAGGTTAATCTGATGCTGAGGAATTGTGAGATGGTTGTGATCGAGTAATTATGTCCAAGGGAGGAAAGCTGACGTGACACTGATGTGTAAGTCTATTATGGGGAGAAAGCTTGTGAATTCTGATGGATGTGAGTGGTCTGAGTCATACGAATGGTTCCGTTGATGTTTTTGTGGTATTTTGATATAGACAGTTTGAAACTCCCTTGAACCTATAATTGTATTTACAATGTACCTGCGCGGCGCCCCAAACCCTTGCACGACGCTCAGTACAGTGGGAATTCATTCCAGTCAAAGTTTTGAAAACTGACTAAGAAACCCATTATACCGTGCGGTGCGCAAGTGTTCTACGCAGTGTGCCCCAGTACTGCACCAGATTTCACTTTTAAATATTTACCCAAAAAGACACTTGACCCGTTTCACTATAAAAGCACACAACACTTATATCCCGTTTTACTTCACGTAAAACATTGAAATCCTTGAATTGTTAAAAAACATTTAACTTGACTCGACATCAACATTCACAAAACATAACTCGAAATGATCAAACATTAGCAATACCGTCGTAACACACTCTCATACACGAAAGCCCCAAAATTCCTTTACAATCAGGCTTTTGATCTCAAATGTATTTGACACTATCATACAATCGCAAGGACCTCATTTATAAAATATGGCGGTTTACACAAGCGGTTACACATTGCGGAGTTTACAGAGCTCGAAGATTCCACATACACTAAATCATCTTCAAGCAGGTCCCTAACTTCTCGTTGCCCTCCCGCTGCACCCCATTCCACCTGTACCTACACCTACAATACAATAATAGAGTAAGAAAAATTTTCTTAGTGAGCACAAACTAGTAATTAACAAATATATAAGTAAATCACAACGCATGTTCCCATTTAGAAACTTACACACATGCCGCATTTTTCATCCGGATCCGCGACGGCCCTACTTGTCTGAACAAGTTCGTGACTAGCTGTTGTGGTAATCAATCTTACAATTACCAATCCCACATAACTAGCCTCTTTCTAGTATAGTCCAACACAATGGACAGTAGAATCTCTTACCACAAAATGAATGCACATTTTTGAATAAAACAAGTAAACACGTTTTGGGAATCTCGAAATTTCATATCCCCTCTTGCACGGATGCAATCCGACAACATGCAATCCATTCTCAATACGATCCTACTAGCTATGTACTCACCTTATCAACCAAAGAACGTGGAAGTTAACAATTACGCAAGTCTGCTAGCTTTCACCTGTCACAACACGTAAAAAGTACTCATATATTATAATCACCAAAGTGTTTACCCTCGCAATCCTTACTCTTATAGGTGTACCCATTTGAGCCCTTTTTAGTGTGTGACCCACTTCACTTCTCTAACAACAATTACACTTTCTTAACACCACAATACTATACCTAAATAGACCCATAAAAAATTTATCCCAATTTAAAACTTATAAATCAAATTATAGCCAAAATCATTTTCTCAACACACTTAAATTCCAAATTTACCACTTTCATTAACCTAGTTCCGAACTCTTCTTAACCCTTATTTATTTTCACAAATTACTTTATTAAATAAATTAACACAAAATAAGAATTTCTCTTGTAACCCACTTTAAGTGTTATTTCTTCCATTAATTCAAACTATCCAATTTAACACTACAACCTATCACTATACATATGATATTCAGATTTAGCTAACTAGCATACACTTGAGATTACTAGCTAGGAAACTTACACAAATATACATCCCAAAATTTCAGCTTTAAGATAATAAAAATAGTTATAACATGATATGCCTAAAACGGACGGTTGATTTTAGTGCGATGTCGTTAGGTCGCTAAACGTCAATTAAGGATAACAGAAGAAGTTGATTGTTTAATTTATATATGCTGGGCTTAAATCTATTATTCCTTCCTATGGGTTAGCAAGGGCAAATATGACCTAGGGTCGTTCCTTGAGCGGTCGAATTTGAAACGGAACTTATTAAGATAATTTAGTAATTAAGATTGGGTTTGTACACAATTTAGTATCCAAGACTAGTGGTCAGGTACACCTTTTGTGCAGAGGCAGGATCCTTTTGGTCCCAATAAATTGGTGACTGTTCGGAAAATCCAACAACCAAGTCCAACCGATTTATTCTAGACACCACTTTATCTGGAATATCAAATTGTGTAAAGGCTATAGTTGGGTTGATTTGATTTATAATTGTATTTAAAATATTAAAGCAATATAATTAAAATAAGCTAGCTAGCATGCAACAGCTAAGGACATAGAAGACGTGGTTCACCATGATTTAAGATAACGTAGTGTTGGGATGATTGCGAGACACTCATTGGATAGATATACCTTGGTGTAAACACTAGATTCCCTACTAATTGATTTCTCGATTAGCATGTCATGAGGAACTAGGCTATCGTGATTTTGATCGGATGGACTATGCTCAACTCCCGACGCTTATTCGGTTTAAGGATATAAGCGGCCCATCTTGGATGCAATGCATACCTTGGGCACATGAATAAAGTAGCATAGCCATATATATAGAATATCTAACCTTTCGTAACACCTTAGGGCCCGTTTGGCTCCCGGAATCCAATGGAATTTCGGCGGAATTAGAATTGTATTTAGACACAACGTGAAAGGACCCGTTCATATACATTATAAACGATTCACAATAGTTGATTACATCGCGAGGTATTTGACCTCTATATGATACATTTTACAAACATTGCATTCATTTTTAAAAGACAAACTTTCTTTACAACGAAAGTTAACGGCATGCACACCATTTCATAATACATCCAACTATAATTGGCTTAATAATAATCTTGATGAACTCAATAACTCGAATGCAACGTCTTTCAAAATATGCCATTAATGACTCCAAGTAATATCCTTAAAATGAGCTAATGCACAGCGGAAGATTTCTTTAATACCTGAGAATAAACATGCTTTAAAGTGTCAACCAAAAGGTTGGTGAGTTCATAGGTTTATCATAACAATCATTTCAATATATTAATAGACCACAAGATTTCCATTTATAAATATATGTACACTCGCAAGTGTATAAAAGTATTCTATAAGTTGTAGGCACCCGGTAACAAGCCTTAACGTTCATGTTTTACCCTCTGAAGTACACCAGATCAGGTGTGTTTAAAATAACCTCGAAGTACTAAAGCATCCCATAGTCAGGATGGGGTTTGTCAAGCCCAATAGATCTATCTTTAGGATTCGCGCCTACCGTACATAGACAAGTAGTTTAATGTTACCAAGCTAAGGGTATATTTCTGGTTTAAACCCACATAGAATTAGTTTTAGTACTTGTGCCTATTTCGTAAAACATTTATAAAAACAGCGCATGTATTCTCAGTCCCAAAAATATATATAAAAGGGAGCAAATGAAACTCACAATACTGTATTTCGTAGTAAAAATACATATAACGTCATTTAACAAGTGCAAGGTTGGCCTCGGATTCACGAACGTATCAATATTGAGATTCAATATTGCAGGAAAGTACGTAGACGCAACGGAGATGATAAACACTAGATTGACCTCACGAGCATACCCATGAACCATACCCATCACCTCCATAGCTATAACCCATAATTTCCTTAGCTTCGACTCATTCAAAAAAAAAAAAAACTATTTTGAAATCACTCGGACAGCACTCCGTCGTAATATTTTATGTATACTAATAATATCTTGAAATAATACAGAGCAAATATATATATATATATAAATCGATTGAGAGAGTTTAGAGAAATATATTTTCAAGTTTCTATGAAATAATGAAACCTATTGAATTCTATTTATAATAGATTTTTGAATTATTAAAGTGAATTATTAAAGTATGAATTATTAAAGTGAATTATTAAAGTATGAATTATTAAATTGAATTATTAAAGTATGAATTATTAAAGTGAATTATTAAAGTATGAATTATTAAAGTGAATTATTAAAGTATGAATTATTAAAGTGAATTATTAAAGTATGAATTATTAAAGTGAATTATTAAAGTTAAAGTAAAGTAAAAGTAAAGTAAAGGTAAAGTTAAAGTATAGTAAAAGTATAAAAACTATGTATGTATAATACGCGTATAAATATATATAATATTAATTTAAATCGTTATATATATTTAATGAAATAAAATATAAATATCGTTATATTTATTATACTGGTTAAGTAATGAGTTGTCAAAAGTGATTCTAGATATTTATAAAAGTTATATACGTTTTAATAATAAAGTTCTTTTTAAACTGAAAACGTCTTTGTACGTTTAGAAATAGATTAATAGAATATTATGGAAACCAATTCTCCACTAACTTTTGTCTAACTTTCGTAAATGACACTTTTTTATTTATTTATAAATAGCTTTACAAATTATTCTGAATATCGTTAAGAGGAATAGATTTTCTCAAATCATAGTGGACCTCATAACGTAGGCCCGTAATCATATCATAATGTATCTGATAATTCAATCATTTGATATTATCTCTTAATTCTGTCGATAAATATATCGAAATAAATACGTTCATGTAAAGTATCATAAATCTAATACTTTGTTAATGTTTTCAGTTAATATTATATATTATATATACATATCTATATACTCATAATTGTTCGTGAATCGTCGAACATGGTCAAAGGGTAATTGATTACATGAACGTAGTTCCAAACTTTTTGAGATTCAACATTACAAATTCTGCTTATCGTGTCGGAAACATATAAAGGTTAAGTTTAAATTTGGTCAGAAATTTCCGGGTCGTCACAGTACCTACCCGTTAAAGAAATTTCGTCCCGAAATTTGATCGAGGTCGTCATGGCTAACAATAAGAATGTTATTATGATGAATATAAGTTGATTCATAGGGTTTTATCATAATTGAGAAATATGGATAAAATAATTCGATTACTCAAAACGTATGAGTGAAGCTATCGTAAAAGAGTGAAATGAGAAAATAGGGATTCATCTTATCTTTTGACGTCATCACGGTTGATCTCCGGATTAAAGAAAATCTCTGTAATCTATATAGGATTTGATTCTTCGGTGATTAAGGAAATTATAATCCTCTTCGATTTAATGCAATGATTCATCTCGATTTTTCTGTCGGATATTTCACTATAAATCCACCTTCTTCGTTTCCTTTTAATTCACACCTTCTATTCTTTCTCCCTCAATTCTTACTTTAAAATTATTCGTCAATATGCTTCATCCAGTGCTGATTCTCGATATACTCCTCACTTTCATATCTGTCGTTCTTCTTTTTCATCTACCTCCAGAAGAATCTATTTACTTCAACTATACTCTTGGTTTTATAGTGTTTTTAGTTCTCCCGTGTCTTTATATTGCTATATGCATTGATATATACGGTTTGTGATTTCTGGGTTGTTGTTGAGTTTTATATCTTCCCTTATATTTCAAAGTCCTTGCTTCTTCTATAATCATTGTCATCCACAGTTAATGCTATCTTCTATTTGCTATGATTTATACTCCCATTTCTAGTTCGGAGCTTTGTCCTTTCGTTTCTTCTTCTTGCGATTAAGCACCGCTTGTAATGGTCCAGAATTCGCAGATATAAATTTCAAATGAACATTGTTAATGTTCTAGGAAGGAAATTGTAATGACACGATCTTGACTTGTCAAATTACCAGAATACCTCGGAAAAGGCCGAATCATCAAGAAATATTTTCTTGATATTTAGAGATCAAAGAGAATACAAGAGTCGTGTAACATAGCACATGATGACGTTATGATCTGTGAATCATCATGTTCCATTTAGAAACTCAGCATGAATTACTTTAATATAATCACGTTGATCAAGTGTCATTATATTATACTAACTCATGCTTCAGCTCCCAACACTTCTTCAAGAATATTCCTATTTTAAACTCGAATGTTTCAGAATTTAGAAACTAAAATAGTTTCTTTTATGATATAATACAGATAGCGCGAAGAGGTAAATGATTTCAGATAAGAATAATCATAAAAATATCTTCAGAAGTATGGATGATATTTATAATGAAAGATACGATGATATCTTAGAATGTCTAATATCAGAGGATGATGAAGGATATTATCCGCAGGGATTTAGAGTCAGGAGCAAGGTATTCGTTAACGACTTCAGCAAGTACTGAATCATTTGGATTCTTTGAAGGCAGGTTCAGCCTTTGTGATTTGTCCACAGCCTCCTTCATACTTTGCTCAATCCGTTTTCCAGTTCCAAAGCTTCTCTTTTTCTGAGCTTTGCCAATATACTATCCTTTATCATCCAACTTTTTACTGTTAAGGTCGTTTACAGTTTTTGCTGCTTCATCAGCATTTTTCAAAATTTCGAGAACAGGTTCGCAGTTTAGGGTGTTTTTCAGAAATTTCTCATTCAAAGAATGTAAGTCTTGGAGGTAGACGTTATGTGTATATGTAATTGTTGATGTAGACATGCTGCGTGGTTTCAAAATACTGATTGCTGATTCTCAATAATTGGTATGGCAATTCTTGTTATAAGGTACGAATGAGTATATGATAGGGTTTCGATAATTATAATGATTTTTTTTTTTTGAAAGTCAAAGATCAGTGAAGTTGTTGGTAAGTTTATTGCTAATGTGGTGAATATAAACGATTCCCCGGTAACGTTAGCGAAAGGGCAACGTATCTATTGAGGTTATAATAAGACTGTTTTGATTGAGAAGTCGAAGTTGACTTGCTGGAGATGTGACAAAACTGTCTATTTTGAAACGGAATTGAAAAGTTATTTTAGCTAGTAAATGCCAAAGGGTCTAACACGGATACGTGTCGAACTATGACTTGGGTTTTGAGAGTTTTTCAGGTGTATAACTGTGGGTAACATTGTAACGACCTGGAAATTTCCGACCAAATTTAAACCATAAACTCTATATGTTTCCGACACGATAAGCAAAAACCTTAATTTTTAAGTCTAAAAAGTGTGAAATTTATATATTTGGATGACTAGTTACCCTTTGACCAAGCCCGATGATTCACGAACAATTATTTGTATATGTATGTATATATATATACGTGAACATTAATTAAATATATAAGACTAAATATTAATTTTATTTAGTTGAAGATATAATTGTTATAATATTATTAATGTCATTATTACTATTAATATTAATATTAGCATTATTAAATTTTATTATTATTAAATCTATTATTATTGTTATTAGTATTTTGATTATTATTATAATTATATTTATTAAACATTTAGTGATCTGAATAAGTAAACAGAATTTAATTGAGAATTTTTTGGGGAACTTTTATACGTCAACTGTTTAGCAATAGACACGATATAGCACTCCGCGAAGTAAAATATCTAAGACTGTCGTAAGATAATATCAAATATGAGAGCTGTAAAGGTTGTACACGTTTTTCTCTCTTTCAATTTAATATACAAAATACTATTCGAAATTACTGTTGGTTCTACTTTTTATTTGTCAGGGAATCTCATTCTCTTTATACATATAGATATGGATATCCATTTCACATATGAAAACACATTCACCAATTTCTTTTCTTAAATTTGGTAGACTTCAACAAAGCCTAACCATGATCCTAACACCCATTTATCTTCCTCAACCTCACCAATCGTAACCATCTCCGGAGACACCATAACTGTGAGCACCACCTTGACCGCCGGCAACCATAACACCTACAACCTACTCTCTCTCATCTCTCTCTCTACCTCACAATTTCTCTCGTTCTCGGTAAGAAACTCAACAACCAACCGAATCCTAAAACTCAAGAGCCACCTTCGATCACCCTTCTTCTCCTCACAACCATTGGCTACCTCGAACCACTACACCATCTTATTGTGTCACCACCCTCGAGCCACTCTCTCCTCTCAATACCATTCAACCACCACCCATGTGATCACCACCTTGTGATTATAACCTACTCAAAACCCATTAAACCATCACCATCTTCAAACCCTTTTATCTTTGCATCTTCGTTGTCTGTTTGCAAAATACCTTGACGACACCAATTAAACATCACCATGAACAACCATAAACACCACGACCTTCAGTCACAATTACCACCCTACAACCCGGATTCCTTTTCTTTTTCGCGATTGCTCAGACCACCTAAGATGGCTACCACCAAGCAACCGTAACCTTTAGCTATTAACACCTTCTGTTTTTCTGACAAGTTAAGCCGACCATCACCCTCTACCTACTGCAGTTCGAACACCCTTGACTCACGACTTTTGTTTCAGTTTTCCATTGAAGACCACTCGTTTGTTTGTCTTCTGTTTAACCAACCCGAACAAACCACAATCCGTCACCTTTTATTCCCTTTCACTACTACTACTAATTTTTTTTATTCAAGGAAGACACCACGTTTTCTTTCTCCAGAAGAGCAAGATAATATATATAAAAAGAGTTGATATGTTCGCAGTTTTAATTACAAATGGAACATTATTGATAAACACTATATAATACTTTAGCATCTATCCATACAAACAAAATGGTGGGACAAGTTTTGTATCGACAAATTTGAGAAAACAAGTGGGATCGTGATTGCATTATTTTAAACGTTAGATTAGAATAGATTAGTGGGACGTGGGGTACAAGATAGGGATGGATGGGATTCCTAATCCAACAAAGCTTACTTAAACGTTTCTATATTTTATCCCATCTAAACCGAATCAGTGAATGGGCCGAGAACTGATTTGTAACTCTTGTTGGGCCGAATGGTTTTCAGTTGGGCCGAATTTACCACAGCCCAAAAGTAGCAGATAGATATACGGGGTATAATATTTTCGGACGGTTTACAAAATAGAAAATGAGCGATAGCTCAATGGTTATGAGGTGGTGACGGGTTTTAAAAGGGCGCGGGTTCGAGTCCCTTAGTGGTGTATTATTTTTGGAACTTGTTTCTTCAAAGGTTATAATCTAATTTATTATTATTACATTTATTATTGTTAATAAGTATTATTAGGAGTGTTAAGTTAATTATTATATTACTATTATTAATATGACTTATGTTATTATTATTTTTAGGATTATTACAAACATAAGTACTAATATTATTATCATTATTATTATTAACATTATTTTGAACATAATACGAAAATTATTATTATAAATATTATTATTGGTATTAATTTATAAATTGTTAGTATTAAAATTGTTACAATTATTATTGTTATGAAGTATTAGGAATTGATATCAAAATTATTAATTTTATTACCATTATTATTAAATTATCTATCTTATTAAAACTACTAATGTTATCATTATATTTAATATTATTATCTTCATTATATTACTTCAAATATTATTTTAGCATTATTAAAATACTGTTTTAAACAAACAAAATGATTTACATATATATATATATATATATATATATATATATATATATATATAAGTATATAAATATATTTAATATATAAGACATAACAAACTTAATATCTTATTTAGTTAAAATATATGTAATAAATACACAGAACATATAAGTTATTAACACAAAAATGATAAATAAGAAAGTTATATATATTTATTCGATTACGATTATGTGTATTAATAGATATACAAATTAATATAGGTTCGTGAATCAGAGGCCAACCCTGCACATGTCCAATGATGTTATATGTATTTTTGCTACAAAATACATTTGGTGAGTATATAGATCCCTTTTAAACTCTAAATATTTTTGGGCTGAGAATACATGCGCTGTTTTTATAAATGTTTTACGTTATGGACACAAGTAACTGAAAAATATATTCTACGTTGAGTTGTACCACTGGCATACTTCCCTGTAGCTTGGTAACTATTATTTACAGCGGTATTGTAAACGCGAATCCTGTTGATAGATCTATCGGGAATGGCAACCCCAACCGGACTGGACGACCAGTACTCAACGGTTGCACAGTACTTCGTTTCGTGACTACACTTGGTACGGTGTAGTAAGATTTCATAATAAAGGGAATATGCGACGTGATTAAATGTTAAGTATGGTTACCAAGTGCTCAATCACTTAGAATATTTTTATTAAAATGTTTAAATATGAAAATCTTGTGGTCCATTGTTATAACGCTGCTAGCATCAAACCTATATATCTCACCAACTTTATGTTGACATTTTAAAGCATGTTATTCTTAGGTACGAATTAAGTCTTCCGCTGTGCATTAGCTCATATTAAGGACATTACTTGGAGTCGATCATCGCAATGGGACCAACTGTTGAAGACTTCGTCCGGGAGGATAAGGACAGGGTCATCACAGGTGGTATCAGAGCGTTGGTCTTAGCGAACCAGGCCTTGCATTAGTGTGTCTGACTAGTAGTTGTTAGGATACATTAGTGAGTCTGGACTTTGACCGTGCCTACATGTCAAAAAGTTTTGCTTATCATTTCTAGTCGGAAACCATCTGCTTATCATCCTTAGGGAATTGCCTACTTATCATTCATAAGTCTAGACATGTCTTACTGCAGTTACTGCATCGATAGTGTATAGACAAAATTCATATCTTAGCGTATCTGATAATTCATATCTTAGCGCATCTGTAGATTTGCCGGACATATGTCGTAGGTTCCTCTGTAGTCTACGAAATCTTTAGTATTATATATATAGATATTCTATATAGCTAGAATATCATCTGATATCTGACGATCATTTCACATCGAGGATCCATTCCATTCATCAAACTGCCCTCTTGGCGATGAACCTGAAGCACTTACCGGTGAACCTGCTCGAGAAACCATTTTCTCTCTCATTTCTAGAGTATCTCGTCACGATTATATACTATCTCATATTCCAGATCTTGTTCATTCGCTCACCCCAACCATCAATCATCCCGGTATAATAGAAGAAGTCAACGAACTCTGCGCTCGAGTAGTGGCTCTGGAGAACATGGTGCGAAGGTTACAAACACCAGCAGCAGCACCATCAGCATAATCCGTACTACCATCATCAACGCCGACAGTACCTTTATCACCCTCAACCACAACCGCGTTGTAAATCTGTACTTTGAGTATGATCTTAGTTTTACATATCGTTCTACACCGATTATCTTCACTTTATGTATTATTCTATCTCATTTATCCTCGTTCGACATGACGATTATGTAATCTCTAATGTTTTAGAGATTATGTAATCTAGTATTATCGATAAATCAAATGAGTTTAATATCCTGTTGACTCATTAAATCCATAATTACATCTGAAGAAAATATATATGCAAGTATATTTTCATAAAGATCGTAATTAAAAATTCTTTCGTACAAAACTGTTAATGATGAAAATATTTTAACGGGTGGGTAGTACCCAAGGAATATTTAAAATTCACATTAACAAGTTACACTGTACATTCTTCGAATCTGATTCAACGGTCATTTACTATCCTACTTACAATCATCGATATACGTATCAATTCATCACAGAATAACCATTTCCATTCAAATTTCATATTTGGATTTTTACCTATCCGAATCCAACAAGTGGCATAAAGAAGAAACATTGGACAGATTAAAAATTGTTAGAAACACACGAATTAACTAATTGAAAATCTGTTAAGGATTCCACGCTAACTGTTCCGGCTAACTGTTCCCAGCTAACTGATTAACATTTAATTTATCGCAATTTACATTCTCGCAATTTTATTTATCGTCATTTAATTTCTGTTATTTACTTTTACGCACTTTAAATAACGGGACACGTATGCAAGGTTTCGACTTATCATATCGACCCATCTATATATATATTTCGGAACAACCGTAGACACTCTATATGTGAAGGTGGGAGTTGGCTATACAGGGTCGGAGTTGATTCCAAAATATATATATACTTTGAGTTGTGATCGACACCGAGACCGGTACACGGGTCACGATACGTATTATTTAATTCGAATATTATATATTAAGTTATATATGAATTATTGGACCATTGAACTATTGAACTGCTAACTTTGGACAATTAAAATGAATTAAAATATTGATTATAACATATGAAACTAAACACTTCTTCAAGTTTGTCACTTGATTTCATCTTAAACCTCCTTTGTACCTCGACAATTACAATTCGCATTCACAACTTTTCATGATTCTTGAAAACGTCTCGATCGAGAAGTTGAACCAGCCGCACCTCGTCTATGGAAGAAAGATTTATGCATACAGTTATGCACCTGAAAAACTTTCGAAACTGAAGTTATAGTTAAAACATATCCGCGTTGAATTCTTTATCATTCATTAGCCAAAAACAACCATACGATTCCTTTTCAAGAAGCTAATTTTGTCACAGCTCCACTTCGACTTCTCAGTAAGATTACTCTTAGTATAACCTCGATATATATACGTTGCTCTTTCGCCATCGTTACCGGAAAACCTTTTATATCTCATCATATTACCATCAGCGTTTAATCATCTAAAAATACAATTCTCCTGAAACCATCTTGGTTTGATAACCGATGACCCATATCCGATAACTTTAAAAATGTTGATGAAGCAGCATGTTGTAGATGGTCTTAATGACCAAAAGTTGATGATAAAAGAAGGAAGTGTTAGGAACGCTCGATAGAAAGTTTGGTACTAAAAATCGAATTGAGCGCACCACGAAGGAAACAAGGAACAAATACAAGGATCAAACCCTATATTCAAAAGAATCCAAATGATTCTGTATCTAAGGAAATCTTTAGCGAACACCTTGCTTCCGAATCTAAACCCTTACGGGTCAATCTTCACCATCATCCTTCGACATTAGAAATTCCAAGATATTATCATATCTTTCATTATAAATATCCTCAATATTTCTGAAGATATTTTTACAACTAACCTTATCTGAAATCATTTATTTCTCCGTAATATCTGCGTTACAAAATAAAAGAAACTATGTTAATTTCTAAATCCTGAAATCTTCGAAATTAAAGATAAGAATGTTTTGAAGTAGTGTTGGGAACTGATGCATGAATTAGTATAATATAATGAAACTTGATCAACTTCATTATATTACAGTAAGTCATGTCAAGTTTCTAATGGAATGTGATGATTCACAGTACCATCATCATGTGCCATGTACACGACTCTTACATTCTATCCAATCTTCAAACATATTAAGAACATATCATCTTGATAAGTTCCATCTTTCCAGAATATTTTGGTAATTTGACAAATCAAAATTTTGCCATTACCATTTCTTTCTAAAAGCCTTAGCTATGTTCATTCCAAATTTCATACCTACGAATTCCGGACCATTACTCGCTTGACTCGGAGTCGGGAAGAGAAAACGGAAGCATGAAGCTTTGAAAAATAATGAAGAATATAAAGCCCGATAATAACCCCGAAACTACAGACCGTGTATATCGATGCATATGGCAATATAAAGACACGAGAGAACTAGAAACACTATAAACTCAAGGGTATATTAGAAGTAAATAGATTCTTCTGGTGGTAGGTGAAAGAGAAGAATGATAGATGTAAAAATTAAGAGTATATCAAGGATCAGAATGGGATAGAGCATAATGACGAATGTCTTAAAGTAGAAATTAAGGAGAAAGAGTAGAAGATGTGAGTTGTGGAAAATAAGGAACCGAAGGAGTAGATTTATAGTGAAATATCCGACAGAGAAATCGAAACAGATTGCCGTATTAAATCAAAGAAGATTTTGATTTCCTAAATCGCCGAAGAACCAAATCTTATTATATAAGATTTTCTTTAAATCCCTTAAAATCCGGAAATCAATCACAACCACGTCATCGATTAAAACGATTTCATATTTACTCATTTCACTCTTTTGTGATAGCTTCACCCGTGCGCTTCACATGATCGAATTGTTTTATCTATATCTCTCAATGATGATAAAACTCCATTATCACCTCATATTCGTCACGAAAACATTCTTATCTCTATCCATAACGATCTCGATCAAATTTCGGGGACGAAATTTCTTTAACGGGTGGGTACTGTAACGACCCGGAAATTTCCGACCAAATTTAAACCATAAACTCTATATGTTTCCGACACGATAAGCAAAAACCTTAATTTTTAAGTCTAAAAAGTGTGAAATTTATATATTTGGATGACTAGTTACCCTTTGACCAAGCCCGATGATTCACGAACAATTATTTGTATATGTATGTATATATATATACGTGAACATTAATTAAATATATAAGATTAAATATTAATTTTATTTAGTTGAAGATATAATTGTTATAATATTATTAATGTCATTATTACTATTAATATTAATATTAGCATTATTAAATTTTATTATTATTAAATCTATTATTATTGTTATTAGTATTTTGATTATTATTATAATTATATTTATTAAACATTTAGTGATCTGAATAAGTAAACAGAATTTAATTGAGAATTTTTTGGGGAACTTTTATACGTCAACTGTTTAGCAATAGACACGATATAGCACTCCGCGAAGTAAAATATCTAAGACTGTCGTAAGATAATATCAAATATGAGAGCTGTAAAGGTTGTACACGTTTTTCTCTCTTTCAATTTAATATACAAAATACTATTCGAAATTACTGTTGGTTCTACTTTTTATTTGTCAGGGAATCTCATTCTCTTTATACATATAGATATGGATATCCATTTCACATATGAAAACACATTCACCAATTTCTTTTCTTAAATTTGGTAGACTTCAACAAAGCCTAACCATGATCCTAACACCCATTTATCTTCCTCAACCTCACCAATCGTAACCATCTCCGGAGACACCATAACTGTGAGCACCACCTTGACCGCCGGCAACCATAACACCTACAACCTACTCTCTCTCATCTCTCTCTCTACCTCACAATTTCTCTCGTTCTCGGTAAGAAACTCAACAACCAACCGAATCCTAAAACTCAAGAGCCACCTTCGATCACCCTTCTTCTCCTCACAACCATTGGCTACCTCGAACCACTACACCCATCTTATTGTGTCACCACCCTCGAGCCACTCTCTCCTCTCAATACCATTCAACCACCACCCATGTGATCACCACCTTGTGATTATAACCTACTCAAAACCCATTAAACCATCACCATCTTCAAACCCTTTTATCTTTGCATCTTCGTTGTCTGTTTGCAAAATACCTTGACGACACCAATTAAACATCACCATGAACAACCATAAACACCACCACCTTCAGTCACAATTACCACCCTACAACCCGGATTCCTTTTCTTTTTCGCGATTGCTCAGACCACCTAAGATGGCTACCACCAAGCAACCGTAACCTTTAGCTATTAACACCTTCTGTTTTTCTGACAAGTTAAGCCGACCATCACCCTCTACCTACTGCAGTTCGAACACCCTTGACTCACGACTTTTGTTTCAGTTTTCCATTGAAGACCACTCGTTTGTTTGTCTTCTGTTTAACCAACCCGAACAAACCACAATCCGTCACCTTTTATTCCCTTTCACTACTACTACTAATTTTTTTTTATTCAAGGAAGACACCACGTTTTCTTTCTCCAGAAGAGCAAGATAATATATATAAAAAGAGTTGATATGTTCGCAGTTTTAATTACAAATGGAACATTATTGATAAACACTATATAATACTTTAGCATCTATCCATACAAACAAAATGGTGGGACAAGTTTTGTATCGACAAATTTGAGAAAACAAGTGGGATCGTGATTGCATTATTTTAAACGTTAGATTAGAATAGATTAGTGGGACGTGGGGTACAAGATAGGGATGGATGGGATTCCTAATCCAACAAAGCTTACTTAAACGTTTCTATATTTTATCCCATCTAAACCGAATCAGTGAATGGGCCGAGAACTGATTTGTAACTCTTGTTGGGCCGAATGGTTTTCAGTTGGGCCGAATTTACCACAGCCCAAAAGTAGCAGATAGATATACGGGGTATAATATTTTCGGACGGTTTACAAAACAGAAAATGAGCGATAGCTCAATGGTTATGAGGTGGTGACGGGTTTTAAAAGGGCGCGGGTTCGAGTCCCTTAGTGGTGTATTATTTTTGGAACTTGTTTCTTCAAAGGTTATAATCTAATTTATTATTATTACATTTATTATTGTTAATAAGTATTATTAGGAGTGTTAAGTTAATTATTATATTACTATTATTAATATGACTTATGTTATTATTATTTTTAGGATTATTACAAACATAAGTACTAATATTATTATCATTATTATTATTAACATTATTTTGAACATAATACGAAAATTATTATTATAAATATTATTATTGGTATTAATTTATAAATAGTTAGTATTAAAATTGTTACAATTATTATTGTTATGAAGTATTAGGAATTGATATCAAAATTATTAATTTTATTACCATTATTATTAAATTATCTATCTTATTAAAACTACTAATGTTATCATTATATTTAATATTATTATCTTCATTATATTACTTCAAATATTATTTTAGCATTATTAAAATACTGTTTTAAACAAACAAAATGATTTACATATATATATATATATATATATATATATATATATATATATATATATATATATATATATATATATATATATATATATATATATATATATATATATATATATATAAGTATATAAATATATTTAATATATAAGACATAACAAACTTAATATCTTATTTAGTTAAAATATATGTAATAAATACACAGAACATATAAGTTATTAACACAAAAATGATAAATAAGAAAGTTATATATATTTATTCGATTACGATTATGTGTATTAATAGATATACAAATTAATATAGGTTCGTGAATCAGAGGCCAACTCTGCACATGTCCAATGATGTTATATGTATTTTTGCTACAAAATACATTTGGTGAGTATATAGATCCCTTTTAAACTCTAAATATTTTTGGGCTGAGAATACATGCGCTGTTTTTATAAATGTTTTACGTTATGGACACAAGTAACTGAAAAATATATTCTACGTTGAGTTGTACCACTGGCATACTTCCCTGTAGCTTGGTAACTATTATTTACAGCGGTATTGTAAACGCGAATCCTGTTGATAGATCTATCGGGCCTGACAACCCCAACCGGACTGGACGACCAGTACTCAACGGTTGCACAGTACTTCGTTTCGTGACTACACTTGGTACGGTGTAGTAAGATTTCATAATAAAGGGAATATGCGACGTGATTAAATGTTAAGTATGGTTACCAAGTGCTCAATCACTTAGAATATTTTTATTAAAATGTTTAAATATGAAAATCTTGTGGTCCATTGTTATAACGCTGCTAGCATAAAACCTATATATCTCACCAACTTTATGTTGACATTTTAAAGCATGTTATTCTCAGGTACGAATTAAGTCTTCCGCTGTGCATTAGCTCATATTAAGGACATTACTTGGAGTCGATCATCGCAATGGGACCAACTGTTGAAGACTTCGTTCGGGAGGATAAGGACAGGGTCATCACAAACATGTGGTTAGATCATCATCTCGATTGCTCCTTAGTTGAAGTGTCTTCGGGAATTTCGAAGGGTTTGAGCACATATTGTAATCGTTAATACATATGATGTTCTAACACAGTTTTGAAGTCAAAGTATAGCTTTGAAAGATATAGGAATCTAAGAGTGATGATACTGGTTATATTTCGAATTGAATTATGCGATTTCAAAATCAGAATATGTAATTGAATTTGAATGAGTATGATTGTTTTGATTTATATGAAAGAATGGATATTGTTGTGAAAGTAGGGAGTATAGTTGATGATTGCTGAATCAGTTTCAAAAAATGTAATATATTAATTGTGAATTTATATATCTCTCGGGTATTACCTACCCGTTAAAAAAATTTTCACAATTAATATTTTGTACAAAAGAAGTTTATTACAGTCTTTATGAAAATATATGGGTATATTTTCTTTAGATGTAATATAGATTTAATGAGTTAATATTAAATTAAACTCATTTGTTTTATGGTTGGAACTAGAATTGAGTAATCCCTAAAACTTTATAAATTGCATAAGTATTTCTTCAATAATATTGAAATTATGAATCATTACTTTGTTATTTGTTGGTTTTCGTGAAATTCTTGTGAACTTCGCAAGGTACGAATGATGTTATTTGAAAAGTTTCGAGTACATCGATGATGAAAGTGTAAAATCAAACATATATTCGAATAATACACTTGATTTATTATGAATTGGATTTTTATTGAATTGAGACAGAGATTGTAATTAACGATGGTTAAGTTGCGGACGAAGGACGTACATCATTGCATATTTGTAATATGGATTAACTGAGTAGTTAAGATTCACACATAATAGCTTAGTACGGGAAGATTTATTATGGTTTAAAAATTTATACATATAAATTATACATATAAATCTTTCGATTGGAAATGAGTTAATACTTCATAACTCGTTGATACAATATATTTGTTGTTGATTCGTAATGATGTCCACAATGATTCTTGAACTGACAGAGTTTGTGATGTTACAGGTGCTGTTGATTCTGACGATACTGACAGCACTGACTGTGTTGATGATGCTACGGTCCTGTTGATGTTGTTGGTAAAACAAATCTAGCTTGTAAATCGTACACCATTTTCGATCAAAGTTTCTACTCTACCATCTCCGTTCACTCATCCGATTTACGGTCAAAATTAAATAATCTCTAAGATTTTGGAGATTACATAACTGCCGCAGAGATATCTCTTCAATGAAGTTTATGAATTAATACTTTATCGTTTGTTGTTGTTGATATTCCTGGATATTTACAGGGGGTATGACGTTGATGTTTGAGATACAGATTGTGATGTTGCGGTGTGAGATGTGGATGTTGTTATTGGTGGTGGTGATGGTACTGTTGGTGTTGCTGATGGTGGTACTGTTTATGCTGCTGGTGCTGCTGCTGGTGTTTGTAACCTTTGCACCATATTCTCCAAAGCCACTACCCGAGCGCGAAGCTCGTTCACTTCTTCTATTACACCGGGGTGATTGTCGGTTCGGATGAGCGGATAAATAAAATCTAGAATTTGGTGTAGTATGTAATCGTGACGAGATACTCTAGAAATAAGAGAAAAAATGGTGTTTCGGATAGGTTCGCCGGTAAGTGCTTCAGGTTCTTCGCCAAGAGGGCAATGTGGTGGATGGAAGGGATCACCTTCTTCTTGTCTCCAATGATTAAGGAGGCTACGAACCCATCCTCAATTCATCCAGGATAGATGATGACTAATTGGTTGATCCATTCCGGTTACACTGCTTTCGGAACTTGAGTGGGATTCCATTTCGGAATCCGAGGGACTTGAACTAATGACGAATTCCATTTCGTACGATTGAATAAAGAATTTTTCGATATGAAATGATTTTCCGGCTATCGGGTGGTATTCTAATTATATAGAGCAAAAGGTTTCGTAGATTATGGAGGAATTTACGGAATATGTCAGGCAAAGTTTACAGTAACAGATACGCTAAGATATGAATTAGCAGATACGCTAAGATATGAATTTTGTCTATACACTATTCATGCAATCAATGCAATAAGATGTGTCTAGACTAAGAATGATAAGCAGGTAATTTTCGACAAAAATGATGAGCAAAACTTTTGAAATGCAGACACGGTCGAAGTCCAGACTCACTAATGCATCCTAACGACTATCAGTTAGACACACTATTACAGACCTGGTTCGCTAAGACTACCGCTCTGATACCAACTGAAAGGACCCGTTCATATACATTATAAACGATTCACAATAGTTGATTACATCGCGAGGTATTTGACCTCTATATGATACATTTTACAAACATTGCATTCGTTTTTAAAAGACAAACTTTCTTTACAACGAAAGTTAACGGCATGCACACCATTTCATAATACATCCAACTATAATTGGCTTAATAATAATCTTGATGAACTCAATAACTCGAATGCAACGTCTTTCAAAATATGCCATTAATGACTCCAAGTAATATCCTTAAAATGAGCTAATGCACAGCGGAAGATTTCTTTAATACCTGAGAATAAACATGCTTTAAAGTGTCAACCAAAAGGTTGGTGAGTTCATAGGTTTATCATAACAATCATTTCAATATATTAATAGACCACAAGATTTCCATTTATAAATATATGTACACTCGCAAGTGTATAAAAGTATTCTATAAGTTGTAGGCACCCGGTAACAAGCCTTAACGTTCATGTTTTACCCTCTGAAGTACACCAGATCAGGTGTGTTTAAAATAACCTCGAAGTACTAAAGCATCCCATAGTCAGGATGGGGTTTGTCAAGCCCAATAGATCTATCTTTAGGATTCACGCCTACCGTACATAGACAAGTAGTTTAATGTTACCAAGCTAAGGGTATATTTCTGGTTTAAACCCACATAGAATTAGTTTTAGTACTTGTGCCTATTTCGTAAAACATTTATAAAAACAGCGCATGTATTCTCAGTCCCAAAAATATATATAAAAGGGAGCAAATGAAACTCACAATACTGTATTTCGTAGTAAAAATACATATAACGTCATTTAACAAGTGCAAGGTTGGCCTCGGATTCACGAACGTATCAATATTGAGATTCAATATTGCAGGAAAGTACGTAGACGCAACGGAGATGATAAACACTAGATTGACCTCACGAGCATACCCATGAACCATACCCATCACCTCCATAGCTATAACCCATAATTTCCTTAGCTTCGACTCATTCAAAAAAAAAAACTATTTTGAAATCACTCGGACAGCACTCCGTCGTAATATTTTATGTATACTAATAATATCTTGAAATAATACAGAGCAAATATATATATATATAAATCGATTGAGAGAGTTTATAGAAATATATTTTCAAGTTTCTATGAAATAATGAAACCTATTGAATTCTATTTATAATAGATTTTTGAATTATTAAAGTGAATTATTAAAGTATGAATTATTAAAGTGAATTATTAAAGTATGAATTATTAAAGTGAATTATTAAAGTATGAATTATTAAATTGAATTATTAAAGTATGAATTATTAAAGTGAATTATTAAAGTATGAATTATTAAAGTGAATTATTAAAGTATGAATTATTAAAGTGAATTATTAAAGTATGAATTATTAAAGTGAATTATTAAAGTTAAAGTAAAGTAAAAGTAAAGTAAAGGTAAAGTTAAAGTATAGTAAAAGTATAAAAACTATGTATGTATAATACGCGTATAAATATATATAATATTAATTTAAATCGTTATATATATTTAATGAAATAAAATATAAATATCGTTATATTTATTATACTGGTTAAGTAATGAGTTGTCAAAAGTGATTCTAGATATTTATAAAAGTTATATACGTTTTAATAATAAAGTTCTTTTTAAACTGAAAACGTCTTTGTACGTTTAGAAATAGATTAATAGAATATTATGGAAACCAATTCTCCACTAACTTTTGTCTAACTTTCGTAAATGACACTTTTTTATTTATTTATAAATAGCTTTACAAATTATTCTGAATATCGTTAAGAGGAATAGATTTTCTCAAATCATAGTGGACCTCATAACGTAGGCCCGTAATCATATCATAATGTATCTGATAATTCAATCATTTGATATTATCTCTTAATTCTGTCGATAAATATATCGAAATAAATACGTTCATGTAAAGTATCATAAATCTAATACTTTGTTAATGTTTTCAGTTAATATTATATATTATATATACATATCTATATACTCATAATTGTTCATGAATCGTCGAACATGGTCAAAGGGTAATTGATTACATGAATGTAGTTCCAAACTTTTTGAGATTCAACATTACAAATTCTGCTTATCGTGTCGGAAACATATAAAGGTTAAGTTTAAATTTGGTCAGAAATTTCCGGGTCGTCACACAACGCATGTCTAAATACAATTCCAATTCCGTCGGTATCCCATTAGATTCCCTGAGCCAAACGATGCCTTAGTGTATCACCCAAGTGAGTGGTTATGTTTGTGTTTCGAATTCCTTTATGTCAATAGTTTGGTAAAATCTAAGGGTTTGTAGAAAAATTAGAACCTCTGATAGTTCTCAGTCATCCTTAAAGATTTATAAGCTTAGTTTGTATTGTAATGCGTTAAACTCCTATTTATGATTTAAACCAGCCCTTACTTAAATCTACCCAATAAATCCCTTAGTTATCCACATGTACTAGACTTATAGTGGTTCCATAGCTTCTAACCTTGATCATGCTTAAGTGGTCCTATAGTACATCAACACTGTACTCTACTGTTGCAACAGTATTTCCTCGAGTCTTATACTCTTGACCAATGTCTTGATCTGGTCCTACGTTGATTCCCCATATACTTTATAGTATTTTCGATGGCTTCATACCTTGACCAATGCATAAACACAGATAATTAATTACCTTATAATTGTCAACTTTATAAAAGGTTTTAATCACGTTTATTGGTGGAAGGACGATAATAACAAGGTTTAATATCATAGACAGAAAGCGAGTACGAAACGATAATCTTCCCTAACTAACATTATTAAATCATGGAAAACAATCAAGTAATTACTCAACGTCATGACAACACGCATTTCCAATATTAATAAATCACAAACATCAAATAAGAATATTATAATAAATTAACAAAAGAAAGGATAGATATTACCGAATAATGTCAGCAGAATAACACTTGTATTTCTTCAAAAATTTATAGCGTTACAATGCTTGATAGCTTCTACTACTAACTACATACTATTCTCCTATTGATCACTAGAGAGCGACAATAGAGAGATAATTATTTTCCTAATCTCTGTACTTTCTCTCTTTAGAATCTAGAGAAAGAAAGTAGAGAGAGAACTAATCTCCTATAGATCACTAGAGATCGACTATAGAGAGATGTTTTAGAGAGAGAAGTGAAGAAGGTGTGTTGAAATGAGAAATGAAGCCCTCCTTTTATAAGCAAATTTTATGGTACTTGCCGGGCAGGCTGATGATTGATGTGCGTGATATACATCTTTTACCCTCAAAATTTATATATGATTCAAACACTACAAATAAGCACACACAATTAACGAGCACTTATAACCCGGTTATTATAGCACTTTAATGTAAGTATTCGTATCAAGTTCGTCCCAAGAGAGCGATGTAAGTCGAATATTTGAAACTATCAATTGTCATTGGGTTTGTTTTATTGGGGGGTTTTGATTGATTTTAATTAACAACTAAAACTTGCACAATAAACAAACTTAAACTTAACGAGTTAAAACTAGTAGAAAGTAACAAGTAACGAAATATTAAGAACTTAAATCAATTAACTAAGTAGTGTTCACTTATCTAATCCTCTTTATGCTTGAATTGCCCCGTTTTGCCCAAATTGCTATCGCACTAGTTGTTGAACTATTAAATGTTTAGCATTACTACCAAACCTTAATCAAATAACACTTTGCGAATTCACATAAGCATTGCATTCTAAGATCAAGTTAAGCATGATTGGTTATTGAGATTATGCTTGGGTTGAAATCACTTAGAACCCTTCAACTATCGAAATCACTTAAGATAATCGAACACCACTATGTTGACTAAAGGCCAATTGAAAACCAACCTAGATCAAGAACACAATCACTTGAAATCCTTAAGCTAATTGTCAAGATCACTCAAGGTGCTGAAGCACAAATTGATTCACTTCTTAAATCACTAAGAGAGCTACTCAACCTATGTAATCAAAGTAAAGCCTAAAACAAATGCATAGCAATGAATCTATAGCTAACACAATAACACTTGATCATGTATTTCTTTCAAGCAACATCATTCAAATGATTTAGGGGCAAACACTTGCATTAGAGATTCATAGATAAGCAAACACAAGAGATTTAGCCAATCATGGCTAAGATTACACTAATAATAAGCATAAAAACACAATAAACATCATCTTAAAGTTATTACAAGTAATAGATTCAAAGTAGATAAAGAAAGGTGGAGATTAAAACCCAAATGCAAAGAGATGAAGATCTAGAGCTAAAACTATGATGAATCTTGAGCTCGCTTCCTTCAATCTACCTTCAAACACCAATGGATGATGGAATTAGGGTTTTGTAGGTAAAAATCAGACTTAGAATTGCAGCTCTCTTCAAAATGACCTAATCTCGTTCCTTTTATAGTGTTGAAAATTCCAGGCTGAATCAGCGACAAGAGCGCCACTTTTGGCTTAATTAAGGAGCGGCGCTTTTGGCTTCATTAAGGAGCGGCGCTTTTGGCTTAGGAGTGCTGCTTTTACTCATTTAGGAATGACGCTTTTGACTTAGGAGCGCTGCTTTTGTTTGGCTAAGAGCGGCGCTTTTTGCCAATGAAGAACGAATCTTCTGGCTACTTGTGAAAAATGGTGCCAAAACGTGCACAAGAACATCACTTTTAAATTAGGTGCGACGCTTTTGCTCCACAGGAGCGGCGCTCTTATATTAGGAGCAACGCTTTTGATGCTGAATTCTATACTTGCCATTTTCTTTGCCACTTTGATCAATACTTGGTCAATTTTACGTCAAATCAAGTCCTTAGCCCCCAAATTGCCATTTACCTCATAAGTGTATCAAATAGGCTCAATAATCATCAAAAACCGAACAAAATGAGGGAGATATTACGAGATAAAATATGTATAATTAGAGCAATATCAAACCCCCTACATTTGAACCTTTGCTTGTCCTCAAGCAAACAAGTCAACAAAACAAGCTTTGGAGATAGAGAGCAAATATGCGATCAAAGTCAAAGTGCAAAGAGTTTGGGCAACAATTGATACCTTTCATGGACATGTACTTTGATGGCTAGAATGACCTCTAAAACTTGCACTTGCTTAGGACAAGCACAAACTCCTCTTTTCTTCTTCCTCTAACACTTAACAAAAACTCAATGTAAGCTTCAAACAATCTCCTCGACTAGCACACCTTCAAGTCTTCAATCCTCAAATACCAACACTATCAAACTTCAAGCCTAAATCTACCCGAATCAACCATTCCCCGGTCAAAGTCAACTTCATCTTTGAGAAGGTCATCAAACATCAATCATCAAAGATTCAAATCTTTACAAACTCAAACTTTGACCTCCTTGACCTTGATCAAATATGTAGGATTCACGGGATAGCCATTAACTCACCAAAATATCAGTCAAATCTCAAATTCATTTACAATCTTCTAAAATTCAACTAATTAGACCCAAAGTGTACCCAAATGATCCCAAATGCACCTCAAATGAATAAGGGCCATGAATATCTTAAAAATTACCACTCGCAAAGAAGTACACCGTGTAAAGTATACGCCTCCAAAAAGTATGCTCACCTAATCAACCCGCGATGGCTATCCCTCTTCCACCTCCATGCCCCCAAAACACCAATAATCATCAATTCCAAATAATGATCGTCAATTCCAAATTTAGGGTTAAGGTGGGTGTGCCAAAGGTAAGGGACTGGGTACCCTTATCTTTATTGGTCAACCCGAGTAAAACGACATTTGGGATACTTGACTCCCTATCATGGATGGACTCGACTCATTCGGAAGTGTTAAAGCATAATGCTTTAAACACTTGGTTTTGAAACAACGCATGGAAGACTTTACTCCCATGCATAAGTAAGGAAAAGACTTTACTTTTCCAAAAATTTTGAAATTTTACAAGTTTTAACAATTTTAGTGTTTATGATATAAATTAATGTAATGGTTAAAAACTTGTTCCAAAAATTGATCAACATTGCAAGTTTAAATCTTTGTAGTGTATGTGACAAGTTTACTTGAAAAAGTTCAAAGTGAACCGATATTTTAAATCTTCCCCCTACATTTAGTTTGATGCAATGCCCTCATTGCATTGAAACGATAGAATAAGTAAAAATGAGGGGCATTTTGAAAATAGGATAGATAAGAGAAAATAAAGTAAAAACCGGATTCCATCAAACGATCTTTGTTGTCACCATTCGAGAAAACTTAATCACCAAAGAATTCAAGTCGATGAGGTTGATGCCTGAACTTAATGTCGGGCTTGGATCACTCATCAAAAAGTGTATCCTGCCACTAAGAACCACAACAAGCAAGAGAAGCACAAACAACCACAATAATATCTACGCGCGCACAATTGTCGAATTATCACAAACATGAGTGTGATAATGTGTGAGAGTAGCAATACAAGCGTACTACCTCACACCAAATCAATAATCCTAAGTTTTCACACATGATGATTAAGTTAATTAAAGTTACATGCCAAATCATAAAGATAAATTGTTTCACAAACCATAATGAAGATTGATTACCAATTACCCATTGCGTGTTGGGGTTGCCTTCTAGATGCGGCTCCATATGCACTCATGATATCCCAAACGAGGCATACGAATCTTCTCAACTCACTAAGATCGAGCTTCAATAACTTTGCAATTCGAGTCACATAATGACCACCAACACTTGGGAGCATAGACTTCTCGCCACTTTCATCAAATAGGTAACTTGCGATGAGGTTGGTAATATGAATGTGCTTTTTCTTGTGGATACGGTGGATCAACCAAATATCGAGCAACGTCATCTTATCAACATCCTCTGTTCGATGGAAGATCGATTGGGCGAAGAACGTTTGAATGCAATGAAGTGTGGGACTCTTGAGAGCACTAGGAACTAGATTGGCTGGATTGAATTCGACATTACTAATTTTGTGCCATACTCGCTTCGGGTTAAACTCGTTCGGATTGAAAGTTTCGCATTTGGCCAAGTACATGTAGGTGAAATCGTGATGAGAATCTATGTAGAGACCTAGACATGCCATGAATTGGCTCATGTTCAATTGCCTTTCCGCACCCCCTAACCTAAATGTGAGGTAGTTGTTGAACCATGGCTAGCCGACCTTGAATTGAACCCTCAAGGTTGTTAAGAATTCACGGGTTAGTAGTGGGTAGACATCTTCTTGCATGTAAAGGAGAGGCTCCCATGGGCGCATAACATTATGAAGATCTTCAATTTTAAATGCATCTCGAATCTCGTGACCTGAACCCGCTAATTCAAATTCGGTCCAATAGATGCACTTGGCCGGGCACACCGGCATATGAATCCTATTAATTATTTCTATCTTGAAGTGCTCAATCCTTTAAAATCACTTGCAACCATTCATGAGCATCGGTGGATTTTTCAAGTCCTTTCCATTTATCACTTCCCTGAAATAGACTCAACAAACAATAAACGCAAAAATGATTCTATGACGTTAGCATCAATCAAATATATCGCATTCGACCATTGATGGGGCAACATGCCCCCTACATTTAATTACAGAGCTAAAGCTTCACAACATGCAACCATGAACCATACGACTTAATTGCAAAAAGTCAACTCTAGTCAAAGTCAAAGGTCAAATTAAGCTTAAGACTAGGAGCATGCAATTTAGTATAGCAATTAGTCATATCATCTCGAGTATAATCACTAATAAGTAAGGTTCAATTGCAATTAAACCCCAATTGATCAAACTTAGTCAAAAGTCAAAGAATCAAGAACCCTAAATTCAATTTAACCGCATACAAGCATGAAAGTTATATTCTTTTTTATCTAGACATACAATAGAAGCATAGAATAACCAATTATATCATTACATTCTCAATTAAACATCATCTTTGAAAACCCCCAAATTGGGAAGAACCCTAAAAATTCAAAGTGTAAATTTCAAAATCAAGCATGTAAATCATGTTAGGAATCATGATAACAACAAGGGTTCATCACCAATTTAGCATAAACATCATCAATTGCTTAGAAATCTAGAAACAAGAACATAACAAGAATCATGCAAAGAATTGAAGATAAGTGTTAATGAAGCATGAATCTTACTTTACTCATGTTAAATGATGATAAGAATGCAAGAAATCTTCACAAAAGATGTTAATTGGGTACTTGGGGTCAAAGTAGCTGAGACTTAGCAGCAATATGGAAGAACAAATGAAGTGGGTGAAGAAAATGAAGTGTTTGGGTCGTGCAGAAAATTTAACTACCCAGGTCTAGGAGCACCACTCCTGAGACAAGAGCGTCGTTCCTGGAGAAACAAAAGCGCCGCTTTTAAGATCAAAAGCATCGCTCTTCCCTACTGTCTATTTCTGGTCCAAAATCACAAGCTAAAGCGCCGCTTTTAAAAATAGGAGCGCCGCTTTTATGAGCAAAAGCGCCGCTTTTGAGACAAGAGCGTCGCTTCTATACCTGAGTGCAATTTTTGGTTTTTTAAGTCCATTTTGACCCATCCACAAGCTATTTTTGGTATTTTCCAATTTACCCAAATGCATGAAGTGCAGCTACAAGCAAATGCAACTAACAAATGGAATATCATACAATTCTAAATGCAATGCAACTAAAAGAAACTATGTATAAGTTTTGTGATGTTTTTGGGTCACGGGTCCATCACTTGACCCGTTTTAGCACAAGGGTGATCATGGGGGATCAAAGGTGATGTCATCAAGCCCGATTGGCTTATTAACTCAACAAATCCTTTTTCTCGTATGTTTTTAAAAACAAACGGCCCATGCCATCTTGATTTAGACCGACCGGGTGACTTTTTGAAATCAATATTAACTAATAAGACCTTGTCGCCCGGTTTGAACCTTTGATGTTTCACATAGTGATTATCAACATTGACTTTTTCCTTTAAAATTAGTTTTTGCAATGACTTCTTTTTAACCTTTTCGAGAACAAATTTCTCACCCTTTTTAAGAACTTGTGTGGGTTTAACCACCTCCTCAACAACAAGTTTCACAATTGGGTACAACAAGTCCTTTTCACCAACAATATTCCCCCTACATTTAGGTCTAAATTCATTCCCGTGACCATTTTGGGGTTACTTATGGCATTTTCACAAAGTTTCCCATCACTAGTACCTTCACAAGCTTTTTCAAAATCATTTTCCTCACAAGATTTCATAAACACTTCAAACTCTTTCTCAACATCAAAATCCTCAATTTTATTAAATTGGTCAACATCTGAAGTGTCAACGGCCAATAAAGCTTTTAACTCATTTTCTTCACACAAATCCATGACCTCGATTTGACAAAAAGATTTAACATTTGACAAATTTGGTTTCTTATCAACTTTACGCACATAAAAATCAAGTCTTTCATCTTTCACTTCGATACTTAATTTGTTTTGTTGCACGAAAATAATTGTATCGGCGGTGTTTAGAAAAGGTCGCCTCGAAATTATTGGGACACGTTCATCCTCGAGCATATCGAGGATCATGAAATCGGCTGGAAAGGTCAATGTACTAACCTTTACCATAAGGTCTTCGGCTATGCCGATTGGCGAATTAAACGTTTGGTTTCCCGTTTTCAATACCATCCGGGTCGGTTTTAGTTCCCCAAGATTTAACTTTTTATAAATCGAATAGGGCATAAGATTTACACTAGCCCCCAAGTCGACAAGTGCATCATACACTTTCGACCCGCCCATGTTGCATGGGATTACAAAATGACCCGGATCACCCAATTTGGGAGGCATCTTTTTCTTTTGCAAGATGGACGAACATTCCTCTACGAGAAATGTGGCCGACACCTCCTCATATTTGCCTTTTGAAGATAAATTTTTTTTAATAAACTTCCCATAATTAGGCATGCCCCTAAGCACTTGGATGAGCAGCATGTTGACATGAACTTGTTTCATCATTTCCATGAAGTCCCTTCGTTGCGTTTCGACTTTTTCCTTCCACAAAGCTTGCGGATATAGAATTGGTTCCTTGTACTTTCTCAAAGGTGCTCCTTCATTCTTTTTACCCTTAACCCTTTGTGGTTCACTCCTTTAAACCCTTTCTCCTTGTGAATCCCCATTAACACTTGATTCATTCTCAATGGTTTGTGTAGTAGGTGCTATAGGGTTTTGTGTTTGGGTTGGGGGTGTTTGGATTTGTGGTTCTTCATAAGTTAAACCGCTTCTTGTTGAAATGACATTGACAAATTCAATTTGGTTGAAGTTTTCAATAGGGATGGTTCTTGTGTTGTTGGTTTTTTGGCTTTGGTTTTGTTGTTGGTTATTGTTAGGATTTACTTGAGTGTTAGATGGCTTCCTTGTGGTCTTTAGGAAATTTGATTTGAAAGTCTCCCAACGGTGATCTCAAGGTTTTGAAATGAGGCTTATTGGTTTCGTATTTGTTGCTTCAAGAGCTCATTCTCTTTTGTTATAAAAGCTTCAGTTGATTCTACCTTCTTGATATAATTTTGCATAATTTCTTCTAAGCTCTTCGAAGGTTGGGATTGTTGAGTATTTTGTTGAGGTTGTTGGTTGTAACCTTGGTTATTTTGTGGTTGACTATAACCTTGGTTGTTTTGATAATTCGAATTAGATTGGTTGCTATAAGGTTGATTGTTGTAAGGTTGTTGGTTTTGGTATTGAAAGTTGTTGGTTCAGTTTTGGTTATAGTTGTTGTTGTAACTTTGGTTTCGTTTTTGGTATTGGTTTGTAAATCCGAGTGGTGTATTGGTTTGGTTGTTGAATGAGACTTGCTTTTGATTAGGATTGTAGTAGCTTTGGTTCGATGTTCCACATCGTTGATAGTTTTGATTACTCACGTAATTTACATGAGCATCTGAATTCATGGGAATGTCATCAAGATCGATATGATTGCATTGAGTAATTTGGGGACAATTCTTCATGAGATGTGGGCCCTCGCATCGTTGACAACCTACTTGCATTGGTACTATCAATTGTTGTAGCTTCTTCAATTCTTTCCCATACATATTTGAAATTGATTGTTCAAACTTGCAAGCGGTCACTTGCCCATTGTCATTCTCAACTTGTGCTACACTTTTACTTGTCAAATCTAGTGTTAAAGGTGCCCATTCGTATGTATTAACCAAGATGTCTTCTAACAAAACTTCGGCCACATTAGGTGATTTATACATAAACACTCCACCGGAGGAGGAATCAAGATATTGTCTAGTCAAAGCATTAGTACCCTAGTAGAACGTGTTGATGTACTCCTTCTTAGTCAAATCGTGTGGTGGGTAAGCTCTTAGCATCTTCTTGAAATGTACCCATGCATCATACAAAGACTCATCACCCCGTTGGGTGAATCTATTGATTTCATTTCTAAGTCGTTCCACCTTTGATGGTGGGAAGAAGTGACTGATAAACTAATTGGTTAAATCTTGAAAAGTCCTTATAGAATCGGATGGCAAACTCCTTAACCAAACTTTCGCTTCTTCTTGAAGTGTAAAGGGGAATGCCCTTAACTTAAAAGCGTCATCGGTGACATCCTTGGTTTTGTATATATCACAAAGATCATTAAAGTGTTGGATGTGTTCGAACGGATTCTCTTCTATTAACCCATGGAAGAACGTATCTTTGATCATTGTGAAAAAGTTACCCTCAATCTTCCAATTATCCGCTCCAATTGGTGGTTTTGTAATAGCCGAAGCTATCACCGTTGGTGCCACCAATCTAGCGTTCCAAATCAGTGTGTCATTTGGATCATTTAACTGCTCTTGATTAACCAGTAGACCATGGTTGATTGGATTACCATCTTCATTGTGAATCGGTTGACAGTTAGGATCCGTGTCTTCTAAACAAAATGGCAAAACTTTAAAATTTCTCCTTAATACCCGTTCTTCTCTACGCTTGTAAATCATGTGCACGTGTTTTTTCGGACCGGAGAATGGATGTGTGAACTCTTGATCCTTGTGGGATCTCCTTTTCATACACCAAAGGTACCTATCCTTCAATCACAACACAAACACAAGTGGTTTTCCAAACAAAAATAATATATAAAACACGAAAAGTAACTTTCGTAAGGGTAAACCCCTACAAAAGGATCGAACAATCAAAAGTTTAAACCAAATATTCAACTAAGCTAACCGCTCCCCGGCAGCTGCACCAAGAAAGTTGATGATTGATGTGCGTGATATACATCTTTTACCCTCAATATTTATATTTGATTCAAACACTACAAATAAGCAGACACAACTAACGAGCACTTAGAACCCGGTTATTATAGCACTTTAATGTAAGTATTCGTATCAAGTTCATCCTAAGAGAGCGGTGTAAGTCGAATATTTGAAACTATCAATTGTCCTAGGGTTTGTTTGATTGGGGGGTTTTGATTGATTTTAATTAACAACTAAAACTTGCACAATTAAACAAACTTAAACTTAACGAGTTAAAACTAGTAGCAAGTGACAAGTAACGAAATATTAAGAACTTAAATCAATTAACTAAGTAGTGTTCACTTATCTAATCCTCTTTATGCTTGGATTGCCCCGTTTTTCCCAAATTGCTATCGCACTAGTTGTTGAACTTTTAAATGTTTAGCATTACTACCAAACCTTAATCAAATAACACTTTGTGAATTCACATAAGCATTGCATTCTAAGATCAAGTTAAGCATGATTGGTTATTGAGATTATACTTGGGTTGAAATCACTTAAAACCCTTCAACTATCGAAATAACTTAAGATAATCGAACACCACTATGTTGACTAAAGGCCAATTGAAAACCAACCTAGATCAAGAACACAATCACTTGAAATCCTTAAGCTAGTTGTCTAGATCACTCAAGGTGTTGAAGTACAAATTGATTCACTTCTCAAATCACTAAGAGATCTACTTAACCTATGTAATCAAAGTAAAGCCTAAAACAAATGCATAGAAATGGATCTATAGCTAACACAATAACACTTGATCATGTATTTCATTCCAACAACATCATTCAATTGATTTAGGGGTAAACACTTGCATTAGAGATTCATAGATAAGCAAACACAAGAGATCTAGCCAATCATGGCTAAGATTACACTAATAATAAGCATAGAAACACAAACAAACATCATCTTAAAGTTATTACAAGCAATAGATTCAAAGTAGATAAAGAAAGGTGGAGATTACAACCCAAATACAAAGAAATGAAGATCTAGAGCTAAAACTATGATGAATCTTGAGCTAGATTCCTTCAATCCACCTTCAAACACCAATGGATGATGGAATTAGGGTTTTGAAGGTAAATATTGGACTTAGAATTGCAGTTCTCTTCAAAATGACCTAATCTCATTCCGTTTATAGTGCTGAAAATTCTGGGCTAAATCAGTGACAGGAGCACCGCTTTTGGAGCAGGAGCGGCGCTTTTGGCTTCATTAAGGAGCGGTGCTTTGGGCTTAGGAGCGTCGCTTTTACTCATTAAGGAACGGCGCTTTTGACTTAGGATCGCCGCTTTTGTTTGGCTAGGAGCGGTGCTTTTTGGCAATGAAGAACGGCGCTTCTGGCTACTGGTGGAAAATGGTGCCAAAACGTGCACAAGAACGCCGCTTTTGAATTAGGTGCGGCACGTTTTCTCCACATGAGCGGCGTTCTTATATTAGTAGCGGCGCTTTTGATGCTGAATTCTGCACTTGCCATTTTCTTTGCCATTTTTGATCAAGACTTGGTCAATTTTACACCAAATCAAGTCCTTAGCCCCCAAATTGACATTTAGCTCATAAGCGTATCAAATAGGCTCTATAATCATCAAAAACCGAATAAAGTGAGGGAGATATTGTGAGATAAATATGTATAATTGGAGCAATATCACAGGCCGTTTTCTGTCAGGCCGTCCAAAATTGGCTGGCAAGCCGTCCAAAATCATGGAAGGCTATCCAATTGGCTGGCAGGCCGTCTAATTGGCTGGCTGGCCGGCCATTTTCTTCTAGAAGCTTTTCAGGGTTTCACTATTTTCGCTCTAAGTTCTTCGTTTCTTGTCCGTTTTAACCAATTCTTGCGCCCATGCGTTCGTAATTAAGAATCCTACAACATAGAATCAACCAAATAATATTTTACAAAAATTATAAAATAATTAATTTAAACGCGAGTTATTCGTCTTTGCCGGTTTTGCTCATTTTTCCTCGTTTTTCATCCCTTTTTAGTGATTCTTAGAACATAACCTTTGTAATTACATATTTTACCAAATGAAGCAAATAAATGCTTATTTAGATCATAAAGTCAATTACTTTATCATAAATAGGGCTAATATCGGAGGTAAAAATGTGACTTTTTAGCTGATATCAAATATACCACACTTAGACTTTGCTTGTCCTCAAGCAAAACTTCTCATTTATTTTAAGTTTAAGGATACTTTTGAGGTTTCCGTTCTATATGTCAAGTGGATTGTTATTTATTATAAGAGAAAAAGCAGACAAACCGTCTTCTAAAAGGGTAGAAACTATCTCTGCAAGCATGAGAGGAGGTTACATGACATTGGCTTCCTTACACGGGTCACTCAAATCACTCAAGTATTTGGGGGTTCCCTATCAATCTATGAAATGAATTCGCTCATAGCCAGTCATGTTGCAAGTATTGTCATAGGCTTGACCAAGAATCAAATCTCCACCGGTTAGATAAGGAAGACACTGATCTTCTTCCTAATCACTCTTTCAAGAGGAAGAGCGGGTTTAAAGGTTGGTTTGCGGAAAAAAATGAAGGTTTTGATATGGCGAAAAGGGTGATTTTCAAATCATTGAAATTTAGAGAGATTCGATAGATTTTTCATGAAGATATACTTTTTCTAGGAAAGATGGTACTATATTTTTGTTGAAGAGTTCCTTTAGAGGGTGCTGATTTTTAGTGAAGACTTAGATTCTTTTCTGCAATCCTCCTGGGTCACAATCTTCATTTTCTTGGTGATCTATGCTTTTGAAGACTTTTCTCTTCTTTATTTTTGAGACTTTGCTCAACAAATTTTTTTTTTTTTTTTTGCATATCCTATCTTCATAACTTTGTCTACTTCTTTTTGTGCCCAGAGAGAAAGGTATTTCATCAGAAATAGGTCTTTTTATGACCTATCAAAAAAGTCAGGAATTTCAAAATTTTTCGACAAGGAAAGAGCATGGAAAGGGTAACGTATTTGATAGTGAATTGGGGGGGTGAGTATTTTCTAATCCATCAACTCTTTGGCATGAGTTGGTCGGTTTAAATGCGTGGAGTGGAAACGGAACGGATTTTTTTTGTCTTCTCTATTCAGAATGATTTCGGAAGGAGTATCGCACCTACACCACGTATGGCGCTTTCTAACCATTAGCCTCGAAATGTATGTCAAGGTCAAGTTCTAATTCTAAATGCTAACATCGGCACTCTCAACGGAAAAGATTGTGAAGCATTAAAAATGAATGCTTATTGGGCCATTTTTGGGGTGCCTCACAACAATTATATTGGGTCGATAATGTCTAGTCATGCAATGCTCTTTTAGAGAATCGGTTCATCCTTAAGAAGATTTATGTCCTCATTTGTTTTAATTTTAGAACAAACACGCTTGATTTTTGAAAGTACTTTTTCAGAAAGTATCATTTAGCCAAAAATAAATTTTGAAAAATTTACGTTAAGGACAAAGAATCTAAATAGTAGGTATACTCGAAAATCTTAGTAAAATTTTAAGTTAAGAACAATTTCCGAGAATCCCATAGCTAATTATGGTGTACTACACCGCTATGCCACACTTAGAGGAACAATCTCCCTAATGTTTATTCTTAGATTTTAGGGAGCTAAAATCCCACACTTAGAGTTTGAACATGTCGAAAAATGTATCTAAGCTCAATATTGGGTTGGAATCTCACACTTAGTGATAAGCTTAGGATAGGGTATAGTTTAAGTATATAACAAAGCAAAATACAAGAGTGAAGAGAAAGAAATGAATTGCTCCCCCTGTGGCTATGAGCCAAGGATCTGAAGGTAGACTGAGTTAGAACCATGTTCTGCTGGATTCGAATCGGTCTTCTTGAAGTATACTCGAGCTCATTAGGGCGTTCTCACCATCCACCAATAACTTGCAATGAAATAATCAATGGGTTTCCTTTGAAATGTCCCGTTCTTATTGATTAAAAACATTCCATATTAATTGATTTCGTTGCGAGGTTTTGACCTCTATATGAGACGTTTTTCAAAGACTGCATTCATTTTAAAACAAACCATAACCTTTATTTCATCAATAAAGGTTTAAAAAGCTTTACGTGGATTATCAAATAATGATAATCTAAAATATCCTGTTTACACACGACCATTACATAATGGTTTACAATACAAATATGTTACAACAAAATAAGTTTCTTGAATGCAGTTTTTACACAATATCATACAAGCATGGACTCCAAATCTCATCCTTATTTAAGTATGCGACAGCGGAAGCTCTTAATAATCACCTGAGAATAAACATGCTTAAAACGTCAACAAAAATGTTGGTGAGTTATAGGTTTAACCTATATATATCAAATCATAATAATAGCCCACAAGATTTCATATTTCAATACACATCCCATACATAGAGATAAAAATCATTCTTATGGTGAACACCTGGTAACCAACATTAACAAGATGCATATATAAGAATATCCCCATCATTCCGGGACACCCTTCGGATATGATATAAATTTCGAAGTACTAAAGCATCCGGTACTTTGGATGGGGTTTGTTAGGCCCAATAGATCTATCTTTAGGATTCGAGTCAATTAGGGTGTCTGTTCCCTAATTCTTAGATTACCAGACTTAATAAAAAGGGGCATATTCGATTTCGATAATTCAACCATAGAATGTAGTTTCACGTACTTGTGTCTATTTTGTAAATCATTTATAAAACCTGCATGTATTCTCATCCCAAAAATATTAGATTTTAAAAGTGGGACTATAACTCACTTTCACAGATTTTTACTTCGTCGGGAAGTAAGACTTGGCCACTGGTTGATTCACGAACCTATAACAATATATACATATATATCAAAGTATGTTCAAAATATATTTACAACACTTTTAATATATTTTGATGTTTTAAGTTTATTAAGTCAGCTGTCCTCGTTAGTAACCTACAACTAGTTGTCCACAGTTAGATGGACAGAAATAAATCGATAAATATTATCTTGAATCAATTCACGACCCAGTGTATACGTATCTCAGTATTGATCACAACTCAAACTATATATATATTTTGGAATCAACCTCAACCCTGTATAGCTAACTCCAACATTCACATATAGAGTGTCTATGGTTGTTCCGAAATATATATAGATGTGTCGACATGATAGGTCGAAATATTGTATACGTGTCTATGGTATCTCAAGATTACATAATATACAATACAAGTTGATTAAGTTATGGTTGGAATAGATTTGTTACCAATTTTCATGTAGCTAAAATGAGAAAAATTATCCAATCTTGTTTTACCCATAACTTCTTCATTTTAAATCCGTTTTGAGTGAATCAAATTGCTATGGTTTCATATTGAACTCTATTTTATGAATATAAACAGAAAAAGTATAGGTTTATAGTCAGAAAAATAAGTTACAAGTCGTTTTTGTAAAGGTAGTCATTTCAGTCGAAAGAACGACGTCTAGATGACCATTTTAGAAAACATACTTCCACTTTGAGTTTAACCATAATTTTTGGATATAGTTTCATGTTCATAATAAAAATCATTTTCCCAGAATAACAACTTTTAAATCAAAGTTTATCATAGTTTTTAATTAACTAACCCAAAACAGCCCGCGGTGTTACTACGACGGCGTAAATCCGGTTTTACGGTGTTTTTCGTGTTTCCAGGTTTTAAATCATTAAGTTAGCATATCATATAGATATAGAACATGTGTTTAGTTGATTTTAAAAGTCAAGTTAGAAGGATTAACTTTTGTTTGCGAACAAGTTTAGAATTAACTAAACTATGTTCTAGTGATTACAAGTTTAAACCTTCGAATAAGATAGCTTTATATGTATGAATCGAATGATGTTATGAACATCATTACTACCTTAAGTTCCTTGGATAAACCTACTGGAAAAGAGAAAAATGGATCTAGCTTCAACGGATCCTTGGATGGCTCGAAGTTCTTGAAGCAGAATCATGACACGAAAATAAGTTCAAGTAAGATCATCACTTGAAATAAGATTGTTATAGTTATAGAAATTGAACCAAAGTTTGAATATGATTATTACCTTGTATTAGAATGATAACCTACTGTAAGAAACAAAGATTTCTTGAGGTTGGATGATCACCTTACAAGATTGGAAGTGAGCTAGCAAACTTGAAAGTATTCTTGATTTTATGTAACTAGAACTTGTAGAATATATGAAGAACACTTAGAACTTGAAGATATAACTTGAGAGAGATCAATTAGATGAAGAAAATTGAAGAATGAAAGTGTTTGTAGGTGTTTTTGGTCGTTGGTGTATGGATTAGATATAAAGGATATGTAATTTTGTTTTCATGTAAATAAGTCATGAATGATTACTCATATTTTTGTAATTTTATGAGATATTTCATGCTAGTTGCCAAATGATGGTTCCCACATGTGTTAGGTGACTCACATGGGCTGCTAAGATCTGATCATTAGAGTGTATATACCAATAGTACATACATCTAAAAGCTGTGTATTGTACGAGTACGAATACGGGTGCATACGAGTAGAATTGTTGATGAAACTGAACGAGGATGTAATTGTAAGCATTTTTGTTAAGTAGAAGTATTTTGATAAGTGTATTGAAGTCTTTCAAAAGTGTATAAATACATATTAAAACACTACATGTATATACATTTTAACCGAGTCGTTAAGTCATCGTTAGTCGTTACATGTAAGTGTTGTTTTGAAACCTTTAGGTTAACGATCTTGTTAAATGTTGTTAACCCAATGTTTATAATATCAAATGAGATTTTAAATTATTATATTATCATGATATTATCATGTATGAATATCTCTTAATATGATATATATACATTAAGTGTCTTTACAACGATAATCGTTACATATATGTCTCGTTGAAAAATCATTAAGTTAGTAGTCTTGTTTTTACATATGAAGTTCATTGTTAATATACTTAATGATATGTTTACTTATCATAGTATCATGTTAACTATATATATATATATATCCATATATATGTCATCATATAGTTTTTACAAGTTTTAACGTTCGTGAATCACCGGTCAACTTGGGTGGTCAATTGTCTATATGAAACATATTTCAATTAATCAAGTCTTAACAAGTTTGATTGCTTAACATGTTGGAAATATTTAATCATGTAAATATCAATCTCAATTAATATATATAAACATGGAAAAGTTCGGGTCACTACAGTACCTACCCGTTAAATAAATTTCGTCCCGAAATTTTAAGCTGTTGAAGGTGTTGACGAATCTTCTGGAAATAGATGCGGGTATTTCTTCTTCATCTGATCTTCACACTCCCAGGTGAACTCGGGTCCTCTACGAGCATTCCATCGAACCTTAACAATTGGTATCTTGTTTTTCTTAAGTCTTTTAACCTCACGATCCATTATTTCGACGGGTTCTTCGATGAATTGAAGTTTTTCGTTGATTTGGATTTCATCTAACGGAATAGTGAGAACTTCTTTAGCAAAACATTTCTTCAAATTCGAGACGTGGAAAGTGTTATGTACAGCCGGTAGTTGTTGAGGTAACTCAAGTCGGTAAGGTACTGGTCCGACACGATCAATAATCTTGAATGGTCCAATATACCTTGGATTTAATTTCCCTCGTTTACCAAATCGAACAACGCCTTTCCAAGGTGCAACTTTAAGCATGACCATATCTCCAATTTCAAATTCTATATCTTTTCTTTTAATGTCAGCGTAGCTCTTTTGTCGACTTTGGGCGGTTTTCAACCGTTGTTGAATTTGGATGATCTTCTCGGTAGTTTCTTGTATAATCTCCGGACCCGTAATCTGTCTATCCCCCACTTCACTCCAACAAATCGGAGACCTGCACTTTCTACCATAAAGTGCTTCAAATGGTGCCATCTCAATGCTTGAATGGTAGCTGTTGTTGTAGGAAAATTCTGCTAACGGTAGATGTCGATCCCAACTGTTTTCGAAATCAATAACACATGCTCGTAGCATGTCTTCAAGTGTTTGTATCGTCCTTTCGCCCTGCCCATCAGTTTGTGGATGATAGGCAGTACTCATGTCTAGACGAGTTCCTAATGCTTGCTATAATGTCTGCCAGAATCTTGAAATAAATCTACCATCCCTATCAGAGATAATAGAGATTGGTATTCCATGTCTGGAGACGACTTCCTTCAAATACAGTCGTGCTAACTTCTCCATCTTGTCATCTTCTCTTATTGGCAGGAAGTGTGTTGATTTGGTGAGACGATTAACTATTACCCAAATAGTATCAAAACCACTTGCAGTCCTTGGCAATTTAGTGATGAAATCCATGGTAATATTTTCCCATTTCCATTCCGGGATTTCGGGTTGTTGAAGTAGACCTGATGGTTTCTGATGCTCAGCTTTGACCTTAGAACACGTCAAACATTCTCCTACGTATTTAGCAACATCAGCTTTCATACCCGGCCACCAAAAATGTTTCTTGAGATCCTTGTACATCTTCCCCGTTCCAGGATGTATTGAGTATCTGGTTTTATGAGCTTCTCTAAGTACCATTTCTCTCATATCTCCAAATTTTGGTACCCAAATCCTTTCAGCCCTATACCGGGTTCCGTCTTCCCGAATATTAAGATGCTTCTCCGATCCTTTGGGTATTTCATCCTTTAAATTTCCCTCTTTTAAAACTCCTTGTTGCGCCTCCTTTATTTGAGTAGTAAGGTTATTATGAATCATTATATTCATAGATTTTACTCGAATGGGTTCTCTGTCCTTCCTGCTCAAGGCATCGGCTACCACATTTGCCTTCCCCGGGTGGTAACGAATCTCAAAGTCGTAATCATTCAATAATTCAATCCACCTACGCTGCCTCATATTCAGTTGTTTCTGATTAAATATGTGTTGAAGACTTTTGTGGTCAGTATATATAATACTTTTGACCCCATATAAGTAGTGCCTCCAAGTCTTTAATGCAAAAACAACCGCGCCTAATTCCAAATCATGCGTCGTATAATTTTGTTCGTGAATCTTCAATTGTCTAGACGCATAAGCAATCACCTTCGTTCGATGCATTAATACACAACCGAGACCTTGCTTTGATGCGTCACAATAAATCACAAAATCATCATTCCCTTCAGGCAATGACAATATAGGTGCCGTAGTTAGCTTTTTCTTCAATAACTGAAACGCTTTCTCTTATTCATCATTCCATTCAAATTTCTTCCCTTTATGCGTTAATGCAGTCAAGGGTTTTGCTATTCTGGAAAAGTCTTGGATGAACCTTTTGTAGTAACCAGTTAGTCCTAAAAACTGGCGTATGTGTTTCGGAGTTTTCGGTATTTCCCACTTTTCAACAGTTTCTATCTTTGCCGGATCCACCTTAATACCTTCTTTGTTCACTATGTGACCGAGGAATTGAACTTCTTCCAACCAAAATGCACACTTTGAAAACTTAGCGTACAATTCTTCCTTCCTCAATACTTCTAACACCTTTCTCAAATGTTCACCGTGTTCTTGGTCATTCTTTGAGTAAATAAGTATGTCATCAATGAAAACAATGACAAACTTTTCAAGGTATGGTCCACACACTCGGTTCATAAGGTCCATGAACACAGCTGGTGCATTAGTTAAACCAAACGGCATGACCATAAACTCGTAATGACCGTAACGTGTTCTAAAAGCAGTCTTTGGAATATCATCTTCTTTCACCCGCATTTGATGATACCCGGAACGTAAGTCAATCTTTGAATAAACAGACGAGCCTTGTAGTTGATCAAATAAGTCGTCGATTCTCGGTAGTGGGTAGCGGTTCTTGATGGTAAGTTTGTTCAACTCTCGGTCGTCGATACACAACCTGAATGTACCATCTTTCTTCTTGACAAACAAAACAGGAGCTTCCCACGGTGATGTGCTTGGTCGAATGAAACCACGCTCTAAAAGTTCTTGTAATTGGCTTTGTAGTTCTTTCATCTCGCTGGGTGCGAGTCTGTAAGGAGCACGAGCTATTGGTGCAGCTCCTGGTACAAGATCTACTTGAAATTCAACGGATTGATGTGGGGGTAACCCCGGTAATTCTTTCGGAAATACATCGGGAAATTCTTTTGCAATGGGAACATCATTGATGCTCTTTTCTTCAGTTTGTACTTTCTGGACGTGTGCTAGAACAGCATAGCAACCTTTTCTTATTAGTTTTTGTGCCTTCAAATTACTAATAAGATGTAGCTTCGTGTTGCCCTTTTCTCCGTACACCATTAAGGGTTTTCCTTTTTCTCGTATAATGCGAATTGCATTTTTGTAACAAACGATCTCTGCTTTCACTTTTTTCAACCAGTCCATACCGATTATCACATCAAAACTCCCTAACTCTACTGGTATCAAATCAATCTTAAATGTTTCGCTAACCAGTTTAATTTCTCGATTCCGACATATATTATCTGCTGAAATTAATTTACCATTTGCTAATTCGAGTAAAAATTTACTATCCAAAGGCGTCAATGGACAACTTAATTTAGCACAAAAATCTCTACTCATATAGCTTCTATCCGCACCCGAATCAAATAAAACGTAAGCAGATTTATTGTCAATAAGAAACGTACCCGTAACAAGCTTCGGGTCTTCCTGTGCCTCTGCCGCATTAATATTGAAAACTCTTCCGCGGCCTTGTCCATTCGTGTTCTCCTGGTTCGGGCAATTTCTAATAATGTGGCCCGGTTTTCCACATTTATAACAAACTACATTGGCATAACTTGCTCCGACACTACTTGCTCCGCCATTACTCGTTCCGACACCATTTGTTCCTTTCATTCTATTAACCCCTGGTCTGTAGACCTCACACTTCGCCGCGCTATGACCATTTCTTTTACACTTGTTGCAAAATTTGGTGCAGAACCCCGAGTGATACTTTTCACACCTTTGGCATAGCTGCTTCTGATTATTGTTGTTGTTGCGGTTATTATTGTTGTTGGGATGATTGTTATAGTTGTTGTTGTTGTTGTTGTTGTTGTTGTTGTTGTTGTTGTTGTTGTTGTTGTTGTTGTTGTTGTTGTTGTTGTTGTTGTTGTTGTTGTTGTTGTTGTTGTTGTTGTTGTTGTTGTTGTTGTTGTTGTTGTTGTTGTTGTTGTTGTTGTTGTTGTTGTTGTTGTTGTTGTTGTTGTTGTTGTTGTTGTTGTTGTTGTTGTTGTTGTTGTTGTTGTTGTTGTTGTTGTTGTTGTTGTTGTTGTTGTTGTTGTTGTTGTTGTTGTTGTTGTTGTTGTTGTTGTTGTTGTTGTTGTTGTTGTTGTTGTTGTTGTTGTTGTTGTTGTTGTTGTTGTTGGGCCGTTTGTTGTAGTTGCGATTGATGTTGCGATTGTTGGGATAATTGTTGCGATTATTGTTGTAATTGCTGTTGTTGTTGTATTGGTGATTCTTATCACCGTTTTCCTCCCACTTTCTTTTGACTTGCTTCACATTGGCCTCTTCAGCAGTCTGTTCTTTAATTCTTTCTTCAATCTGGTTCACTAGTTTGTGAGCCATTCTACATGCCTGTTGTATGGAGGCGGGCTCGTGTGAACTTATATCTTCTTGGATTCTTTCCGGTAATCCTTTCACAAACGCGTCGATCTTCTCTTCCTCATCTTCGAATGCTCCCGGACACAATAGGCACAATTCTGTGAATCGTCTTTCGTACGTGGTAATATCAAATCCTTGGGTTCGTAACCCTCTAAGTTCTGTCTTGAGCTTATTGACCTCGGTTCTGGGACGGTACTTCTCGTTCATCAAGTGCTTGAATGCTGACCACGGTAGTGCGTACGCATCGTCTTGTCCCACTTGCTCTAGATAGGTATTCCACCATGTTAACGCAGAACCTATGAAGGTATGCGTAGCGTACTTCACTTTGTCCTCTTCAGTACACTTACTTATGGCAAACACCGATTCGACCTTCTCGGTCCACCGTTTCAATCTGATCGGTCCTTCGGTTCCATCAAATTCCAAAGGTTTGCAGGCAGTGAATTCTTTGTAGGTGCATCCTACACGATTTCCTGTACTGCTAGATCCAAGGTTATTGTTGGTATGTAGCGCAGCCTGTACTGCGGCTATGTTTGAAGCTAGAAAAGTACGAAATTCCTCTTCATTCATATTCACGGTGTGTCGAGTAGTCGGTGCCATTTCCTTCAAAATAGTCAAATGGAACAAGTTAATCATACATAATATTAAGAGTAGTTAATAGTATTTCGTAGCATAATATGAACTCATTTATAAAAGCTTTTTCTTCATATTAGCGTTTTATAAGTTTAAATTCGGGTAGTACCTACCCGTTAAGTTCATACTTAGTAGCTAATATACAATTCAACTACTACAATTCTATATGAAAAACTGATTATAATAATATTTCGCGTTCAAACTTTTACACAATATTTTACAAACTTACAATACCGCTTATTTTACATATAGCATGAAATATAGTACACAATAAATTTGATACAAGATGGTTGTGAAGATAATTCTAGCTAGTACACAAGTCGTTCAGCAAAGGCAATAAAGACACGTAATTCATACGTCCAGAAACAAGTCATGCATTTTGGTTTTACTAGGATTACTTCCCATCCTTGGTCTTGTGGAACATAACCGTTATGGCCGTTGATAAGACATCGTGTTGTAACGTCGTCAAAGGGACGAGGGTTACGTAATGTCCAACAGTCCCGTAACAATCTAAAAACCTCATTTCTTACCCTAATTACCGACTCCGTCACTTGTGGGAACGTTTTGTTTAATAGTTGTAGCCCGATGTTCTTGTTCTTACTTTGGTGAGAAGCGAACATTACTAATCCGTAAGCATAACATGCTTCTTTATGTTGCATGTTAGCCGCTTTTTCTAAATCACGAAGTCCAATATTCGGATATATTGAGTCAAAATAATTTCTTAACCCATTGTGTAAAATAGCATTTGGGTTCCCCGCAATATATGCGTCAAAGTAAACACATCGTAACTTATGGATTTCCCAATGTGATATCCCCCATCTTTCGAACGAAATCCTTTTATAAACCAAGGCATTCTTGGAACGTTCTTCGAATGTCTTACAAACTGATCTCGCCTTAAATAGTTGTGCCGAAGAATTCTGACCGACTCTAGACAAGATTTCATCAATCATGTCTCCGGGTAGGTCTCTTAAAATATTGAGTTGTCTATCCATTTTGTGTTTTTATACTGTAAAATAGACAAGAGTTAGATTCATAAAAAAAATACTTATTAATACAAGCAATTTTTACATATATCATAAAGCATAAGCACACTATATTACATATATTACACCACACGAATACAACTATCTTATTCCGACTCGCTTGTTTCTTCTTCTTTGGTTTTGGTTCATTTTGCCAAGTTTCTAGGGATATATGATGTTCCCCTAATACGAGCCGTCGTTTTCCACATTTGTTTAGAAAAACCTGGTGGTTTAGAGGTTCCCGGGTCATTGTTACAACTTAAGGACTTCGGGGGTTGACGATACATATAAAGTTCATCGGGGTTAGAATTAGATTTCTCTATTTTTATGCCCTTTCCCTTATTATTTTCTTTTGCCTTTTTAAATTCAGTTGGGGTAATTTCTATAACATCATCGGAATTCTCGTCGGAATCCGATTCATCGGAGAATTGGTAATCCTCCCAATATTTTGCTTCCTTGGCGGAAACACCATTGACCATAATTAATCTTGGTTGGTTGGTTGAGGATTTTCTTTTACTTAACCATTTTATTATTTCCCCCACCGGTTCTATTTCTTCATCCGGTTCCGATTCTTCTTCCGGTTCTTCTTCCGGTTTCGACTCTTCTTCCGGTTCCTCTTCGGGAACTTGTGAATCAGTCCAGGAATCATTCCAATTTACATTTGACTCTTCATTATTATTAGGTGAGTTAATGGGACTTGTTCTAGAGGTAGACATCTATCACATAATATCAAACGCGTTAAGAGATTAATATATCACATAATATTCACATGTTAAAAATATATAGTTTCCAACAAAATTTGTTAAGAAATCATTTTTCAAGTAAACACGATCGAAGTCCAGACTCACTAATGCATCCTAACAAACTCGATAAGACACACTAATGCAAAATTCTGGTTCTCTAAGACCAACGCTCGGATACCAACTGAAATGTCCCGTTCTTATTGATTAAAAACGTTCCATATTAATTGATTTCGTTGCGAGGTTTTGACCTCTATATGAGACGTTTTTCAAAGACTGCATTCATTTTAAAACAAACCATAACCTTTATTTCATCAATAAAGGTTTAAAAAGCTTTACGTGGATTATCAAATAATGATAATCTAAAATATCCTGTTTACACACGACCATTACATAATGGTTTACAATACAAATATGTTACAACAAAATAAGTTTCTTGAATGCAGTTTTTACACAATATCATACAAGCATGGACTCCAAATCTCGTCCTTATTTAAGTATGCGACAGCAGAAGCTCTTAATAATCACCTGAGAATAAACATGCTTAAAACGTCAACAAAAATGTTGGTGAGTTATAGGTTTAACCTATATATATCAAATCATAATAATAGCCCACAAGATTTCATATTTCAATACACATCCCATACATAGAGATAAAAATCATTCTTATGGTGAACACCTGGTAACCGACATTAACAAGATGCATATATAAGAATATCCCCATCATTCCGGGACACCCTTCGGATATGATATAAATTTCGAAGTACTAAAGCATCTGGTACTTTGGATGGGGTTTGTTAGGCCCAATAGATCTATCTTTAGGATTCACGTCAATTAGGGTGCCTGTTCCCTAATTCTTAGATTACCAGACTTAATAAAAAGGGGCATATTCGATTTCGATAATTCAACCATAGAATGTAGTTTCACGTACTTGTGTCTATTTTGTAAATCATTTATAAAACCTGCATGTATTCTCATCCCAAAAATATTAGATTTTAAAAGTGGGACTATAACTCACTTTCACAGATTTTTACTTCGTCGGGAAGTAAGACTTGGCCACTGGTTGATTCACAAACCTATAACAATATATACATATATATCAAAGTATGTTCAAAATATATTTACAACACTTTTAATATATTTTGATGTTTTAAGTTTATTAAGTCAGCTGTCCTCGTTAGTAACCTACTACTAGTTGTCCATAGTTAGATGTACAGAAATAAATCGATAAATATTATCTTGAATCAATCCACGACCCAGTGTATACGTATCTCAGTATTGATCACAACTCAAACTATATATATTTTGGAATCAACCTCAACCCTGTATAGCTAACTCCAACATTCACATATAGAGTGTCTATGGTTGTTCCGAAATATATGTAGATGTGTTGACATGATAGGTCAAAACATTGTATACGTGTCTATGGTATCTCAAGATTACATAATATAAAATACAAGTTGATTAAGTTATGGTTGGAATAGATTTGTTACCAATTTTCATGTAGCTAAAATGAGAAAAATTATCCAATCTTGTTTTACCCATAACTTCTTCATTTTAAATCCATTTTGAGTGAATCAAATTGCTATGGTTTCATATTGAACTCTATTTTATGAATCTAAATATAAAAAGTATAGGTTTATAGTCGGAAAAATAAGTTACAAGTCGTTTTTGTAAAGGTAGTCATTTCAGTCGAAAGAACGACGTCTAGATGACCATTTTAGAAAACATACTTCCACTTTGAGTTTAACCATAATTTGATATAGTTTCATCTTCATAATAAAAATCATTTTCCCAGAATAACAACTTTTAAATCAAAGTTTATCATAGTTTTTAATTAACTAACCCAAAACAGCCCGCGGTGTTACTACGACGGCGTAAATCCGGTTTTACGGTGTTTTTCGTGTTTCCAGGTTTTAAATCATTAAGTTAGCATATCATATAGATATAGAACATGTGTTTAGTTGATTTTAAAAGTCAAGTTAGAAGGATTAACTTTTGTTTGCGAACAAGTTTAGAATTAACTAAACTATGTTCTAGTGATTACAAGTTTAAACCTTCGAATAAGATAGCTTTATATGTATGAATCAAATGATGTTATGAACATCATTACTACCTTAAGTTCCTTGGATAAACCTACTGGAAAATAAAAAAATGGATCTAGCTTCAACGGATCCTTGGATGGCTCGAAGTTCTTGAAGCTGAATCATGACACGATAACAAGTTCAAGTAAGATCATCACTTGAAATAAGATTGTTATAGTTATAGAAATTGAACCAAAGTTTGAATATGATTATTACCTTGCATTAGAATGATAACCTACTGTAAGAAACAAAGATTTCTTGAGGTTGGATGATCACCTTACAAGATTGGAAGTGAGCTAGCAAACTTGAAAGTATTCTTGATTTTATGTAACTAGAACTTGTAGAATATATGAAGAACACTTAGAACTTGAAGATAGAACTTGAGAGAGATCAATTAGATGAAGAAAATTGAAGAATGAAAGTGTTTGTCGGTGTTTTTGGTCTTTGGTGTATGGATTAGATATAAAGGATATGTAATTTTGTTTTCATGTAAATAAGTCATGAATGATTACTCATATTTTTGTAATTTTATGAGATATTTCATGCTAGTTACCAAATGATGGTTCCCACATGTGTTAGTTGACTCACATGGGCTGCTAAGAGCTGATCATTGGAGTGTATATACCAATATTACATACATCTAAAAGCTGTGTATTGTATGAGTACGAATACGGGTGCATACGAGTAGAATTGTTGATGAAACTGAACGAGGATGTAATTGTAAGCATTTTTGTTAAGTAGAAGTGTTTTGATAAGTGTATTTAAGTCTTTCAAAAGTGTATAAATACATATTAAAACACTACATGTATATACATTTTAACTGAGTCGTTAAGTCATCGTTAGTCGTTACATGTAAGTGTTGTTTTGAAACCTTTAGGTTAACGATCTTGTTAAATGTTGTTAACCCAATGTTTATAATATCAAATGAGATTTTAAATTATTATATTATCATGATATTATCATGTATGAATATCTCTTAATATGATATATATACATTAAATGTCTTTACAACGATAATCGTTACATATATGTCTCGTTTAAAAATCATTAAGTTAGTAGTCTTGTTTTTATATATGTAGTTCATTGTTAATATACTTAATGATATGTTTACTTATCATAGTATCATGTTAACTATATATATATCCATATATATGTCATCATATAGTTTTTACAAGTTTTAACGTTCGTGAATCACCGGTCAACTTGGGTGGTCAATTGTCTATATGAAACATATTTCAATTAATCAAGTCTTAACAAGTTTGATTGCTTAACATGTTGGAAATATTTAATCATGTAAATATCAATCTCAATTAATATATATAAACATGGAAAAGTTCGGGTCACTACATCCTTGTCGTTTCATCATTATTCAAAAAGTCTCCACCATAGGCATCAATAACTGTCTATTACTTGTAAAAATGGAAAAGATCAAACCTAGACAGGTGATTAAGCTTTAGGCCATAGACTCACTGATTTGCGTTTTGATGAAAAAGTTATTTGAAAATTCAACAAATCAGTGTATGACTGAAAAGCTTAATCCCACACTTAAAATATTGACTGCCTTTCATTTTAAGACTTTTTAAATAATGTAGCAATTAATTCACTTAAGCTCAAGACAAGTAAGAGAAGTAAATTCATCCTAAGAAACGTTGATTTTTTTTTTTAAGTTTCACTTTTCACTGATTCAATTAACCTATTTATGCTAATCTGACTACTACTAAAGATATAAAAAAAATAAACACACGGGTTGCCTCCCGAGAAGCGCTTGATTTTGTTCGAGTCACGAGCCTGACTCTAGCCTTATTTCTTAGGAAATCTAGGCTGCTCCATTGCATCCATTAGTAGACACAAGAGGTAATATTGGAACATACCGATGAGATTGAAGCAGACATAGAATAAGGTATGTCCAATGAGAGGAGAAGGTGGTTTGAAGTGAATGCTTTGTTTAACTTGAGGTATAACAAAGCTATCAATTTCTTCTACCTCCTTGATTTGTGCGGGTTGGTCAAAAGGGTCCTCATCACTCAATGATGTGTATGTCATTATGTATTTGAGTGATGGTTTATAGGGTAGCCTTGACTCAAAACTCGTCTTTACTCTTAGTGACTTTAGGTTGGTCGTAATGTTGTACTCTGGGCATGGAGGTGGGACAATGTCCATTAACGTTTCCAATACGGTAACAACATTAGCAACTACTTCAGTGCTAGAACTCTCCATCTTCTTCTCATCCGGGCTTTCCATTTCAATTTCTTCATCCACCTCCTCATCACTCTGGTCGGGAGATTCAAGTATAATTGGTTCAGAGAGTTCTTCTAGAACGAAATCCTCTCCAGTCATTAAAAGATCAAAATAAGGTGGGAGTGAAGATTGGGTTGGTGTGGAGTGGTTATTCTTCTTGTCTTTTACTTCTATCTTCTTCTCTTCATTCTCGGAATAGAAGGTGACTTTCCTAGTGGAGATGGTTTTTATTTCACCCATCAGAAGGACATACAGACTCGTCGATCGTGAAAGTGACCTCTTCTCCATAGGCTCTCAAGGTGATAGTCCGTGAATAAACGTCAACGATTGATTTGGCTGTATTCATGAAAGGTCTTCCTAAGATGATAGGGTTTTTGACGTCTTCTTTGAAATCCATAACTACAAAGTCGGACGGAAAAGGGAATTTGTTGACCTTAACCATGACGCTCACAGCTTTTCCTTTAGGATATCTAATAGATTGGTCAGCTAGCTGGAGGATCATTTTGGTGGGGTTAAGGTTTCCAATTTTGAGTTTCTGGAACAGTGAGTAGGGCATGATGTGACGATCGCTCCAAATCCATATGGACAATACGTCATTCATTGATTTCATTGCGAGGTATTTGACCTCTATATGATACGTTTTGTAAACATTGCATTCTTTTGAAAAGGCACACCATAAATGTATATTTAAATCAAAGGTTTTCGACATCTGATGATTTCTATATATAGACAATCACCGTAATAATAGTTTACAATAGTACTTCCGTTGAACATGCAGTCAAAATAAGATACATGGTGATGATTTGGTGAATGCAACGTTTCCTCAAAAAATATGCCATGTAAGACTCCATGCACATAGCTTGTATAACATATAAGCAAACAACGGAAGACTTCTAGGGAACCTGAGAATAAACATGCTAACAAGTGTCAACACAAAGGTTGGTGAGTTCATAGTTTTAGTGTTTCGCATAATCTGTATATAAAAGTGGATCACAAGATTTCAGTTGTTTCATCCAGAAACGTTTATCAAATATTCTACAGGATTGAGCACCCTGGTAACTAAGCTTTAACGTTATAATAAGTACCCCTGTTTTAACATACATGCAACCAACATGTACAATACACGCAATACAATGTGTACTAAACTCAAATAGCATACGTCTGTTTTATAGTTCAGGCTAGGGTTTCTATACCTGGAACAGACGGGGATGTCAAGCCCTATGGATCCATATACAACTATTCGCGTCCACCATTTCTTATAACTGGCAGCTACTAGTTACCAAAGCTAAGGGATTTTCGGTTCAAACTCGGTGTAGAATTTAGTATGTACTTGTATCCATTGCGTTTAAAATAAAGTGCATGAATTCTCAGTCCCAAAAATATATATTGCAAAAGCATTTAAAAAGGGAGCAAATGAAACTCACCTTAGCAGCATATAAAGTTGTTCACCAAAATGTGACTGAAACTCGGATTACCAAATAATCGTAGATCTCAACCTAGAGAACATATGTTGGTCAATTAATGTCTATCAAGCTAGGTCAGGTCATAGTGTATTACAATCCTAATGCTCGAGATTGACATACAATAGTTATCCAAAGTCGTTTCAAAAAGTCAATTTTGACAATAGTTCAACAAACGAGACGTACCTGATATAAGGATTCATTTACTCGGCTGGTAATATTTAAAAATCCATTTTATCAATCTTGTAAACAAGTTGTTTAAATCTTAATTGCAGATTCAAAAGCAATTTCAATTATCATCAATCATAATTCAGTTGATCATATCTTTTATTCCGTTCATCGAAACTATTCGATATCTAAATGAAAAGTCATTGATTATTTGCCAGCTTTCCAAAAACATGTATATCATATACCTTTTACCAGTAATATATGTATTTAATTCGTGATTCATTATAAACTGTTTAGCGATGAAATTTAGCATACAAGCATGTATAAATATATATACTCGAGCACTAGACATGGATACACAATTAATATATAAAAGATAAATTATCAGTGCTTACGTATCAGTATTGAGATTCAATATTGTAGGAAAGTACGTAGACATACCGGAGATGATAAACACTAGGTTTGATTCACAAATATACCCCCGAACATTACCCATAACCTCCTTGGAAATAACCCATAATTTCCTTAGCTCTATCCCGCTTGAAAACCATTTTGAAAGTGACACGCTCATAACCTCGTCGTAGTATTTTATGTATAATACTAATTAATAATATTAATAATAATAAGATTAATAATAATATTAATCTTAATAATAATAATAATAATAATAATAATAATAATAATAATAATAATAATAATAATAATAATAATATAAATAAGTTATACGGATTGTAAGATGAAAGAAATATATCACAAAAACTGAATTCGATCGCTTTATAAAGACTTGGCCTGAAAAAGTACCCCATGCGATCGCATGGTATCTGTGCTTCAAGGCCATGCAATCGCATGGCCCTCTGATCCAGCTCACAAACTTTTGTTTTCTTGTTTGTCGACATATTTATTTATTAATATATAATATATATAATTTATATTAATTAATTATATATTATATTATATTCTCGTGCATAGTTGACTTGAAATTTTTGTTCCGATAAGTCGTACGTCGTCACTCAACTTATGTCCCGGTTTCGGTTTTTCGAGTGTCCCTTCGTACGCTGAGAAAACTTGTAATTTATATTTTGAGACACGTACCTTTGTCAAAATATAGCCTTAAATTATCCCTAAATTATATCACTCAAAGTGTATCTTAAACTTTCGAGTGTTTTGGTCATTTACTTCTATAAATCATCGTCTCACTATTTGTTAATATATATATTATAACAATTCGTTTTATGACCAAGTTAATATTATATTTTATCGTATTATTAAATATATAATTTCAATATTAATAAACATGTTATAAAATGCACATCGCACATTATTCATCTAACTAATTCTAACAGTTAATATTCTTTTTTTTATCGTATGTGTTATTTAAACAAATATACTTAATTAACCAATCTTATTATATCGAAACACGTTCTCGTACGTTTGAAACAAAACCAATTTAATATTATGTAGTTTAGTTCTCCATTAACTTTTATCTAACTTTCATTATCTAACACTTTACCATTTTCCGAATACCGTTAAAAATGAATGATTTCCCAAATCAACGTGGACCTTACAACAGAGACCCGTAATAATATCATAATCCTTAAGGGACTCAGTAAATATCTTTTAATTCAATCGTTTAGCATAATCTTTTAACTTCATAGTTAAATATATCAATCAGATAATCAAACCAATATGTTTAATGCACAGTATCGTTTACTTAACACTTTGTTACGTTTTCAAGTTATAGTATATGTATCTATTTACATATAATTGATCGCGAATCATTGAGAACAATCGAGGGGTAATTGAATAGTTCAAGATTTTGAGATTCAACTTCATAGACTTTGCTTATCGTGTCGGAAACGTTAAAGATTAAGTTTAAATTTGATCAGAAATTTCTGGGTCATCACAGTACCTCCCCGTTAAAGAAATTTCGTCCCGAAATTTGAGTGAGGTCGTCATGGCTAACAATAAAAATGTTTTCATGACGAATATGAGTTGATAAATAGAATTTTTATCACCGTTGAATAATATGGATAAAACAATCTAATTACTCGAAGCGTATGAGGGAAGTTATCGTAATGGAGAATAGAGACGCGTCTTATCTCTTGACGTAGTAACAATTGATTTCCAGAATTTAAGGAATAGAAAATCTTCATAATCTAAATAAGATTTGATTCTTCGAAATTTAAGGAAATTAAGATTTCCTTTGATTAAATGCGTAATCTGCCTTGATTGCTATGCTATAAATTGACCTCTTCCGTTTCATTATTTTCACCACTCTTATAATCTTCTTCCTTATTTAATACTTCTCAATAGATTGTGAAAATGCTTCATCCAGTTCTGGTTCTTGATATACTTGTAACTTTCATATCTATCATTCTTCTTTTTCTTCTGCCACCGGAGGAATCTATTCACTTTTACTATACTCTTGGTTTTATAGTGTTTTTCATTCTTCCGTTTCTTTATATTGCTATACGCATTGATATACACGGTTTGTAAATTTCGGGGTTGTTATCGGGCTTATATTCTCCTTTATATTTCGGAGCTTCATGTTTTCGTTTTCTCTTCCCGACTTCAAGTCAAGCGAATAATGGTCCAGAATTCGTAGGTATGGATTTTGGAATGAACATAGTTAAAGTATTAAGAAATAAATTGTAATGGCACGATCTTGTTTTGTCAAATTACCAGAATATCCTGGAAAAGACCGAATCATCAAGAAATATGTTTTATTGATATACTTAGAGATTATATAGAATGAAAGAGTTATGTAACATGGTTCATGATGAGGGTGAGATCTGTGAACCTTCATCATGTTCCATTAGAAACTCAACATGACTTACTGTAATATAATCACGTTGGCCTGCCGTCATTATATTATACTAACTCATGCTTCAATTCCCAACACTTTTCTAGGAAATCATTCATAATTTAAACTCGATTGTTACAGAATTTAGAAACTAAAACAGTTTCCTTTATGATGTAACACAGATAACGCGAAGAGATGAATGGTTTCAGATAAGAATAATTATGAAAATATCTTCAGAAATATGGAGGATATTTATAATGGAAGATACGATGATATCTTAGAATATTTAAGATAAGATGATGATGAAGAATATTATCCGTAAAGGTTTTAGAGTAAGGAGTAAGGTATTCGCTAATGATTTCAGCAGACACTGAATCATTTGGATTCTTTAAAGGCAGGTTCAGTCTTTGTGATTTATCCACAGCCTCCTTCATACTTTGCTCAATCCGTTTTCCAGTTTCAAACCTTCTCTTTTTCTCAGCTTTACCACCATACTATTCTTTATTATCAAACTTTTGACTGTTAAGGTCGTTTACAGTTTTTGCTGCTTCATCAGCATTTTTCCAAAATTCGGAGAACTAGTTTCGTAGTTTTGGGGTGTTTTTCCAGATACTTCACATTCGAAGTATGTAAGTCCAGGAGGTAGACGTTATATGTACACATATAACTGTTGGCGTAGACGTGCTGTAAGATTTCAAAATACTGATTGCTAATTCCTGATAATTCGTATGGCAATTCTCATTACAAGATGCAAATGAGTAAATGATAGGGTTTCAATGAGTATTATGATTTTTCGGAAGGTTAAAGATCAATGAAGTTGTTGGTAAGTTTACTACTAATGTGGTGGAACATGAAAGGTTCCCCAGTAACAAGAACGTAAATGTCAAGGTTATAATAAGGTTAATCTGAAAAGTCGAAGTTGACTGGTTAGAAGTGTGATGAAAATTTGATATCTTGAAAAGAATTGCAAGATTATTTTCGGTAATAACAACGTTAAAGGATCTTGCACAGTTTTGAAGTCAAAGTATAGCTTTGAAAGATGTAGAGATCTAAGAATGATGTCACCGGTTCAGAGTTATGGCTTGGATTCTGATCCGTCAATATCAGAATATGTAATTGAATTTGTATGGAAACGATTGTATATTGCTGTGAGCATAGTTAATAATTTTTGAATCAAAGTTGAAGAATGTACAGTGTAACATATTAATTGTGAACTTATATATTTTCCGGGTATTACCTACCCGTTAAAATATTCTCACCATTAACAGTTTGTACAAAATAATTTTCTTAATTACAATCTTTATGAAAATATACCTATATATATAGTTTCCTTATATGTAATCATGGATTTAATGAGTTAACATAATATTAATCTCATCTGGTTTTCGACTAGGACTAGAATATATAATCTCTAACACTTTTAGAAACTACATATTATCTGTAGAATATTTCTTCGATGAAGTTATGAATCAATACTTCATCATTTGTTGTTGTTGGTATTCCTTGGTATCTATGGTGCGTATGACGTTGATGTTCGTGGTACAGATTGTGATGTTGAGGTATGGGATGTGGATGTTGTTGTTGGTGGTGGTAATGATACTATTGGCGTTGATGATGGTGGTACTGTTGATGCTGGTGATGCTGCTGGTGCTTGTAACCTTTGTACCATATTCTCTAAAGTCACCACTCGAGCACGAAGCTCGTTGACTTCTTCTACTACACCGGGATGATTGTCGGTTCGGACGAGCGAATGAATAAGATTTAGAATTTGAGATAGTATATTATCGTGACGAGATACTCTAGAAATGAGAGAGAAAATGGTGTCTCGAACAGGTTCGCCGGTAAGTGCTTCAGGTTCTTCGCCAAGAGGGCAATGTGGTGGATGGAAGGGATCACCTTCTTCTTGTCTCCAATGACTAAGTGGGCTACGAACCCATCCCCAATTTATCCAGAATAGATGATGGCTAATTGGTTGATCCATTCCGGTTACACTGTCTTCAGAGTTCAGGTGAATATCCATATCGGAATAGCTGTCGGAGTTTAAGGAATTTGAACTAGATACGTGATCCATCTTATATAATCAGGGAATTGATTTTTTATATAAGATAGATTATAAAATTTAGATTGGTACTCTTCAATACATAATTTACATATGTATATATAATACCAAAATCCCGTAAATTACGGAGAAATTTTCGGAAGATGTCAGGAAAAGTATACAGTAACAGATATGCTAAGATATGAATTTTTGTCTATACACTATTTATGCAATAAATGCAGGAAAATGTATCTAGACTTAAGAATGATAAGCATATAATTTCCGATAAGAAATGATAAGCAACACTTTTAACATGCAGACACGGTCGAAGTCCAGACTTACTAATGCATCCTAACAACTATCAGTTAGACACACTCATTTAAGACCTGGTTCACTAGGACCAACGCTCTGATACCAACTGTGACGATCGCTCCAAATCCATATGGACAATACGTCATTCATTGATTTCATTGCGAGGTATTTGACCTCTATATGATACGTTTTGTAAACATTGCATTCTTTTGAAAAGGCACACCATAAATGTATATTTAAATCAAAGGTTTTCAACATCTGATGATTTCTACATATAGACAATCACCGTAATAATAGTTTACAATAGTACTTCCGTTGAACATGCAGTCAAAATAAGATACATGGTGATGATTTGGTGAATGCAACGTTTCCTCGAAAAATATGCCATGTAAGACTCCATGCACATAGCTTGTATAACATATAAGCAAACAGCGGAAGACTTCTAGGGAACCTGAGAATAAACATGCTAACAAGTGTCAACACAAAGGTTGGTGAGTTCATAGTTTTAGTGTTTCGCATAATCTGTATATAAAAGTGGATCACAAGATTTCAGTTGTTTCATCCAGAAACGTTTATCAAATATTCTACAGGATTGAGCACCCTGGTAACTAAGCTTTAACGTTATAATAGGTACCCCTGTTTTAACATACATGCAACCAACATGTACAATACATGCAATACAATGCGTACTAAACTCAAATAGCATACGTCTGTTTTATAGTTCAGGCTAGGGTTTCTATACCTGGAACAGACGGGGATGTCAAGCCCTATGGATCCATATACAACTATTCGCGCCCACCATTTCTTATAACTGGCAGCTACTAGTTACCAAAGCTAAGGGATTTTCGGTTCAAACTCGGTGTAGAATTTAGTATGTACTTGTATCCATTGCGTTTAAAATAAAGTGCATGAATTCTCAGTCCCAAAAATATATATTGCAAAAGCATTTAAAAAGGGAGCTAATGAAACTCACCTTAGCAGCATATAAAGTTGTTCACCAAAATGTGACTGAAACTCGGATTACCAAATAATCGTAGATCTCAACCTAGAGAACATATGTTGGTCAATTAATGTCTATCAAGCTAGGTCAGGTCATAGTGTATTACAATCCTAATGCTCGAGATTGACATACAATAGTTATCCAAAGTCGTTTCAAAAAGTCAATTTTGACAATAGTTCAACAAACGAGACGTACCTTATATAAGGATTCATTTACTCGGCTGGTAATATTTAAAAATCCATTTTATCAATCTTTTAAACAAGTTGTTTAAATCTTAATTGCAGATTCAAAAGCAATTTCAATTATCATCAATCATAATTCAGTTGATCATATCTTTTATTCCGTTCATCGAAACTATTCGATATCTAAATGAAAAGTCATTGATTATTTGCCAGCTTTCCAAAAACATGTATATCATATACCTTTTACCAGTAATATATGTATTTAATTCGTGATTCATTATAAACTGTTTAGCGATGAAATTTAGCATACAAGCATGTATAAATATATATACTCGAGCACTAGACATGGATACACAATTAATATAAAAAAGATAAATTATCAGCGCTTACGTATCAGTATTGAGATTCAATATTGTAGGAAAGTACGTAGACATACCGGAGATGATAAACACTAGGTTTGATTCACAAATATACCCCCGAACATTACCCATAACCTCCTTGGAAATAACTCATAATTTCCTTAGCTCTATCCCGCTTGAAAACCATTTTGAAAGTGACACGCTCATAACCTCATCTTAGTATTTTATGTATAATACTAATTAATAATATTAATAATAATAAGATTAATAATAATATTAATCTTAATAATAATAATAATAATAATAATAATAATAATAATAATAATAATAATAATAATAATAATAATAATAATAATAATATAAATATAAATAAGTTATACGGATTGTAAGATGAAAGAAATATATCACAAAAACTGAATTTGATCGCTTTATAAAGACTTGGCCTGAAAAAGTACCCCATGCGATCGCATGGTATCTGTGCTTCAAGGCCATGCAATCGCATGGCCCTATGATCCAGCTCACAAACTTTTGTTTTCTTGTTTGTCGACATATTTATTTATTAATATATAATATATATAATTTATATTAATTAATTATATATTATATTATATTCTCGTGCATAGTTGACTTGAAATTTTTGTTCCGATAAGTCGTACGTCGTCACTCGACTTATGTCCCGGTTTCGGTTTTTCGAGTGTCCCTTCGTACGCTGAGAAAACTTGTAATTTATATTTTGAGACACGTACCTTTGTCAAAATATAGCCTTAAATTATCCCTAAATTATATCACTCAAAGTGTATCTTAAACTTTCGAGTGTTTTGGTCATTTACTTCTATAAATCATCGTCTCGCTATTTGTTAATATATATATTATAACAATTCGTTTTATGACCAAGTTAATATTATATTTTATCGTATTATTAAATATATAATTTCAATATTAATAAACATGTTATAAAATGCACATCGCACATTATTCATCTAACTAATTCTAACAGTTAATATTCTTTTTTTTATCGTATGTGTTATTTAAACAAATATACTTAATTAACCAATCTTATTATATCGAAACACGTTCTCGTACGTTTGAAACAAAACCAATTTAATATTATGTAGTTTAGTTCTCCATTAACTTTTATCTAACTTTCATTATCTAACACTTTACCATTTTCCGAATACCGTTAAAAATGAATGATTTCCCAAATCAACGTGGACCTTACAACAGAGACCCGTAATAATATCATAATCCTTAAGGGACTCAGTAAATATCTTTTAATTCAATCGTTTAGCATAATCTTTTAACTTCATAGTTAAATATATCAATCAGATAATCAAACCAATATGTTTAATGTACAGTATCGTTTACTTAACACTTTGTTACGTTTTCAAGTTATAGTATATGTATCTATTTACATATAATTGATCGCGAATCATTGAGAACAATCGAGGGGTAATTGAATAGTTCAAGATTTTGAGATTCAACTTCATAGACTTTGCTTATCGTGTCGAAAACGTTAAAGATTAAGTTTAAATTTGATCAGAAATTTCCGGGTCATCACACATGAGATTGATGTTGGCACCAAGGTCAGCAAGAGAATAGATAGTACCAGATTGGTAGATAGAACAAGGAAGGGTAAATCGTCCAGTATCCCCTAGTTTTTTAGGAAGAGTATTTAAGAGAACGGCTGAACAATCCGCATTCAGCGGGACATTGGGTACTTCGGGTACTTTATCCTTGGTTGATAGGAGTTTCCTAAAATACTTCTTACTATGAGGATTTTTAGATGCAGTGTCTAAAAATTTACCGTCAAGCTTGAAAGATTTCATCTTGTTATGTCTTTGCTTGAGACAGCCTGGGAATGGAATGGGTGTTTTCCCAGTAGGTTTAGGTGATGACTCAATGACTACTACCGAACAGGTATTAGTTAGCTTCTTCTCCTTAGAAGAAACTGAAGGTTGGCTATGTGCCACCTTTGAGTCATTTTTAGGATAACCCAGATAATCGAGACATTGATTTAGCTGACTTATCTGATTTTCAAGACTACTCAAGTGATTAGTCATGACTAAGTCAGTTGCGTCTTGTCTTGCTGTGATCATGTGGATGATTCGCAGTAGGACATCGTCCAGACTTGTCTCTGGTGGGGTAGTGGGTTTGGTAGGTTGGTTGTGCCGATGAGCTAGGATCTTATCGGAGTATACAACAGAGTCTTCACATTCAGCCTCATATACCTTGGCCAGTTGTGGGTTGGTACAATTCTGGCATAATTGCACTTGAGACACATGTTGCGGGTGTTTCTGTAGCTCTTCGACTTCTTTGGTGAGGTTTTCTATTTGGTCTGAGAGAAATTTAATGGTTTAATTTTCGATAGGATCGGAGGCGGAAAGCGGTGTTGCTGATGAAATGTGCTCTTCCGTATTCCAATCGTGATGGTGCATAGTCATATCCTCGATCAATCTCCATGCCTCATCAGCAGTGAAGTTCATCAAGTTATCTTGAGAAACAATATCAAGAGTAGACTTGTTGTTCTGATTCGGACCTTTGTAGAATGAAATGCCCCATTCATATCGATTATAAACGTTACATAATAATTGATTTCATTGCGAGGTATTTGACCTCTAAATGATACATTTTACAAACATTGCATTCATTTTTTAAAAAAAGACAAACTTTCATTACATCGAAAGTTGACAGGCATGCATACCATTTCATAATATATCCAAACTATCAATGACTTAATAATAATGTTGTTGAACTCAACGACTCGAATGCAACATCTTATATGTCATGAATGACTCCAAGTAATATCTCTAAAATGAGTAAATGCACAGCGAAATTTTTTTTAATACCTGAGAATAAACATGCTTTCAAGTGTCAACCAAAAGGTTGGTGAGTTCATTAGTTTATCATCAATATTCATTTCCATCATTTTTAATAGACCACAAGATTTCATATTTCTATTTCTCATAAAAATCATGCATGCATATAGCCATCTGCATAAAAATCATTCATATGGATTGAACACCTGGTAACCAACATTAACCATAATGCATAGAATATCCCCACAGACATCGAAGTCTGTATAATAATAATCTCGATGTACTAAAGCCATCCATAAGCATGAATGGGGGTTTTTAGGCCCAATAGATCTATCTTTAGGATTCGCGTCAATTAGGGGCCATTTTCCTAATTCTTAGGTTACCAGACTTGAAGGGCGATATTCGATTTCGATAATCCAATCATAGAATGTAATTTCGATTACTTGTGTCTATTTCATAAAACATTTATAAAAGCAGCGCATGTATTCGCAGTCCCAAAAATATATATTGCAAAAGCATTTAAAAAGGGAGCAAATGAAACTCACGATACAATATTTTGTAGTAAAAATATTCATGCGACGATAGTGAACAATGCAGGGTTGACCTTGGATTCACGAACCTATATCATTTATATATATATATATATATATATATATATATATATATATATATATATATATATATATATATATATATATATATATATATATATATATATATATATATATATATTAATACATATAATTGAAATCGAACAAATTTATATATTATTATTAGTGAATTAAATGTTAAATTATATGTTTCATTAATAACTTAATTGAATATATTTATCTTATATACCTAAAAAAAATATTAATATAATTTTGTTGAATATATTTTTATATAACTAATTTTTATCGTAATAATAATAATAATAATAATAATAATAATAATAATAATAATAATAATAATAATAATAATAATAATAATAATAATAATAATAATAATAATAATAGTATTGATAATGATAATAATATAGTTATTATAATAATAATAATGATACTAGTAATAATAATAATAATGTTAAAATAATAATATTTAGATGTAGTAATAATAATGATAATACTTATAATAATAATAGTAATGATTTATATTAAGAAAGATAATAATAATAATATTTAATAATCTTTGTATTAATAATAATATTAATAATTTAAATAATTTAAATCTTAACTTAAATTTTAATTTTTCTCATTTTCATATCTGTATTTATAATCATCGTATATATGATTATAGTACTTACGATACTTTTATCAATATACTAATAATAATAATAATACTTAGTAAGTTATAATTATAATAACCTAATAATAATAATAATAATAATAATAATAATAATAATAATAATAATAATAATAATAATACTAATAATATTATTAATGATAATAATAATAATAATAATAATAATAATAATAATAATAATAATAATAATAATAATAATAATAATAATAATAATAATAATGAGTAATAAGCAAACTACCTGAAAGAAGTAGTCTTAAAAATAAAATGCCCAAGTCCGGGTTTGAACCCGTGACGTCCCGCTAACCCGATAACATCCTTAACCGTTCCTCTGTTACTTAATTTCCGTTTTAATTAGCACCTAAAACTCTTTTACTCGTAATACATGTTGTCTTAATAAAAACCCTTAAACTAAACATTTTGTGTGCTCGATCAAACAGCAACCCAAGCATCATCATCTTAATCATAACCGTAATCATTATACATCGATTCATCATCTCGATGTTTCCTCATCATCATCTTATACTATCATCATGGCATCATCATCATTCGTGCATCATCATTTAACATCATCATTAACCATGATCATTCGATCATCATCATTCTAAATTTCATCGTATACCATATATCATTATCGTAATCATATCCTAATCATAATCGTCACCATTTAATCATCATCATTTCCCTTCATTTACGAGCATTATTATAATTGTCATACATAACCATCATCATAGTCGTCACGTACGAGAACACAGAAGTACCAGCCCAGATTCACGGCCCACATAGAGCCCAACATTTAAATATATTGCAGCCCATATAATAAGCCCAACTATCAAATTATTTGGCCATGTTAATTAGATCGGTGAGTGTTCCGGCCCAAAAGAAAGATAAAGCAGCTAAATAAATTCGGCTAGATAGTAACCAACTGGATTTCATCGAACTGCAGTCATCAACTTTATACATCATCTTTCATTGTCACTTTACTGTATATCATCATTTATATACTTCAATGAACCATCATCTTTCTCGTTATTTAATAGAAACGGGAACAAATCATCACAGCAGCAATCGCTTACATAGGTCCTGTTTAGCTTCGATTTGTAGTAGAACAAGCACAAAACAAATGGGTTGTGGTTTCACGAAGATGGTGGGTTTTGAAGTTACACGAAAGTGGTGGCGGGTTTAGGTGTTAGATGATGTTTCTTAGTTGAAGTGGGTTTTACGAAAATAGAAAATCAAGAGGGAAGGTTACGGTTGGTGAAGGTGATTGAGGGTGGTGTTGGAGTGGGTTTTGGTTGATAATAATGATGGGTTTGTGAAGATGGTTGTTGGGGTTTTGGTTTGAAAGGCTTGATTGAGTATTGTTTGCAACCAAAATAAAAGTCGAATGATAATAAAGACAAGTGGGTTTTGGTTGTAACAGCGGTCTTGTGGTGTTGGTGGCTGTTATGGTTGGTTATGACAGAGATGAAAAAAAATATATGAGTTTGATGGTTTGGTTGTAGTGTGGTTGATGGTAAATTAAGAATGGTGGCGGGTTTACACTAAGAAGGAAAGTGTCGATGGAGTGAAAGTGGTGGTTGTGCAGGGAACGGGGATGATGGTCGCCGGTTGTGGTTGTTGAAGATGAAAACAAAAACCAACGAGTCGTTATTCGTTAGATAATACTACGAGTTGTTCTTTGGTATAATCAAAGAAGACGAAGACACGTGTTTCAAGAAAGTCGATAATGTCAGAATATGGAAGTGAAAGGAGTGATAGGATATACACGGTTGATTCGATACATTATGATGCACCACATCGTAATGAACCCAAAGTGAAAGTGAATACATATGATCATCATGAGGTTATGTATACAATAAAAGATTCAATGGGTCAAAATGAAGATTAAGATAGAAAGGAAAAAACAGAAGTAGATAACTGGGTTTTCTTGCAACAATGTATATGTTATATATAATATATAGAGAATGAGATTCTCTGACAAACAAAAAGCAGAACGCACAATAACTTTCAAGTAGTAATTCATATATTAAATTGAAGGAGAGGAAACGTGCACAAGCTTTACAGCTCTTATAATTGATATTATCTGCCGACAGTTTTAACGGACCACTAAATCGTACTCCGTTGTTAAATCAGTGGCAGATAAAAGTCTTCAAAAAAATCCCAAATTTTTAAATTAACTATATTTATTTGTTTTGGTCATGAAGGTATAAAATTCGATCAGTAACTATTTAAACAAAAATTAACTCACTGTACACTCCCGATCCCAGCTAAAATATAAAAAAATTAAAACTTAACAAATAGTTTCTAAATACATATTGAATAAGCCTATAAATTATATAACTCATTTTCGGATCGTCGTTTATTTTAAAATCACATAAGTTCGAATTTAACTTGCTTAATATCGATCGAATAACATTTGAGTGTTACCGTCGTTTACTAAATAGATTCGAAATCACAAAATATATATTTAATATGCTTTATTTATGTATATAGATGTGTTTTAAATAATAATTATCACAATATCATATTTTTATTTTATTTTACATAATTAATTTTTAAATGATAATATCATATACTATTACACTTCCAATTATTATATATATATATATATATATATATATATATATATATATATATATATATATATATATATATATATATATATAGTGGTAGGATCAAGAGAGAAGTAACCAATCGGGGAGAAACGGAGGGAAGCAAAAACTTTTTTTTCGTTTTTTGAAAAAACTTTGTTCACGAACATTATAGATGGGATGAAAACATGAACATTTAGTAGAGACACTTTGTGATAAATGTTTTTATTTTGGCGGGAAAACGCTTGAAGAATTAATATATAATAATTATCGTGTTTTTCGAACGTATGTTGAGGTTTTAGCTATTGGGGTTTAGATATTAGGGTTTAGATATTAGGGTTTATAGGGTTTAGATATTAGAGTTTAGAAATTTAGGGTTTAGGGTTTAGATTTAGGGTTTAGATTTAGGATTTAGATTGAGTTTTTAACACGAACGGTTTAGAGTTTAGGGTTTAGGGTTTAGGGTTTGGTGTTTTAGGTTTATGGAATAGACCCAAAACACCAAACCCTAAACCTTAAACTCTAAATCGGGCTAAATTTTACTTCACAAAACATGGAAAAAAAAATATTCATATTCTTCACGAACAATATTATCTTGAATGTTATTTTTGTCTATCGTTTTCCCGCCTAAATAATAACATTCATCACGAAGTGTCTCTTCTAAATGTTCATATTTTCGTGTGATCTTGATGCCGGGAAAAAAAATTCCAAAAAAACGAAAAAAACTAAAAAAAAAAATTTGCTTCCCTCCGCTTCCCCCCGATTGGTTACTTCCCCATTGATCCTTCCCCATATACATATATACATATATATATATATATATATATATATATATATATATATATATATATATATATATATATATATATATATATATATATATATATATATATATATATATATATATATATATATGTACACACACACACACACACACCTAATTACAATTAATTGTTCGTGAATCGTCGAGAACAGTCGAAGGTCAATTGAATATATGAATCAGTTCAAAATTTTTTAGTCTCAACCTAACAGACTTTGCTTATCGTGTCAAAAATATTAAATCGTATGAAGATTAAGTTTAAATTTGATCGGAAATTTTCGGGTTGTCACATAGAAGGTTAAAATTTGAACAGAGCTCTCAAGACGGTGTTTCGGGCGTCTTCGAAGCAAATGTTTGAATCTTTCCCATGCAGTGTAAAGTGATTCATCGTATTCTTGTTGAAAGTTTACGATGTCATTCCTAAGTCTGATTTGTTTTTATGGGGGAAAGTACTTGATTAAGAAAGTTGTTGCCATTTCCTCCCATGAGGTGATAGAGTTGAGTTCTAACCCCTCGAACCAGGTTTTTGCATGAAGAGTTAAGGAATAGGGGAACAGATACAGACCAACTACATCTTGTTCAACCCCGTTTTGCTTATATGAGTTGGATAAGGAGAGGAATCTGTCTAAGTGAGAGTTGGGATCGTCAATTGGTAAGCCGTAGAACTGGCAATGGTTCTGAATGAGTTGTATGGTGCTTACGTCCCGTTAACCTCTGGATAGAGTACCGGTCCTCCTCGTCCTTCTAACGAGGGTTTGGTGATGTCAGCGAGAGTAATGCGTGTGGCCATCGTTGAACTATCGGCAGGTAAGTGTGGATGTCATCGGACGGGTACAATGTATGATATCGGATAGAAGAAAGGATGTGTCGGAAGAATTCTTAGCTTTCTAAGTAGGTTAAACCATCCTAAAGCTTCACTAATAAGGAAGTCCATTTCAAAAATTTTAATTAATCTAAATAAAGCTAATATTATCTACCCTAACTACGGTAAACTAGTAACTTCTGACAAAGCTAGTCTCAGTCAAAAGGGTCTCTTAAAAACTAACTAATCTAAACAGGCTCCAAATCGTACTACCGCTCCCGGGCAGCGGCGCCAAAAAATTACAGTTCCTATTGATATAGCCAAAACGGGCGGTTTATTTTAATGCGATGTCGTTAGGTCGCTAAACATCAATTCAGGATATCAACAGAAGAAGTTGATTGTTTAATTTTTATATGCTGGGCCTAAATCTATTATTCCTTCCTATGGGTTAGCAAGGGAAAATATGACCTAGGGTTGTTCCTTGAGCGGTCGAATTTGAAACGGAGCTTATTAAGATAATTTAGTAATTAAGATTGGGTTTGTGCACAATTTAGTATCCAAGACTAGTGGCCAGGTACACCTTTTATGGAGAGGCAGGATCCTTTTGGTCCCAATAAATTGGTGACTGTTCGGAAAATCCAACAACCAAGTCCAACCGGTTAATTCTAGACACCACTTTATCTGGAATATCAAATTGTGTAAAGGCTATAGTTGGGTTGATTTGATTTATAATTGTATTTAAAATATTAAAGCAATATAATTAAAATAAGCTAGCTAGCATGCAACAGCTAAGGACATAGAAGACGTGGTTCACCATGATTTAAGATAACATAGCGTCAGGATGATTGCGAGACACTCATTGGATAGATATACCTTGGTGTAAACACTAGAATCCCTACTAATTGATTTCTCGATTAGCATGTCACGAGGAACTAGGCTATCGTGATTCTGATCGGATGGACTGTGCTCAACTCCCGATGTGTCATACCCCCAAATAGGGCTGGGGGTAAATATGACATTTCAATATCACAACACAAGTATGAGAACGACTCTAAATGATACGTTTTAATAAAATAAAATTTGATTTGCAACAGAAACGTAATAATGTTTTACATAATGAAATTCATATGTAAATAACAAATGATAAGTTCTAAATATGTGAACTCCAATGCATCAGCTAGCTAAGCATCATAGGGTAGCACATAAGCTAATCTTCACATGAGATAAACATGCTTAAAATGTCAACACAATGGTTGAGTGAACATCATAGGTTTATATAATCAATAAAGTTTTAGACCACAAGATTTAGTTATAAAGTTTTATCAGTTCGTTAGTAGTGCTGAGGTATTTGATATCGAGACTAAACAAAGTTACCCTGTGACACCTTGAACTGTTAGTGTCGTTGAAATCATTATTATGTACCCCCTTGACGATTACGCCAATGGGTAGAGATGTCACTCTCAGTAGGCATACTCACAATAACTAAGTTCGCGTTTCAAAGTAGCAATTAACGATATCATGGCAGGGATTTAGCATGAAACAAAGCATGTCATAACACAGTTTGAACTAATCAAGTTTGAGTACTTGTGTCTAATCATAAAACAGTTTAAAAGTAAGCATGTGTCTCACCCCAAAGTTTATAAAACAGTTAAGAAATAGTAAAAATATGGGCTATGAAGTTCACCTTAGTAGCAAGTAAGTTATTCCACACAAGAAGAATGAACGGAGTATGTAATCAGAGATCTCAACCTAAAGATATAACGTTTGATTAGTTAAGACATAAAGTTTGTTTATTAATATAGCAACTATATTAACAGTGACGGTTCACGAGAAAAGTTCCTATTCCTCGAGAGTTTCTATTTTTGGAAAATTACTATTTACGGAAAGCTTTCACTTATAGTAAGTTTATAGTTCTAGTAAGTTCTGGTTATAATCCTTCACAAAGACGTTGTACAACTTTGCCCAAACCTCGTTGCTATCAGGTAAGTCACTCTGATGATCTGTTGTTACCGGGCGCCCAGGACACTTGACCAGAATCTAAGTCTTGGCATTCGAAATCCACAAGCAATTCCCATAAGGCAAAAAGGACCACCGTAGGCCATAAGTAGCGGTGAGGTTCGTATAAAGTGCAAGTTATCTTTCGATTATAACCTTCATATTATTGATGTATAAATACATCTCATTAATATACTATTTATGTACTTAGTAATTAAGTATATATGTGTTGATATAACTTAGTGTAATTTAGGCGTGACCATATAGTTAGGTTTACAAGTTATAGTAGTAATATTATTACTACTAATTATCCTATAATAAATCAACCTTCGTTATATAATCTTATCATATTTCGCATACATATACAATATGATCTTTATACATGTTACATACATATAGTCACCTACATGATACATACATATATTCTTTATTATTATCATACATGTATATGTTTATAAATATATGATATATATGTATTTATTATATATGTGTTACATATACTTTAAGTATAAAGATGGCACATATATATATATACATACAACTACTTATCAACTTTTTGTATTTATCAATTTCATATACATATTCATTAATTAATCGCAAGAACATATACATATATACATACACACACGCGTATACATATACATACATATATATACTAAACGTGTATATATATACACTTACTTCACGCATGCATGCATGTATATTTATATTTACTTTTTTTACGAGATTCATAATTCATAATCACATTCAAACATTATTTAACATATTCATATTATCACAAATTATAATCTTTTTATTAATCACATAAAATCATAACCTTTTTATTTATTACTCATATTCAAGTCCATGATCCTTTATCATAATACTTTATTCGATTTTAACAATCTTAAACTTATTAATCATAAGCATTATCCATAAACTTTAATAACTTCAAGTACAAAATTCATGATCATATTTCATATTCATACTTAATTTATTAACCATATTATTTTTTCACAATCTTTAAATTCATCATCATACCTAATTATATTAACTAGTTCATGAATAATAATCATAATTCTAATTCTTTTTACCTTATTGACTACTTCAAGTATTCATAATAATTAATACAATACTTAGAAAGAACAACTTAGAAGTATAATTAAATTAAGGTGTTTAGGATACCTTAAAATAGATTATAGGCAAGAAAAATATGGTGATTTGTGGTGACAATGAAACGAGCAGTAGCAGCCTACAGATAGCAGCAAAACAGAAAAAAAATGCAGCAGTAACAGTTAAATCGAGCGGACAGCAACCGAAAAAGAAGCAGCAACAAGGTGTCAAATTGGGTGGATTTTGGGCTGTTTTGCCGAGCAGGGAAATAGCAACAGGAGCAGCTACAGTTGGGCTATTTTGGTCAAAACAACAGAAAAGGGGGCTGTTTGGGTGGCAATTTACAGCAGCAAATGGCTGATTTCTGTGGCAGTTTGGGCCGCTAAAATATGCAGCAGCAGGTGCTGGGATTTAAATAGAAATGAAGAGGCAGTAGTAGCAACCGAAACGGGTTCGGTTTGTTGATGTTTGAACGAAACAAAAACAGTAGCAATGGAACTGCAGCTGCCCGACAGAATCAGTAGCAGAAAAGAGGTGTTCGATGGTGGTTTTTGGCTACAAAAAAACAGCAGCAGGTGTGACGGTGATGGTGGTGGTTTTTCAGCTGCAGTGGGTAGCCGAGAGTGGTGGTGATTTGGTGTGGGTTTCGGCTGTTTATAGCAACCAAAAAGGGATGGTTGTTTTGAGTTGGGTCTTACGAGAGCAAAAAGAACAAGAAGAGATTGTGATTTTTTTTTTTTTTTTGGGATGCTAATATGAGCTAGATGGCCATCCTTTTATAGTGTAAGTATTAGAGTCACAACACAGTTAGGATTCCTCATAGATTAGTTCAAAGAGCTATAGGATTAGGATTAGTGTAAGTTTAAATATTTGGATTAGATCAGGATTAGGATTACTTAGTATGTATCTTTTAATTGTATTTGTTTTTATTATTTATTTATTTTATTTTATTTTTTGTTCCTAGCCACCATTTTTTTTATTAATAACATTATTATTATTTTTTATTATTTCGGCTGTATGCATATGTATATACATTTTTTTTATTTTTTTATATCAAGTATTATTATTGTTATTTAATTAGACCCATTCCTTAATAAATTTTAAATTGTTCTCCATTAGTTTTATAGTTTAGAGAAATGCCACATTTTAATAATTTCCTAAAGTTATGATAGTTACAATATCACAAAAATACATAAACTTTAATTAAAAGAGAGTGTCGACTAAAAGTTTACTATTCGGTAGACGTTTTGTCAAATAAAGTTTAAGAGCACACAAAACCCTAAGGTCATATAGTAAAAGAAGAATGGAAAAGTGAGGGTCGTTATAGTACCTCCCTGTTAATGAAAACTTAGTCCCGAAGTTTTAGGTAGACTTCTCGGATGCATCTGCGGTTGAGAAGAGATGGGGATATTTCCGCCTCATCTGGTCTTCACGTTCCCATGTATACTCGGGGCCTCTTCGTTAACTCCAACGGATTTTAACAATAGGAATTTTTCTCTGTTTCAAGCGTTTAACCTCACGATCCATAATTTATATAGGTTCTTTGATGAAGTGCATTTTATCATCAATGCGGAGATCATTTCAAGGAATAACGATTGTGTCATCAGCAAGACACTTTTTAAGATCCGAGACATGAGATGTATGAACTTTAATTAACAGAAAGTGTTGACTAAAAATTACCATTCGGTCAACGTTTTGTTAAAGCAAAGTTTACACTCAATTACAATGGGAATCTACATTTTCGTTCGAATAAGGCCTCAAAATGTGCAGCCTCAATACTTGCATGATAACTGTTGCTGTAAGAAAATTCAACCAAAGGAAAGTGTCTATCCCAACCTTTACCGAAATCGATAACACAAGCACGATGCATATCTTTCAACATTTGAATGGTTCGTTTACTTTGACCATTAGTTTGCGGATGATAAGCAGTACTCATGTCGAGTTGAGTTCCAAGAGCAGATGGTAAAGCTTTCCAAAATCTAGAAGTGAATCGACTGTCACAATCCGATATGATAGAGATAGGGACTCCATGACGTGATACAATCTCTTCGATATAAAGTTGTGATAATTTCTCGATCTTGTCGATTTCTTTGATCTGTAAGAAGTGTGCAGATTTGGGTAAGACGATCCACTATGACCTATATAGTATCATTGTCATTTGAAGTCTTGGGCAACTTAGTAATGAAATCCATAGTGATACATTCCCACTTCCACTGCAGAATATCCGGCTGTTGAAGTAAACTAGACGACTTTTGATGCTCGGTCTTAACTTTCAAACAAGTAAGACACTTTCTCACATAATCAGCAATATCAGATTTTAGATTAGGCCTCCAATAAAACTCGTTCACATCGTGATACATTTTATGAGAGCCTGGGTGAATAGAATACCTAGTCTTATGTGCTTCATCCAAGACTAGTTCTCGAAGATTTCTGAAGATTGGGACCCAGATTCGGTTACTGAAATACCTTATTCCATTTCCCTTGATTTCAAGTTGCTTTTCGAGACCTTTAAGTCCCTCGAGTTGGACATTTTCTTCCTTCAATGCCTCAAATTTTGCTTCACGGATTTGAGACGTAAGAATTGTATGAATAACCATGTTTAAAGATAGGATTCAATTCGGTTTGACACGATCCTTTCTACTAAGGGCATCGGTATCTAAATTTTCCTTACCAGGATGATACTTAAGCTCGCAGTCATAGTCATTCAATAACTCGACCCAACGCCTTTATCTCATGTTCAGTTGCTTCTGGTCAATCATGTTGAAGACTTTTATGATCAGTAAAAACCGTGAATTTAATTCTGTAGAGATAATATCTCCACATCTTCAATGCGAATACCACAGCTCCAAACTCCAGGTCATGCGTGGTATAGTTCTTCTCATGTTTCTTCAGTTGTCTAGATGCATATGCTATAACTTTGTTATGTTGCATTAATACACATCCGAAACCTTGGTTCGAGGCATCACAATAGATTACAAAATCGTCGGTGCCATCAGGTAATGATAGAATCGAGGCTGAGGTCAATTTATCCTTTAGAATCTTGAAAGCAGATTCCTATTCTTCGAACCACTCAAACTTCTTCCTCTTATGAGTTAGCTTGGTAAGAGGTTTCGCTAGAATAGAAAATCCTTTGATGAATCTTCGGTAATAACCAGCAAGTCCCAAAAATCGGAGAATATGCTTTCTTGTGCCCAAAAGATATTAAATCATAGAATTGACGTTACGAAGGTGTTGTGGTTTAGTATGCCACAACCAACCCTAAAAAGAATAGTTGATAAGCGCAAGTGGTGTGTTTTGTTCTTGCACGAAGGATAAGAAGAAATGTGATCCAATCATAGTGCGGAGTAATACAAAAATTTTTATATAATAAGTCAAAGTAATTTTCAAAAAAGTTTGAGACATTTCGATGTGACAATATTAATGAAACGAAGTTCTTAGTAAAACTGGAGTTATGTGCAACGTGTACTATTTTAAGTAAAATAACTTTTGAATTCAAATGTAAAAGAATTGATTTGTAAAAGTGAAGGTATAATTTAATATGTACTAGTCAAAATAAGTAAAAGTAAATTTTATTTATTTTATTATATAAATATATACCATTTATAAAATTTGCACGAGTGGCAGTAAATAAATTTATTTTATAAAATTTCGAGAGGATCGCACAGTAAAATAGTGTGTGTAAAATTTTGGTAGGCAGAATTTTCATATTTCCGAGGTTAAGAGTTGGAGAAAGACTAAGAAAAATTGAGTGAAGGACCTTGAAAATCCCGGGTGATATTTGAGCAACAATGTTACGAGGTAATGATAACTATTGAATTTAAGTGTGGTCGATCACTAATATAAGTTCTTGGAATTCAAAATGTTCATGTGTGAAGCTATTGCTGTCAAGTGAGATATGAATGGTAGAGTTTGAGAACGTAAAGTTAATCGCCTGTTGACTTTGAAATGCCAACTGGTCATGACTATCATTGGTGTCGGAAGACTGGCAGTACGTGCCCTTATTATATCTACGCAAAGATTGCTTGATCCCGACGGGCAAACAGATTTCATAATAACTTGAGCATGAATAATCTGATGTTCACATAGACAAGTGTGAAGACACGCTAATGCAGGCTTTCGACTATGTGATGATCATTGAAAATCAATTTATCAAGTTCTCGCTAAATCTGTGATTATTGCCGGGATAGTATGAATTTCCCCAATGATTAAGGGCGATATGAGGACATGGTGTCACTTGCCTATTATTAGAACGACTAATATATAATCATTTAATGATACATCTAACATGCTTTTAACACCGAGGTGAAATCGTAAGATTTATAGGAAAATGGTTAACGGTTCAAAGGTCATGACTTATTATTTAGGTACAACAAATCACGCGATGTTTGACCATAAGTATCGTAATGATAATCATATCAATGCTACCTTTAATCATATGGAGCGTGTGCGGGATCAAGTGCTTTTCAATATGGTGATGGAAATATATGTATACTTCAGCCTTAACTGTCCAGAAATGTGGATACTATCCACTAGAGTATGATGGGGTTCTTTTAATTGCCATGGTAGTTTTCAGATGTGATTAGGGTGGATTTAGCTCAAGCCGCAGCTCGCGAGAAACTATAAAAACTTCAGGTGGTGTATCTAACCCTAGATTTTGAATTTACAGTGATCGATTATTGCATGGTGCCAAGTAATGAATGCATAAGTGTGAAAAGGTTTCCTTGGTTATGGTAATCAAAAGATACTTGTTGAAAGGTCATATTCTTCATGAGATTATGCCCGTGAGATATTGACCGTCTCGGCACAGGGAACGTAATAGTGAATGTGGAGTTTATAATATCGTCGTTTAAGAGGCATGCTTCGAGAAAATTTCAGGGGTGTCACTTCAGGTCGCTTAAGAATATACATTCTTCCTTCCAGCGAGGATATGGTGGTGATTAAGCGTGTCAAAGATAAAGAGATAGGTTTTTAAAGAAAGATTGCAAAGTTTTACATCCTTTATGGCATAGGAGGGATTGTTAATCTACTCTTGGGTATGAGATAGATAGTTTGGTTGAAATGAGCTCTTAGTATATCTACAAATCAGATGATGATTACCCTTCATGTAATATCATTGAGATTTTCGAACGAATGGCTTGAGAATTTCTTCTTTGATTCACTTTCTATTCCATATGTCATGATATTCGAATTTCTATATGAATCACCGTAATATAATTACGTTGGTCAGGCGTCATTATATTTCACTAATTCATATTTCCACTTCAATATCACCCCATAAGGTCAGGATACGTGATCAAACTTTGTCGTTGGAATGTTGACTCATGAGTGACATCCCTCGGTTTCACCAACCGAGGTGGTCTTATAAAAGAATTCGCGTGAGTCAAAGAATAGTTTGAATCACAATGGTGGAGTCAGGTCATAAAGATATGTATGGATATGATAACATTCACATACTAACTGATCCTTTAGAATCGAGATCAGGCAATATGATAGGGTTTTGGCTTGACATCCTTAGGAAAGGATACATAATGTCAGAAGAGGTAAAAGCATGAAGTAAGATGGATTGGCAGTATAAAGATTAAGGGAAAACACTTAAAACTAGGGCAGGAAAGGTTATAGTCCAAAAGATTGCTAAGGCATCCTAGCTAGCACATAAGTCACACATAATATGCAATCCTGGTTCTCTATAACAACCTGGCTCTGATACCACTCTGCCATACCCCCAAATAGGGTCGGGGTAAATATGACATTTCAATATCACAACACAAGTATGAGAATGACTCTAAATGAGATGTTTTAATAAAATAAAATTTTATTTGCAACGGAAACGTAATAATGTTTTACATAATGAAATTCATATGTAAATAACAAATGATAAGTTCTAAATATGTGGACTCCAATGCATCAGCTAGCTAAGTATCATAGGGAAGCACATAAGCTAATCTTCACCTGTGACGAACATGCTTAAAATGTCAACACAATGTTTGAGTGAACATCATAGGTTTATATAATCAATAAAGTTTCAGACCACAAGATTTAGTTATAAAGTTTTATTAGTTCGTTAGTAGTGCTGAGGTATATGATATCGAGACTAAACAAAGTTACCCTGTGACACCTTGAACTGTCAGTGTTGTTGAAATCATTATTATGTACCCCTTTGACAATCACGCCAATGGGTAGAGATGCCACTCTCAGTAGGCCTACTCACAATAACTAATTTCGCGTTTCAAAGTAGCAATTAACGATATCATGGCAGGGATTTAGCATGAAACAAAGCATGTCATAGAACAGTTTGAACTAATCAAGTTTGAGTACTTGTGTCTAATCATAAAACAGTTTAAAAGCAAACATGTGTCTCACCCCAAAGTTTATAAAATAGTTAAGAAATAGTAAAAAGAGGGGGCTATGAAGTTCACCTTAGTAGCAAGTAAGTTATTCCACGCAAGAAGAATGAACAGAGTATGTAATCGGAGATCTCAACCTAGAGATATAACGTTTGATTAGTTAAGACATAAAGTTTGTTTATTAATATAGCAACTATATTAACAGTGACGGTTCACGAGAAAAGTTCATATTCCTCGAGAGTTTCTATTTTTGGAAAAATTACTATTTATGGAAAGCTTCCACTTATAGTAAGTTTCTAGTTCTAGTAAGTTCGGTTTATAATCCTTCACAAAGACGTTGTACACCTTTGCCCAAACCTCGTTGCTATCTGGTAAGTCACTCTGATGATCTGTTGTTACCGGGCGCCCAGGACTCTTGACCAGAATCTAAGTCTTGGCATTCGAGATCCACAAGTGATTCCCATAAAGCAATAAGGACCACCCTAGGCTGTAAGTAGCGATGAGGTTCGTATAAAGTGCACGTTATCTTTCGATTATAACCTTAACGTTATAGATGTATAAATACATCTCATTAATATACTATTTATGTACTTAGTAATTAAGTATATATATGTTAATATAACTTAGTGTAATTTAGGTGTGACCATATAGTTAGGTTTACAAGTTATAGTAGTAATATTATTACTCTACTTATCCTATAATTAATCAACCTTTGTTATATAATCGTATCATATTTTGCATACATATACAATATGATCTTTATACATGTTACATACATATAGATACCTACATGATACATACATATATTCTTTATTATTATCATACATGTATATGTTTATAAATATATGATATATATGTATTTATTATATATGTGTTACATATATTTTAAGTATAGCGATGGTACATATATATATATATACATACAACTACTTATCAACTTTTTGTATTTATCAATTTCATATACATATTCATTAATTAATCGCAAGAACATATACATATATACATACATACATACATACATACATACATACATACATACATACACACGTATACATATACATACATATATACACTAAACGTGTATATATATACACATACTTCATGCATGCATGCATGTATATTTATATTTACTTTTTTACGAGATTCATAATTCATAATCACATTCAAACATTATTTACCATATTCATATTATCACAAATTATAATCTTTTTATTAATCACATAAAATCATAACCTTTTTATTTATTACTCATATTCAAGTTCATGATCCTTTATCATAATACTTTATTCAATTTTAACAATCTTAAATTATTAATCATAAGCATTATCCATAAACTTTAATAACTTCAAGTACAAAATTTATGATCATATTTCATATTCATACTTAATTTATTAACCATATTATTTTTTCATAATCTTTAACTTTATCATCATACCTAATTATATTAACTAGTTCATGAACAATAATCATAATGCTAATTCTTTTTACCTTATTAACTACTTCAAGTATTCATAATAATTAATACAATACTTAAAAAGAACAACTTAAAAGTATAATTAAATTAGGGTGTTTAGGATACCTTAAAATAGATTATAGGCAAGAAAAATATGGTGATTTGTGGTGACAATGAAACGAGCAGCAGCAGCCCACAGCAGTAACAGTTAAATCGAGCGGGTTTTGGATGCTTTTGGGCGGCGGACAGCAAACAGAAAAAGAAGCAGCAACGAGGTGTCAAATTAGGTGGATTTTGGGCTATTTTTGCCGAGCAGGGAAATAGCAACAGGAGCATCTACAGTTGGGTTCCATAGCTTCTAACCTTGATCATGCTCAAGTGGTCCTATAGTACATCAACACTGTACTCTACTGTTGCAACAGTATTTCCTCGAGTCTTATACTCTTGACCAATGTCTTGATCTGGTCCTACGTTGATTCCCCATGTACTTTATAGTATTTCCGATGGCTTCATACCGTGACCAATGCATAAACACAGATAATTAATTACCTTATAATTGTCAACTTTATAAAAGGTTTTAATCACGTTTATTGGTGGAAGGACGATAATAACGAGGTTTAATATCATAGACAGAAAGCGAGTACGAAATGATAATCATCCATAACTAACAATATTAAATCATGGCAAACAATCAAGTAATTACTCACACGTCATGGCAATAAGCATTTCAAATATTAATATATCACAAACATCAAACAAGAATATTATAATAAATTAATAAAAGAAATGATAGATATTACCGAATAATGTCGGCAGAATAATACTTGTATTTCTTCAAAAATCCAGAGTGTTATAATGCTTAATAGCTTCTACTACTAACTACATACTATTCTCCTATTAATCACTAGAGAGCGACAATAAAGAGATAATTATTTTCCTAATCTCTGTACTTTTTTCTCTCTAGAATCTAGAGAGAGAAAGTAGAGAGAGAACTAATCTCCTAAAGATCACTAGAGAGCGACTATAGAGAGATGTTTTAGAGAGAGAAGTGAAGAAGGTGTGTTGAAATGAGAAATGAAGCCCTCCTTTCACAAGCAAATTTTATGGTAGTTGCCGGGCAGGCCATTTTCTGGCAGGCCGTCCAAAATAATGGCAGGCCATCCAAAATTGGCTGGTAGGCTGTCCAATTGGCTGGCAGACCGTCCAAAATCATGGCAGGCCGTCCAATTGGCTGACAGGCCGTCCAATTGGCTGGCATGCCTTTTTCTTCTAGAAGCTTTTCAGGGTTTTACCGTTTTCGCTCTAACTTCTTCGTTTCTTGTCCGTTTTAACCAATTCTTGCACTCACGCGTTCGTAATTAAGAATCCTACAACATAGGATCAACCAAATAATATATTCTAAAAATTATAAAATAATTAATTTAAACGCGAGTTATTAGTCTTTGCCGGTTTTGCTCGTTTTTCCTCGTTTTTCATCCATTCTTAGTGATTCTTGGAACATAAACTTTGTAATGACATATTCTACCAAATGAAGCAAATAAATGCATATTTAAATGATAAAGTCAATTACTTTATCACAAATGGGGCTAATATTGGGGTAAAAACGTGACTTTTTAGCCGATATCATAACACCTACTTAAGTCACCCAAATTACCCATAATATATAAACCCTAATTACACATTCACCCTTTAATATTTTTCAGCATGTATACAATAATTTAGGTCAATATACTCTTCAAAACCCCATAATTATCCCTACCAAATCATAAACCCTAAACCCCAGTTTTGTATAAAAGAACAATCAAGGTTCTTACCATAATTGAAGAGATGGAGGTAATTGAGAAGAAAATATGTTGAGATTCTTCTTCACCTTTTGCTCATAAAAACTTAAAAAATTAAACGTGCACTTGATTCTTCAAAATTATAAAATTTACTCTCTCTAGACCACCACCATCGCCCCTCTTCTCTCACTCATTCTAATGTTCAAGAAGTTCATTTTGTAAATGTAACCAAATCTGGAAGTCCCCAGCTCTTAACCCCTTATTTTGAAATTACACATTTACCCCTGAAACTTTAAATTTATTTAGAAATCTTTCATACCTATTTGCCAGAGTGCGCGGCGGGCACCCTCTTTGCGTGGCGCGTAACCTCTTAAAATACACAGATGTCACACGATTTTTGATAGTTTTTACTACTTGTTATTATGGGATTTGTGAAACAATGGAACATGAAGAGAATCAGGTAGCTTGTAAGTTAAGTTCAATTGACGGATAAGTTTACTTGATTGACTAGTTTACTTAGTGGACAAGTTTATTTGGCTGACAAGTTTACTTGTGAAGTGAGATTCTGTTTTTTGGAAAGTTTCTGTGTTTAATTACAAAACTAAATAGAAAACCCACGGGTTAGTTTTTATGTTTCACTATAAATAAACCTCTAGTCTAATTGTACACATTGTGTACAAAAATAATAAAGAAAAATCTCTCTGTTTTGAGCCCATCGACTAAACCATTCTCCATATATTTGGAGATCCAATATAACAATGTTAAATTCTTGTGTCGCTTACCTTCTTTATTGTTTTGTTTATTTTATCTGTTTGGTGTTAGGTCGATTAAGATTAATCAGTGGTCTTGTTTGGGGTCTTATTAATCTTAACAAGTGGTATAAGAGCTTTAATGTTAAGGATAGGTTATCAATTGAGTTATCATCGGGTGAATGAACGACGGTCTAGGTTTAGTACAACATGTATCCAGATGAGGTGACTTAGTTGATCACGAACTTAGCAGGTATGGTCCATGTATCCAGACAGCTGATCACACCAAGATTCTCGATTGTTCTAATAGATTATGATGCAATTAGTCAAGAAAGTTACATTGTAATGGTGATTTCTCAGGAAGATTACGGAGGTAGGTGTTGGGTCAGTGAGTTTTGTTACATGAGAGATTTTTGGGGATACATGTTTTGAATCTGAAGTGTCCATTCATTGTGATCCCGTGCAAGGAATGGTTTAGCTATCAGGTCAAGAGCTATAGTGCAACTATATAAAATATTCGTAGCGGATTCGATAACCGTTAGATTGCCTTGAGTTTATGAATAAGGGTTCTAGACACACAGATCTATATTATGCAAAACTTTAGTAGTGATCGGATCGAGTAATTTAGAGATATTATTTTTTAGAACTTGTTGCCTTTCTGGAAAACCTTTGGGGTTTGATTAGCTCAACTATGAGAGAAAATCATGGCAATTTTGTTTACTTATGGATCGCCTTAGATTTTGGGTTGGAGATACAATACTAACTTTTCTACATGTGATAAAAATTTGGCGATGATCATATCGTTACATTTCCATATATGAATTTTTGAAGTTACTGTAGTTTCTGGTGGAACTTTCGAGTTTCATATTGCGAGTGGTGACACAGTTTTTCTCGAGAAATTTCGGGTGATATGGGCTGGTTTTTGTGATGACCCGGAAATTTTCGACCAAATTTAAACTTTAATCTTTATATGTTTCCGACACGATAAGAAAAGTTTGTTAAGTTGAATCTCAAGAATTTTAAACTATGTTCATACATTCATTTAACCTCGACCAAACTCCAATGATTCATGAACCAATAAGTGAACATATATGATTATATGTATAGATGTATAAGTTAATATATTATAACTTGAACACATTGATAAAGTATTTAAATGAATAACATTTTACATGAACATATTCATTTAATGTATCTATCGATGGAATTATGATAATACTAAATGATTGATTTACCATATACATTATATGATTACGAGTCCCTGTTGAGAGGTCCACTTTGATTTAAGAAATCTATTTTCTTTTTAACGGTATCCGGAATATTTGGTAAATGTGATTTACAAAAGTGTCATTAACGAGAGTTAGTCAAAAGTTAGTAATCATTTCCATTTAAATTTCAAAAGTGTACTTTACTTTGATTAAATCGTGTCCCTTGATAAATCAACTATTTAGTTTTCATATTAAAAATATTATTTGGTAAAATAACTACTATTATTTAAAATGAGTTAAATTATATAAAATGAACTTTGAAATATAATTGGTTTTGAAAGACTAAATATTATATCATTAGATAAATATTTCAAGCATATATATTATGTACAAATTTACAATTCTAAATAAAAATATATATATATTTTAACTTAGTCATAAAACGTCCTGATTTAAAATAATATATTTTGATAAACAACGAGTCAATGATTTATAGAAGTAAATGACCACAACGCTCAATTTTATGAGGTACATTTTTTATAAGATAATTTATTGATGAGTAAGTCAAATTATTAATAAGGGTACACGTCGCGTAACGTAAAAGGCTAGTTTTCTAAACGTACGAAAGTGCGTTCGAAAAACCGAAAGTGGTACATGAGTCGAGTGACAACGTACGAGTCATTTGAACAAAAATTACATTTTTACTATGCACGTAAATATAATATAATATTTAATTAATTCTAAAGATTAAATATATTATATATTAAATAATATATATATATATATATATATATATATATATATATATATATATATATTCATATATGTGTCGGCAGCCACGTTTAATTCAATTGTAAGTTGAAAGGAAGACTCATGCACTCGCATGAGGATCCTCTCACAAACTCATGCGAGTGCATGAGGGGTTAGGTGTGGTGCACATCCTTTAAAACCTCGAACGATCTCAGTTTTTTGATTCATTTTATCAATCTATCTTCATATACTCCGTAAGATTTATTTATTTATTTATTATTATTATTATTATTATTAATAAATATTATTATTATTAATCTAAATATTATTATTAGTAGTATTATACCTAAAATACTATGACGGAGTGCTGTTCAAGTAATTTAAAAACGGGTTTTACGAGTGGGATAGGGCTAAGGAAATTATGGGTTATAGCTATGGAGATTATGGGTATGGTTCAGGGGTATGCTCATGAGGTCAATCTAGTGTTTATCATCTCCGTTGCGTCTACGTACCTTTCCTGCAATATTGAATCTAAATATTGATACGTGAGTACTCATAATTTAATTTTTACATACTAATAGTGTATCCCTGACTAGTGCTCGAGTATATAGGATTATGCATGCTTGTACTTTTGATATTGCCGTTAGATAGGTTATGTTGAATCTTGAATTAAATACATATACTATCAAGATAAGGTATATGATATGCATGTCGTTGGAAAGCTAGCAAAAAATTGAGAACTTTTCATTTAGATATCGAATGGTTTCGATGAACGGTTTAGAAGTTATAGTCAATTGAATTTTTGTATTATTATTAAAAATGATTATTATTATCGTCGTTATTATCGTCGTTATAATCTTATTATTATTATTATTATTATTATTATTATTATTATTATTATTGTTATTATTATTATTATTATTATTATTTTTATTATTATCATCATTGTCGTTATTAATAAAAGATATTATTGTTATTTTTATTATTATTACTATCGTTATTATTGTTAAGGTTATAATTATTATTATTATTATTATTATTATCATTCAAATAGTTATTAGTATTATCATTAATATTATTATTATTATTATTATTATTATTATTATTATTATTATTATTATTATAATTAAAACTAATATTAGTAACATCTAATTATTATGATTACTATTATTATTATTAATATGAACGCGATATAAAAGACGACTAAGAGCTATTAAACGAAGCGATTAGGAAATAATGAGTATGAGTATCATGATAAAATTAAGATATTGTAAGATATTGATTTAAAGGAAAAATATCGTTTTCATTATTTTACTATTATTATTATTAAAAGTATTATTAAAATTAAAACTATCATTTTTACTAAAATTATTATTTTTAATAAAAATATCATTGTTAATATGAAACATCATTATTATTATCATTTTAGTACTATTGTTAATAAAAATTATCATTTTATCATTTTTAGAAAATATAATTATTGTTATTTTTATTAGTAGAATAATAATAATTATTACAAAATAATACAACTTTTACTTACTATTATTATTATCGATATTATTTTATCAAATAAATATGTAATACAAAGATATTTTACTACGTGTAACATAATTACATTAATACTACCTATCATATTATTTTTATGATGTTAAATGAATTTTAAAAATTTTATTACTTAAGATATATAAAAGTATATTTTATATAAATTTTATATATTAATAAATGAATTATATTATTTACTCTAATAGATCTTTTAAAAATATTTAAAAATATAAAACGATGATATTTAAACTATATAATAATTATGTATAAATTTTAGGAATCATTTTGAGTCAAATTGACTTTTGTTGACTTCAGCATATTAGTCTCGAGCATTAGGATTGTGGTACACTATGACTTGACCTAATTTGTTAGACAAATATTGACCAACATACAAATATATATATTTAATTTAGGTTCGTGAATCCGAGGCCAACCTTACACTTGTTCAATGACGTTATATGTATTTTTACTACGAAATACTGTATGGTGAGTTTCATTTGCCTTTTTACCCTTTATATTTTTGGGACTGAGAATACATGCACTGCTTTTATAAATGTTTTACGAAATAGACACAAGTAATCGAAACTACATTTTATGGTTGAATGATCGAAGCCGAATATGCCCCTTTTGCTTGGTAACAGTAAACCAGTCTACTAATTGACGTGAATCCTAAAGATAGATCTATTGGGCCTAACGAACCCCATCCGTTGTAGCGGATGCTTTAGTACTTCGAGTTTTTATATCATGTCTGATGGATGTCCCGGAATGATGGGGATATTCTTATATGCATCTTGTTAATGTCGGTTACCAGGTGTTCAATCCATATGAATGATTTTTGTCTCTATGCATGGGACGTACATTTATGAGAAATGGAAATGAAAATCTTGTGGTCTATTAAAATGATGAAAATGATCGATTATGATAAACTAATGAACTCACCAACCTTTTGGTTGACACTTGAAAGCATGTTTATTCTCAGGTTTGAAAGAAATCTTCCGCTGTGCATTAGCTCATTTTAAAGATAATACTTGGAGTCATTCATGACATATTTCAAAAGACGTTGCATTCAAGTCGTTGAGTTCAATAAAGATCATCATTAAGTAAATGACAGATTAAGTCATCTATAGTTTGGATATATTATGAAATGGTATGCATACATGTCAACTTTTGATGTAATGAAAGGTTGTCTTTTAAAAACTAATGCAATGTTTGTAAAATGTATCATATAGAGGTCAAATACCTCGCGATGTAATCATATGTTTTTGTATTCGTCCTTATGGATTAGGACGGGTCCTTCATGTGGTATCAGAGCGGTGGTCTTAGCGAACCAGGTCTGCATTAGTGTGTCTAACTGATGGTCGTTAGGATGCATTAGTGAGTTTGGACTTCGACCGTGTCTGCATGTCAAAAGTTTTGCTTATCATTTTTGTCAAAAATTACCTGCTTATCATTCTTGGTCTAGACAAGTCTTATTGCATTGATTGCATTAATAGTGTATAGACAAAATTCATATCTTAGCGTATCTACTAATTCATAACTTAGCGTATCTGTTACTATAAACTTTGCCTGACATATTCTGGAAATTCCTCCGTAATCTACGAAATCTTTTGCTCTATATATATAGATATTCTATGTAATTAGAATACCACGCGATAGCCGGAAAATCATTTCATATCGAAAAATCCTTTATTCAATCGTACCAAATGGAATTCGTCATTAGTTCAAGTCCCTCGGATTCCGAAATGGAATCCCACACAAGCTCCGAAAGGAGTGTGACTGGAATGGATCAACCAATCAGCCATCATCTATTCTGGATGAATTGAGGATGGGTTCGTAGTCTTCTCAATCATTGGAGATTACAAACAAACTATAGCTCACCAACATTCGTGTTGACTTTTTAAGCGTGTATTTCTCAGGTGCTTAGACGTTGTTGCTTTCGCTGTTAGACTTGCTGTCTTGGTGTTATAGACTTGCTGTTACGGACCTGCTGTGTTAGATTTCCGCTGCATTACTTAGAGATGTCTCAATCATGGAACTTTTATTTTGTATTCGTAACTTACGTTATTTTCAACCAATGGCTTTGTAACGACCTTTGGGTCACATACTTATGTTAATGCTTCTATTCGTAGGAAACACGTTATCTTTTGTAAAATGCTATCTTTTCAAGAATGTAAAACTGGTTTTCAAACAGCATATAGTGTTTGACCTTGTAATGATCCTGTTGTTGATGATCCATACATGATGGTTTTGTACGGGGCGTCACATTTGGTATCAGAGCATTGGTTGTAGGGAATTAGGTTGCATTAGTGAGTCTAGACCAGTCCGAGTAAGATTCACTAATATGACTAATCTACAATTTGCTTGTTTACCTGTTTCTGCGGAACTGCTGCATGCTACTATATTATATTACTACATGTTACCGCTGTAACATCCCGCCTTTTTCCGTTATACTATTTTAAACTCCGTTATATGTTTATAACATCTCCCGTTAATACGCGTTTTAAATAACCTTGTTTAGGAAATTTTACGCACCTGAAACCAAACTTGAGGGACTAGTTTTGCCAAGTGATCAAAGAGGTGACTAGCCTTTGACTAGTCAACCCCCACCCCATCTTTTCTTTTTCATTTCCCTTTTCTTCTTCTACTTCCATATTTTCTTTCAATTCTCCAATTTGAAGAATCATCATCTAAATCAAATCGAGCAAGCATCAATCAAAACAAATTACATATTTGGAATCCTTGCAACTTCCTCTTCGATTCCATACCGATTTCATTACATTTGGGTAACTTTCTAAAATCACTAGATTTTGTGTTCTTGATGTTTTTAAGTTATAAAGTTGTTAATTAGTGTCTATGGCTCAAGTCTAACATGAATATATGATTTATATGTTCGATTTCGTTATTTGAAGTAACTAGTTTGAATATGAACTTTGGTGTGTTTGATTTGGTGATTTGGTTGTTTGAATGTTGTCAAATGTTATAAATGCATGTATTAAATGTGTTCCTAGTATCACTAGCTTTAATTTGATGTGTAGGTTGTTTTAGAAAACTTCATAAACATGATTAGTGATTTTGATGTTGTTGGTTAGTGAAAAATGGATCTAGCTTCAACGGATCCTTGGATGGCTCGAAGTTCTTGAAGCAGAATCATGACACGAAAACAAGTTCAAGTAAGATCATCACTTGAAATAAGATTGTTATAGTTATAGAAATTGAACCAAAGTTTGAATATGATTATTACCTTGTATTAGAATGATAACCTACTGTAAGAAACAAAGATTTCTTGAGGTTGGATGATCACCTTACAAGATTGGAAGTGAGCTAGCAAACTTGAAAGTATTCTTGATTTTATGTAACTAGAACTTGTAGAATATATGAAGAACACTTAGAACTTGAAGATAGAACTTGAGAGAGATCAATTAGATGAAGAAAATTGAAGAATAAAAGTGTTTGTAAGTGTTTTTGGTCGTTGGTGTATGGATTAGATATAAAGGATATGTAATTTTGTTTTCATGTAAATAAGTCATGAATGATTACTCATATTTTTGTAATTTTATGAGATATTTCATGCTAGTTGCCAAATGATGGTTCCCACATGTGTTAGGTGACTCACATGGGCTGCTAAGAGCTGATCATTGGAGTGTATATACCAATAGTACATACATCTAAAAGCTGTGTATTGTACGAGTACGAATACGGGTGCATACGAGTAGAATTGTTGATGAAACTGAATGAGGATGTAATTGTAAGCATTTTTGTTAAGTAGAAGTATTTTGATAAGTGTCTTGAAGTCTTTCAAAAGTGTATGATTACATATTAAAACACTACATGTATATACATTTTAACTGAGTCGTTAAGTCATCGTTAGTCGTTACATGTAAATGTTGTTTTGAAACCTTTAGGTTAACGATCTTGTTAAATGTTGTTAACCCAATGTTTATAATATCAAAAGAGATTTTAAATTATTATATTATCATGATATTATGATGTACGAATATCTCTTAATATGATATATATACATTAAATGTCGTTACAACGATAATCGTTACATATATGTCTCGTTTCAAAATCATTAAGTTAGTAGTCTTGTTTTTACATATGTAGTTCATTGTTAATATACTTAATGATATGTTTACTTATCATAATATCATGTTAACTATATATATAACCATATATATGTCATCATATAGTTTTTACAGGTTTTAACGTTCGTGAATCACCGGTCAACTTGGGTGGTCAATTGTCTATATGAAACATATTTCAATTAATCAAGTCTTAACAAGTTTGATTGCTTAACATGTTGGAAACATTTAATCATGTAAATATCAATCTCAATTAATATATATAAACATGGAAAAGTTCGGGTCACTACAGTACCTACCCGTTAAATAAATTTCGTCCCGAAATTTTAAGCTGTCGAAGGTGTTGACGAATCTTCTGGAAATAGATGCGGGTATTTCTTCTTCATCTGATCTTCACACTCCCAGGTGAACTCGGGTCCTCTACAAGCATTCCATCAAACCTTAACAATTGGTATCTTGTTTTGCTTAAGTCTTTTAACCTCACGATCCAATATTTCGACGGGTTCTTCGATGAATTGAAGTTTTTCGTTGATTTGTATTTCATCTAACGGAATAGTGAGATCATCTTTAGCAAAACATTTCTTCAAATTCGAGACGTGGAAAGTGTTATGTACAGCCGCGAGTTGTTGAGGTAACTCAAGTCGGTAAGCTACTGGTCCGACACGATCAATAATCTTGAATGGTCCAATATACCTTGGATTTAATTTCCCTCGTTTACCAAATCGAACAACGCCTTTCCAAGGTGCGACTTTAAGCATGACCATCTCTCCAATTTCAAATTCTATATCTTTTCTTTTAATGTCAGCGTAGCTCTTTTGTCGACTTTGGGCGTTTTTCAACCGTTGTTGAATTTGGATGATCTTCTCGGTAGTTTCTTGTATAATCTCCGGACCCGTAATCTGTCTATCCCCCACTTCACTCCAACAAATCGGAGACCTGCACTTTCTACCATAAAGTGCTTCAAACGGCGCCATCTCAATGCTTGAATGGTAGCTGTTGTTGTAGGAAAATTCTGCTAACGGTAGATGTCGATCCCAACTGTTTCCGAAATCAATAACACATGCTCGTAGCATGTCTTCAAGCGTTTGTATCGTCCTTTCGCTCTGCCCATCAGTTTGTGGATGATAGGCAGTACTCATGTCTAGACGAGTTCCTAATGCTTGCTGTAATGTCTGCCAGAATCTTGAAATAAATCTGCCATCCCTATCAGAGATAATAGAGATTGGTATTCCATGTCTGGAGACGACTTCCTTCAAATACAGTCGTGCTAACTTCTCCATCTTGTCATCTTCTCTTATTGGCAGGAAGTGTGCTGATTTGGTGAGACGATCAACTATTACCCAAATAGTATCAAAACCACTTGCAGTCCTTGGCAATTTAGTGATGAAATCCATGGTAATGTTTTCCCATTTCCATTCCGGGATTTTGGGTTGTTGAAGTAGACCTGATGGTTTCTGATGCTCAGCTTTGACCTTAGAACACGTCAAACATTCTCCTACATATTTAGCAACATCGGCTTTCATACCCGGCCACCAAAAATGTTTCTTGAGATCCTTGTACATCTTCCCCGTTCCAGGATGTATTGAGTATCTGGTTTTATGAGCTTCTCTAAGTACCATTTCTCTCATATCTCCAAATTTTGGTACCCAAATCCTTTCAGCCCTATACCGGGTTCCGTCTTCCCGAATATTAAGATGCTTCTCCGATCCCTTGGGTATTTCATCCTTTAAATTTCCCTCTTTTAAAACTCCTTGTTGCGCCTCCTTTATTTGAGTAGTAAGGTTATTATGAATCATTATATTCATAGATTTTACTCGAATGGGTTCTCTGTCCTTCCTGCTCAAGGCATCGGCTACCACATTTGCCTTCCCCGGGTGGTAACGAATCTCAAAGTCATAATCATTCAATAATTCAATCCACCTACGCTGCCTCATATTCAGTTTTTTCTGATTAAATATGTGTTGAAGACTTTTGTGGTCGGTATATATAATACTTTTGACCCCATATAAGTAGTGCCTCCAAGTCTTTAATGCAAAAACAACCGCGCCTAATTCCAAATCATGCGTCGTATAATTTTGTTCGTGAATCTTCAATTGTCTAGACGCATAAGCAATCACCTTCGTTCGTTGCATTAATACACAACCGAGACCTTGCTTTGATGCGTCACAATAAATCACAAAATCATCATTCCCTTCAGGCAATGACAATATAGGTGCCGTAGTTAGCTTTTTCTTCAATAACTGAAATGCTTTCTCTTGTTCATCATTCCATTCAAATTTCTTCCCTTTATGCGTTAATGCAGTCAAGGGTTTTGCTATTCTGGAAAAGTCTTGGATGAACCTTCTGTAGTAACCAGCTAGTCCTAAAAACTGGCGTATGTGTTTCGGAGTTTTCGGGGTTTCCCAATTTTCAACAGTTTCTATCTTTGCTGGATCCACCTTAATACCTTCTTTGTTCACTATGTGACCGAGGAATTGAACTTCTTCCAACCAAAATGCACACTTTGAAAACTTAGCGTACAATTCTTCCTTCCTCAATACTTCTAACACCTTTCTCAAATGTTCACCGTGTTCTTGGTCATTCTTTGAGTAAATAAGTATGTCATCAATGAAAACAATGACAAACTTATCAAGGTATGGTCCACACACTCGGTTCATAAGGTCCATGAACACAGCTGGTGCATTAGTTAAACCAAACGGCATGACCATAAACTCGTAATGACCGTAACGTGTTCTGAAAGCAGTCTTTGGAATATCATCTTCTTTCACCCGCATTTGATGATACCCGGAACGTAAGTCAATCTTTGAATAAACAGACGAGCCTTGTAGTTGATCAAATAAGTCGTCGATTCTCGGTAGTGGGTAGCGGTTCTTGATGGTAAGTTTGTTCAACTCTCGGTAGTCGATACACAACCTGAATGTACCATCTTTCTTCTTGACAAACAAAACAGGAGCTCCCCACGGTGATGTGCTTGGTCGAATGAAACCACGCTCTAAAAGTTCTTGTAATTGGCTTTGTAGTTCTTTCATCTCGCTGGGTGCGAGTCTGTAAGGAGCACGAGCTATTGGTGCAGCTCCTGGTACAAGATCTATTTGAAATTCAACGGATCGATGTGGGGGTAATCCCGGTAATTCTTTCGGAAATACATCAGGAAATTCTTTTGCGACGGGAACATCATTGATGCTCTTTTCTTCAGTTTGTACTTTCTCGACGTGTGCTAGAACAGCATAGCAACCTTTTCTTATTAGTTTTTGTGCCTTCAAATTACTAATAAGATGTAGCTTCGTGTTGCCCTTTTCTCCGTACACCATTAAGGGTTTTCCTTTTTCTCGTATAATGCGGATTGCATTTTTGTAACAAACGATCTCCGCTTTCACTTCTTTCAACCAGTCCATACCGATTATCACATCAAAACTCCCTAACTCTACTGGTATCAAATCAATCTTAAATGTTTCGCTAACCAGTTTAATTTCTCGATTCCGACATATATTATCTGCTGAAATTAATTTACCATTTGCTAATTCGAGTAAAAATTTACTATCCAAAGGCGTCAATGGACAACTTAATTTAGCACAAAAATCTCTACTCATATAGCTTCTATCCGCACCCGAATCAAATAAAACGTAAGCAGATTTATTGTCAATAAAAAACGTACCCGTAACAAGCTCCGGGTCTTCCTGTGCCTCTGCCGCATTAATATTGAAAACTCTTCCACGGCCTTGTCCATTCGTGTTCTCCTGGTTCGGGAAATTTCTAATAATGTGGCCCGGTTTTCCACATTTATAACAAACTACATTGGCATAACTTGCTCCGACACTACTTGCTCCGCCATTACTCGTTCCGACACCATTTGTTCCTTTCGTTCTATTAACCCCTGGTCCGTAGACCTCACACTTCGCCGCGCTATGACCATTTCTTTTACACTTGTTGCAAAATTTGGTGCAGAACCCCGAGTGATACTTTTCACACCTTTGGCATAGTTGCTTCTGATTGTTGTTGTTGTTGCGGTTATTATTGTTGTTGGGATAATTGTTGTAGTTGCTGTTGTTGTTGTTGTTGTTGTTGTTGTTGTTGTTGTTGTTGGGCCGTTTGTTGTAGTTGCGATTGATGTTACGATTGTTGGGATAATTGTTGCGATTAGTGTTGTAATTGCTGTTGTTGTTGTATTGGTGATTCTTATCACCGTTTTCCTCCCACTTTCTTTTGACTTGCTTCACATTGGCCTCTTCAGCAGTCTGTTCTTTAATTCTTTCTTCAATCTGGTTCACTAGTTTGTGAGCCATTCTACATGCCTGTTGTATGGAGGCGGGCTCGTGTGAACTTATATCTTCTTGGATTCTTTCCGGTAATCCTTTCACAAACGCGTCGATCTTCTCTTCCTCATCTTCGAATGCTCCCGGACACAATAGGCACAATTCTGTGAATCGTCTTTCGTACGTGGTAATATCAAATCCTTGGGTTCGTAATCCTCTAAGTTCTGTCTTGAGCTTATTGACCTCGGTTCTGGGACGGTACTTCTCGTTCATCAAGTGCTTGAATGCTGACCACGGTAGTGCGTACGCATCGTCTTGTCCCACTTGCTCTAGATAGGTATTCCACCATGTTAACGCAGAACCTGTGAAGGTATGCGTAGCGTACTTCACTTTGTCCTCTTCAGTACACTTACTTATGGCAAACACCGATTCGACCTTCTCGGTCCACCGTTTCAATCCGATCGGTCCTTCGGTTCCATCAAATTCCAAAGGTTTGCAGGCAGTGAATTCTTTGTAGGTACATCCTACACGATTTCCTGTACTGCTAGATCCAAGGTTATTGTTGGTATGTAGCGCAGCCTGTACTGCGGCTATGTTTGAAGCTAGAAAAGTACGGAATTCCTCTTCATTCATATTCACGGTGTGTCGAGTAGCCGGTGCCATTTCCTTCAAAATTGTCAAATGGAACAAGTTAATCATACAGAATATTAAGAGTAGTTAATAGTATTTCGTAGCATAATATGAACTCATTTATAAAAGCTTTTTCTTCATATTAGCGTTTTATAAGTTTAAATTCGGGTAGTACCTACCCGTTAAGTTCATACTTAGTAGCTAATATACAATTCAACTACTACAATTCTATATGAAAAACTGATTATAATAATATTTCGCGTTCAAACTTTTATACAATATTTTACAAACTTACAATACCGCTTATTTTACATAAAGCATGAAATATAGCACACAATAACTTTGATACAAGATAGTTGTGAAGATAATTCTAGCTAGTACACAAGTCGTTCAGCAAAGGCAATAAAGACACGTAATTCATACGTCCAGAAACAAGTCATGCATTCTGGTTTTACTAGGACTACTTCCTATCCTTGGTCTTGTGGAACATAACCGTTATGGCCGTTGATAAGACAGTGTGTTGTAACGTCGTCAAAGGGACGAGGGTTACGTAATGTCCAACAGTCCCGTAACAATCTAAAAACCTCATTTCTTACCCCAATTACAGACTCCGTCACTTGTGGGAACGTTTTGTTTAATAGTTGTAGCCCGATGTTCTTGTTCTCACTTTGGTGAGAAGCGAACATTACTAATCCGTAAGCATAACATCCTTCTTTATGTTGCATGTTAGCCGCTTTTTCTAAATCACGAAGTCCAATATTTGGATATATTGAGTCAAAATAATTTCTTAACCCATTGCGTAAAATAGCATTTGGGTTCCCCGCAATATATGCGTCAAAGTAAACACATCGTAACTTATGGATTTCCCAATGTGATATCCCCCATCTTTCGAACGAAAGCCTTTTATAAACCAAGGCATTCTTGGAACGTTCTTCGAATGTCTTACAAACTGATCTCGCCTTAAATAGTTGTGCCGAAGAATTCTGACCAACTCTAGACAAGATTTCATCAATCATGTCTCCGGGTAGGTCTCTTAAAATATTGGGTTGTCTATCCATTTTGTGTTTTTATACTGTAAAATAGACAAGAGTTAGATTCATAAAAAAAAAGATACTTATTAATACAAGCAATTTTTACATATATCATAAAGCATAAGAACTCTATATTACATATATTAGACCACACGAATACAACTATCTTATTCTGACTCGCTTGTTTCTTCTTCTTCGGTTTTGGTTCGTTTTGTCAAGTTTCTAGGGATATATGATGTTCCCCTAATACGAGCCGTAATTTTACACATTGGTTTAGAAAAACCTGGTGGTTTAGAGGTTCCCGGGTCATTGTTACAACTTAAGGACTTCGGGGGTTGACGATACATATAAAGTTCATCGGGGTTGGAATTAGATTTCTCTATTTTTATGCCCTTTCCCTTATTATTTTCTTTTGCCTTTTTAAATTCAGTTGGGGTAATTTCTATAACATCATCGGAATTCTCGTCGGAATCCGATTCATCGGAGAATTGGTAATCCTCCCAATATTTTGCTTCCTTGGCGGAAACACCATTGACCATAATTAACCTTGGTCGGTTGGTTGAGGATTTTCTTTTACTTAACCGTTTTAATATTTCCCCCACCGGTTCTATTTCTTCATCCGGTTCCGATTCTTCTTCCGGTTCCGATTCTTCTTCCGGTTCCGACTCTTCTTCCGGTTCCTCTTCGGGAACTTGTGAATCAGTCCACGAATCATTCCAATTTACATTTGACTCTTCATTATTATTAGGTGAGTCAATGGGACTTGTGCTAGAGGTAGACATCTATCACATAATATCAAACGCGTTAAGAGATTAATATATCACATAATATTCACATGTTAAAAATATATAGTTTCCAACAAAATTTGTTAAGCAATCATTTTTCAAGTAAACACTGTAGTGACCCGAACTTTTCCATGTTTATATATATATTAATTGAGATTGATGTTTACATGATTAAATGTTTCCAACATGTTAAGCAATCAAACTTGTTAAGACTTGATTAATTGAAATAGGTTTCATATAGACAATTGACCACCCAAGTTGACCGGTGATTCACGAACGTTAAAACTTGTAAAAAAACTATATGATGACATATATATGGTTATATATATAGTTAACATGATATTATGATAAGTAAACATATCATTAATTATATTAACAATGAACTACATATGTAAAAACAAGACTACTAACTTAATGATTTTGAAACGAGACATATATGTAACGTTTATCGTTGTAACGACATTTAATGTATATATATCATATTAAGAGATATTCGTACATCATAATATCATGATAATATAATAATTTAAAATCTCTTTTGATATTATAAACATTGGGTTAACAACATTTAACAAGATCGTTAACCTAAAGGTTTCAAAACAACACTTACATGTAACGACTAACGATGACTTAACGACTCAGTTAAAATGTATATACATGCAGTGTTTTAATATGTATTTATACACTTTTTAAAGACTTCAATACACTTATCAAAATACTTCTACTTAACAAAAATGCTTACAATTACATTCTCGTTCAGTTTCATCAACAATTCTACTCGTATGCACCCGTATTCGTACTCGTACAATACACAGCTTTTAGATGTATGTACTATTGGTATATACACTCCAATGATCAGCTCTTAGCAGCCCATGTGAGTCACCTAACACATGTGGGAACCATCATTTGGCAACTAGCATGAAATATCTCATAAGATTACAAAAATATGAGTAATCATTCATGACTTATTTACATGAAAACAAAATTACATATCCTTTATATCTAATCCATACACCAACGACCAAAAACACCTACAAACACTTTCATTCTTCAATTTTCTTCATCTAATTGAACTCTCTCAAGTTCTATCTTCAAGTTCTAAGTGTTCTTCATAAATTCCAAAAGTTCTAGTTTCATAAAATCAAGAATACTTTCAAGTTTGCTAGCTCACTTCCAATCTTGTAAGGTGATCATCCAACCTCAAGAAATCTTTGTTTCTTACAGTAGGTTATCATTCTAATACAAGGTAATAATCATATTCAAACTTTGGTTCAATTTCTATAACTATAACAATCTTATTTCAAGTGATGATCTTACTTGAACTTGTTTTCGTGTCATGATTTTGCTTCAAGAACTTTGAGCCATCCAAGGATCCATTGAAGCTAGATCCATTTTTCTCTTTTCCAGTAGGTTCATCCAAGGAACTTAAGGTAGTAATGATGTTCATAACATCATTCGATTCATACATATAAAGCTATCTTATTCGAAGGTTTAAACTTGTAATCACTAGAACATAGTTTAGTTAATTCTAAACTTGTTCGCAAACAAAAGTTAATCCTTCTAACTTGACTTTTAAAATCAACTAAACACATGTTCTATATCTATATGATATGCTAACTTAATGATTTAAAACCTGGAAACACGAAAAACACCGTAAAACCGGATTTACGCCGTCGTAGTAACACCGCGGGCTGTTTTGGGTTAGTTAATTAAAAACTATGATAAACTTTGATTTAAAAGTTGTTATTCTGAGAAAATGATTTTTATTATGAACATGAAACTATATCCAAAAATTATGGTTAAACTCAAAGTGGAAGTATGTTTTCTAAAATGGTCATCTAGACGTCGTTCTTTCGACTGAAATGACTACCTTTACAAAAACGACTTGTAACTTATTTTTCCGACTAGAAACCTATACTTTTTTGTTTAGATTCATAAAATAGAGTTCAATATGAAACCATAGCAATTTGATTCACTCAAAACGGATTTAAAATGAAGAAGTTATGGGTAAAACAAGATTGGATAATTTTTCTCATTTTAGCTACGTGAAAATTGGTAACAAATCTATTCCAACCATAACTTAATCAACTTGTATTATATATTATGTAATCTTGAGATACCATAGACACGTATACAATGTTTCGACCTATCATGTCGACACATCTATATATATTTCGGAACAACCATAGACACTCTATATGTGAATGTTGGAGTTAGCTATACAGGGTTGAGGTTGATTCCAAAATATATATAGTTTGAGTTGTGATCAATACTGAGATACGTATACACTGGGTCGTGGATTGATTCAAGATAATATTTATCGATTTATTTCTGTACATCTAACTGTGGACAACTAGTTGTAGGTTACTAACGAGGACAGCTGACTTAATAAACTTAAAACATCAAAATATATTAAAGGTGTTGTAAATATATTTTGAACATACTTTGATATATATGTATATATTGTTATAGGTTCGTGAATCAACCAGTGGCCAAGTCTTACTTCCCGACGAAGTAAAAATCTGTGAAAGTGAGTTATAGTCCCACTTTTAAAATCTAATATTTTTGGGATGAGAATACATGCAGGTTTTATAAATGATTTACAAAATAGACACAAGTACGTGAAACTACATTCTATGGTTGAATTATCGAAATCGAATATGCCCCTTTTTATTAAGTCTGGTAATCTAAGAATTAGGGAACAGACACCCTAATTGACGCGAATCCTAAAGATAGATCTATTGGGCCTAACAAACCCCATCCAAAGTACCGGATGCTTTAGTACTTCGAAATTTATATCATATCCGAAGGGTGTCCCGGAATGATGGGGATATTCTTATATATGCATCTTGTTATTGTCGGTTACCAGGTGTTCACCATATGAATGATTTTTATCTCTATGTATGGGATGTGTATTGAAATATGAAATCTTGTGGTCTATTGTTACGATTTGATATATATAGGTTAAACCTATAACTCACCAACATTTTTTGTTGACGTTTTTAGCATGTTTATTCTCAGGTGATTATTAAGAGCTTCCGCTGTCGCATACTTAAATAAGGACAAGATTTGGAGTCCATGCTTGTATGATATTGTGTAAAAACTGCATTCAAGAAACTTATTTTGTTGTAACATATTTGTATTGTAAACCATTATGTAATGGTCGTGTGTAAACAGGATATTTTAGATTATCATTATTTGATAATCTACGTAAAGCTTTTTAAACCTTTATTGATGAAATAAAGGTTATGGTTTGTTTAAAAATGAATGCAGTCTTTGAAAAACGTCTCATATAGAGGTCAAAACCTCGCAACGAAATCAATTAATATGGAACGTTTTTAATCAATAAGAACGGGACATTTCAGTTGGTATCCGAGCGTTGGTCTTAGAGAACCAGAAAATTTGCATTAGTGTGTCTTATCGAGTTTGTTAGGATGCATTAGTGAGTCTGGACTTCGACCGTGTTTCTTTAAAAATGATTGCTTAACATTTTTGTTGGAAACTATATATTTTTAACATATGAATATTATGTGATATATTAATCTCTTAACGTGTTTGATATTATGTGATAGATGTCTACCTCTAGAACAAGTCCCATTGACTCACCTAATAATAATGAAGAGTCAAATGTAAATTGGAATGATTTGTGGACTGATTCACAAGTTCCCGAAGAGGAACCGGAAGAAGAGTCGGAACCGGAAGAAGAATCGGAACCGGAAGAAGAATCGGAACCGGATGAAGAAATAGAACCGGTGGGGGAAATAATAAAACGGTTAAGTAAAAGAAAATCCTCAACCAACCGACCAAAGTTAATTATGGTCAATGGTGTTTCCGCCAAGGAAGCAAAATATTGGGAGGATTACCAATTCTCCGATGAATCGGATTTCGACGAGAATTCCGATGATGTTATAGAAATTACCCCAACTGAATTTAAAAAGGCAAAAGAAAATAATAAGGGAAAGGGCATAAAAATAGAGAAATCTAATTCCAACCCCGATGAACTTTATATGTATCGTCAACCCCCGAAGTCCTTAAGTTGTAACAATGACCCGGGAACCTCTAAACCACCAGGTTTTTCTAAACCAATGTGGACAACGACGGCTCGTATTAGGGGAACATCATATATCCCTAGAAACTTGGCAAAACGAACCAAAACCGAAGAAGAAGAAACGAGCGAGTCGGAATAAGATAGTTGTATTCGTGTGGTGTAATATATGGAATATAGTGTTCTTATGCTTTATGATATATGTAAAAATTGCTTGTATTAATAAGTATTTTTTTTATGAATCTAACTCTTGTCTATTTTACAGTTTAAAAACACAAAATGGATAGACAACCCAATATTTTAAGAGACCTACCCGGAGACATGATTGATGAAATCTTGTCTAGAGTCGGCCAGAATTCTTCGGCACAACTATTTAAGGCGAGATCAGTTTGTAAGACATTCGAAGAACGTTCCAAGAATGTCTTGGTTTATAAGAGACTTTCGTTTGAAAGATGGGGGATATCACATTGGGAAACCCATAAGTTACGATGTGTTTACTTTGACGCATATATTGCGGGGAACCCAAATGCTATTTTACGCAACGGGTTAAGAAATTATTTTGACTCAATATATCCGAATATTGGACTTCGTGATTTAGAAAAAGCGGCTAACATGCAACATAAAGAAGCATGTTATGCTTACGGATTAGTAATGTTCGCTTCTCACCAAAGTGAGAACAAGAACATCGGGCTACAACTATTAAACAAAACGTTTCCACAAGTGACGGAGTCGGTAATTGGGGTAAGAAATGAGGTTTTTAGATTATTACGGGACTGTTGGACATTACGTAACCCTCGTCCCTTTGATGACGTTACAACACGCTGTCTTATCAACGGCCATAACGGTTATGTTGCACAAGACCAAGGATGGGAAGTAGTCCTAGTAAAACCAGAATGCATGACTTGTTTCTGGACGTATGAATTACGTGTCTTTATTGCCTTTGCCGAACGACTTGTGTACTAGCTAGAATTGTCTTCACAACTATCTTGTATCAAAGTTATTGTGTGCTATATTTCATGCTTTATGTAAAATAAGCGGTATTGTAAGTTTGTAAAATATTGTATAAAAGTTTGAACGCGAAATATTATTACAATCAGTTTTTCATATAGAATTGTAGTAGTTGAATTGTATATTAGCTACTAAGTATGAACTTAACGGGTAGGTACTACCCGAATTTAAACTTATAAAACGCTAATATGAAGAAAAAGCTTTTATAAATGAGTTCATATTATGCTACGAAATACTATTAACTACTCTTAATATTCTGTATGATTAACTTGTTCCATTTAACTATTTTGAAGGAAATGGCACCGACTACTCGACACACCGTGAATATGAATGAAGAGGAATTCCGTACTTTTCTAGCTTCAAACATAGCCGCAGTACAGGCTGCGCTACATACCAACAATAACCTTGGATCTAGCAGTACAGGAAATCGTGTAGGATGCACCTACAAAGAATTCACTGCCTGCAAACCTTTGGAATTTGATGGAACCGAAGGACCGATCGGATTGAAACGGTGGACCGAGAAGGTTGAATCGGTGTTTGCCATAAGTAAGTGTACTGAAGAGGACAAAGTGAAGTACGCTACGCATACCTTCACAGGTTCTGCATTAACATGGTGGAATACCTATCTAGAGCAAGTGGGACAAGATGATGCGTACGCACTACCGTGGTCAGCATTCAAGCACTTGATGAACGAGAAGTACCGTCCCAGAACCGAGGTCAATAAGCTCAAGACAGAACTTAGAGGGTTACGAACCCAAGGATTTGATATTACCACGTACGAAAGACGATTCACAGAATTGTGCCTATTGTGTCCGGGAGCATTCGAAGATGAGGAAGAGAAGATCGACGCGTTTGTGAAAGGATTACCGGAAAGAATCCAAGAAGATATAAGTTCACACGAGCCCGCCTCCATACAACAGGCATGTAGAATGGCTCACAAACTAGTGAACCAGATTGAAGAAAGAATTAAAGAACAGACTGCTGAAGAGGCCAATGTGAAGCAAGTCAAAAGAAAGTGGGAGGAAAACGGTGATAAGAATCACCAATACAACAACAACAGCAATTACAACAATAATCGCAACAATTATCCCAACAATCGCAACATCAATCGCAACTACAACAAACGGCCCAACAACAACAACAACAACAACAACAGCAACTACAATAATCATCCCAACAACAATAATAACCGCAACAACAACAACAATCAGAAGCAACTATGCCAAAGGTGTGAAAAGAATCACTCGGGGTTCTGCACCAAATTTTGCAACAAGTGTAAAAGAAATGGTCATAGCGCGGCGAAGTGTGAGGTCTACGGACAAGGGGTTAATAGAACGAAAGGAACAAATGGTGTCGGAACGAGTAATGGCGGAGCAAGTAGTGTCGGAGCAAGTTATGCCAATGTAGTTTGTTATAAATGTGGAAAACCAGGCCACATTATTAGAAATTGCCCGAACCAGGAGAACACGAATGGACAAGGCCGTGGAAGAGTTTTCAATATTAATGCGGTAGAGGCACAAGAAGACCCGGAGCTTGTTACGGGTACGTTTCTTATTGACAATAAATCTGCTTACGTTTTATTTGATTCGGGTGCGGATAGAAGCTATATGAGTAGAGATTTTTGTGCTAAATTAAGTTGTCCATTGACGCCTTTGGATAGTAAATTTTTACTCGAATTAGCAAATGGTAAATTAATTTCAGCAGATAATATATGTCGGAATCGAGAAATTAAACTGGTTAGCGAAACATTTAAGATTGATTTGATACCAGTAGAGTTAGGGAGTTTTGATGTGATAATCGGTATGGACTGGTTGAAAGAAGTGAAAGCGGAGATCGTTTGTTACAAAAATGCAATTCGCATTATACGAGAAAAAGGAAAACCCTTAATGGTGTACGGAGAAAAGGGCAACACGAAGCTACATCTTATTAGTAATTTGAAGGCACAAAAACTAATAAGAAAAGGTTGCTATGCTGTTCTAGCACACGTCGAGAAAGTACAAACTGAAGAAAAGAGCATCAATGATGTTCCCATTGCAAAAGAATTTCCCGATGTATTTCCGAAAGAATTACCGGGATTACCCCCACATCGATCCGTTGAATTTCAAATAGATCTTGTACCAGGAGCTGCACCAATAGCTCGTGCTCCTTACAGACTCGCACCCAGCGAGATGAAAGAACTGCAAAGCCAATTACAAGAACTTTTAGAGCGTGGTTTCATTCGACCAAGCACATCACCGTGGGGAGCTCCTGTTTTGTTTGTCAAGAAGAAAGATGGTACATTCAGGTTGTGTATCGACTACCGAGAGTTGAACAAACTTACCATCAAGAACCGCTACCCACTACCGAGAATCGACGACTTATTTGATCAACTACAAGGCTCGTCTGTTTATTCAAAGATTGACTTACGTTCCGGGTATCATCAAATGCGGGTGAAAGAAGATGATATTCCAAAGACTGCTTTCAGAACACGTTACGGTCATTACGAGTTTATGGTCATGCCGTTTGGTTTAACTAATGCACCAGCTGTGTTCATGGACCTTATGAACCGAGTGTGTGGACCATACCTTGACAAGTTTGTCATTGTTTTCATTGATGACATACTTATTTACTCAAAGAATGACCAAGAACACGGTGAACATTTGAGAAAGGTGTTAGAAGTATTGAGGAAGGAAGAATTGTACGCTAAGTTTTCAAAGTGTGCATTTTGGTTGGAAGAAGTTCAATTCCTCGGTCACATAGTGAACAAAGAAGGTATTAAGGTGGATCCGGCAAAGATAGAAACTGTTGAAAAGTGGGAAACCCCGAAAACTCCGAAACACATACGCCAGTTTTTAGGACTAGCTGGTTACTACCGAAGGTTCATCCAAGACTTTTCCAGCATAGCAAAACCCTTGACTGCATTAACGCATAAAGGGAAGAAATTTGAATGGAATGATGAACAAGAGAAAGCGTTTCAGTTATTGAAAAAAAAAGCTAACTACGGCACCTATATTGTCATTGCCTGAAGGGAATGAAGATTTTGTGATTTATTGTGACGCATCAAAGCAAGGTCTCGGTTGTGTATTAATGCAACGAACGAAGGTGATTGCTTATGCGTCTAGACAATTGAAGATTCACGAACAAAATTATACGACGCATGATTTGGAATTAGGCGCGGTTGTTTTTGCATTAAAGACTTGGAGGCACTACTTATATGGGGTCAAAAGTATTATATATACCGACCACAAAAGTCTTCAACACATATTTAATCAGAAACAACTGAATATGAGGCAGCGTAGGTGGATTGAATTATTGAATGATTACGATTTTGAGATTCGTTACCACCCGGGGAAGGCAAATGTGGTAGCCGATGCCTTGAGTAGGAAGGATAGAGAACCCATTCGAGTAAAATCTATGAATATAATGATTCATAATAACATTACTACTCAAATAAAGGAGGCGCAACAAGGAGTTTTAAAAGAGGGAAATTTAAAGGATGAAATACCCAAAGGATCGGAGAAGCATCTTAATATTCGGGAAGACGGAACCCGGTATAGGGCTGAAAGGATTTGGGTACCAAAATTTGGAGATATGAGAGAAATGGTACTTAGAGAAGCTCATAAAACCAGATACTCAATACATCCTGGAACGGGGAAGATGTACAAGGATCTCAAGAAACATTTTTGGTGGCCGGGTATGAAAGCCGATGTTGCTAAATACGTAGGAGAATGTTTGACGTGTTCTAAGGTCAAAGCTGAGCATCAGAAACCATCAGGTCTACTTCAACAACCCGAAATCCCGGAATGGAAATGGGAAAACATTACCATGGATTTCATCACTAAATTGCCAAGGACTGCAAGTGGTTTTGATACTATTTGGGTAATAGTTGATCGTCTCACCAAATCAGCACACTTCCTACCAATAAGAGAAGATGACAAGATGGAGAAGTTAGCACGACTGTATTTGAAGGAAGTCGTCTCCAGACATGGAATACCAATCTCTATTATCTCTGATAGGGATGGCAGATTTATTTCAAGATTCTGGCAGACATTACAGCAAGCATTAGGAACTCGTCTAGACATGAGTACTGCCTATCATCCACAAACTGATGGGCAGAGCGAAAGGACGATACAAATGCTTGAAGACATGCTACGAGCATGTGTTATTGATTTCGGAAACAGTTGGGATCGACATCTACCGTTAGCAGAATTTTCCTACAACAACAGCTACCATTCAAGCATTGAGATGGCGCCGTTTGAAGCACTTTATGGTAGAAAGTGCAGGTCTCCGATTTGTTGGAGTGAGGTGGGGGATAGACAGATTACGGGTCCGGAGATTATACAAGAAACTACCGAGAAGATCATCCAAATTCAACAACGGTTGAAAACCGCCCAAAGTCGACAAAAGAGCTACGCTGACATTAAAAGAAAAGATATAGAATTTGAAATTGGAGAGATGGTCATGCTTAAAGTTTCACCTTGGAAAGGCGTTGTTCGATTTGGTAAACGAGGGAAATTAAATCCAAGGTATATTGGACCATTCAAGATTATTGATCGTGTCGGACCAGTAGCTTACCGACTTGAGTTACCTCAACAACTCGCGGCTGTACATAACACTTTCCACGTCTCGAATTTGAAGAAATGTTTTGCTAAAGAAGATCTCACTATTCCATTAGATGAAATCCAAATCAACGAAAAACTCCAATTCATCGAAGAACCCGTCGAAATAATGGATCGTGAGGTTAAAAGACTTAAGCAAAACAAGATACCAATTGTTAAGGTTCGATGGAATGCTCGTAGAGGACCCGAGTTCACCTGGGAGCGTGAAGATCAGATGAAGAAGAAATACCCGCATCTATTTCCAGAAGATTCGTCAACACCTTCAACAGCTTAAAATTTCGGGACGAAATTTATTTAACGGGTAGGTACTGTAGTGACCCGAACTTTTCCATGTTTATATATATTAATTGAGATTGATGTTTACATGATTAAATGTTTCCAACATGTTAAGCAATCAAACTTGTTAAGACTTGATTAATTGAAATAGGTTTCATATAGACAATTGACCACCCAAGTTGACCGGTGATTCACGAACGTTAAAACTTGTAAAAAAACTATATGATGACATATATATGGTTATATATATAGTTAACATGATATTATGATAAGTAAACATATCATTAATTATATTAACAATGAACTACATATGTAAAAACAAGACTACTAACTTAATGATTTTGAAACGAGACATATATGTAACGTTTATCGTTGTAACGACATTTAATGTATATATATCATATTAAGAGATATTCGTACATCATAATATCATGATAATATAATAATTTAAAATCTCTTTTGATATTATAAACATTGGGTTAACAACATTTAACAAGATCGTTAACCTAAAGGTTTCAAAACAACACTTACATGTAACGACTAACGATGACTTAACGACTCAGTTAAAATGTATATACATGCAGTGTTTTAATATGTATTTATACACTTTTTAAAGACTTCAATACACTTATCAAAATACTTCTACTTAACAAAAATGCTTACAATTACATTCTCGTTCAGTTTCATCAACAATTCTACTCGTATGCACCCGTATTCGTACTCGTACAATACACAGCTTTTAGATGTATGTACTATTGGTATATACACTCCAATGATCAGCTCTTAGCAGCCCATGTGAGTCACCTAACACATGTGGGAACCATCATTTGGCAACTAGCATGAAATATCTCATAAGATTACAAAAATATGAGTAATCATTCATGACTTATTTACATGAAAACAAAATTACATATCCTTTATATCTAATCCATACACCAACGACCAAAAACACCTACAAACACTTTCATTCTTCAATTTTCTTCATCTAATTGAACTCTCTCAAGTTCTATCTTCAAGTTCTAAGTGTTCTTCATAAATTCCAAAAGTTCTAGTTTCATAAAATCAAGAATACTTTCAAGTTTGCTAGCTCACTTCCAATCTTGTAAGGTGATCATCCAACCTCAAGAAATCTTTGTTTCTTACAGTAGGTTATCATTCTAATACAAGGTAATAATCATATTCAAACTTTGGTTCAATTTCTATAACTATAACAATCTTATTTCAAGTGATGATCTTACTTGAACTTGTTTTCGTGTCATGATTTTGCTTCAAGAACTTTGAGCCATCCAAGGATCCATTGAAGCTAGATCCATTTTTCTCTTTTCCAGTAGGTTCATCCAAGGAACTTAAGGTAGTAATGATGTTCATAACATCATTCGATTCATACATATAAAGCTATCTTATTCGAAGGTTTAAACTTGTAATCACTAGAACATAGTTTAGTTAATTCTAAACTTGTTCGCAAACAAAAGTTAATCCTTCTAACTTGACTTTTAAAATCAACTAAACACATGTTCTATATCTATATGATATGCTAACTTAATGATTTAAAACCTGGAAACACGAAAAACACCGTAAAACCGGATTTACGCCGTCGTAGTAACACCGCGGGCTGTTTTGGGTTAGTTAATTAAAAACTATGATAAACTTTGATTTAAAAGTTGTTATTCTGAGAAAATGATTTTTATTATGAACATGAAACTATATCCAAAAATTATGGTTAAACTCAAAGTGGAAGTATGTTTTCTAAAATGGTCATCTAGACGTCGTTCTTTCGACTGAAATGACTACCTTTACAAAAACGACTTGTAACTTATTTTTCCGACTAGAAACCTATACTTTTTTGTTTAGATTCATAAAATAGAGTTCAATATGAAACCATAGCAATTTGATTCACTCAAAACGGATTTAAAATGAAGAAGTTATGGGTAAAACAAGATTGGATAATTTTTCTCATTTTAGCTACGTGAAAATTGGTAACAAATCTATTCCAACCATAACTTAATCAACTTGTATTATATATTATGTAATCTTGAGATACCATAGACACGTATACAATGTTTCGACCTATCATGTCGACACATCTATATATATTTCGGAACAACCATAGACACTCTATATGTGAATGTTGGAGTTAGCTATACAGGGTTGAGGTTGATTCCAAAATATATATAGTTTGAGTTGTGATCAATACTGAGATACGTATACACTGGGTCGTGGATTGATTCAAGATAATATTTATCGATTTATTTCTGTACATCTAACTGTGGACAACTAGTTGTAGGTTACTAACGAGGACAGCTGACTTAATAAACTTAAAACATCAAAATATATTAAAAGTGTTGTAAATATATTTTGAACATACTTTGATATATATGTATATATTGTTATAGGTTCGTGAATCAACCAGTGGCCAAGTCTTACTTCCCGACGAAGTAAAAATCTGTGAAAGTGAGTTATAGTCCCACTTTTAAAATCTAATATTTTTGGGATGAGAATACATGCAGGTTTTATAAATGATTTACAAAATAGACACAAGTACGTGAAACTACATTCTATGGTTGAATTATCGAAATCGAATATGCCCCTTTTTATTAAGTCTGGTAATCTAAGAATTAGGGAACAGACACCCTAATTGACGCGAATCCTAAAGATAGATCTATTGGGCCTAACAAACCCCATCCAAAGTACCGGATGCTTTAGTACTTCGAAATTTATATCATATCCGAAGGGTGTCCCGGAATGATGGGGATATTCTTATATATGCATCTTGTTATTGTCGGTTACCAGGTGTTCACCATATGAATGATTTTTATCTCTATGTATGGGATGTGTATTGAAATATGAAATCTTGTGGTCTATTGTTACGATTTGATATATATAGGTTAAACCTATAACTCACCAACATTTTTTGTTGACGTTTTTAGCATGTTTATTCTCAGGTGATTATTAAGAGCTTCCGCTGTCGCATACTTAAATAAGGACAAGATTTGGAGTCCATGCTTGTATGATATTGTGTAAAAACTGCATTCAAGAAACTTATTTTGTTGTAACATATTTGTATTGTAAACCATTATGTAATGGTCGTGTGTAAACAGGATATTTTAGATTATCATTATTTGATAATCTACGTAAAGCTTTTTAAACCTTTATTGATGAAATAAAGGTTATGGTTTGTTTAAAAATGAATGCAGTCTTTGAAAAACGTCTCATATAGAGGTCAAAACCTCGCAACGAAATCAATTAATATGGAACGTTTTTAATCAATAAGAACGGGACATTTCAAACACGGTCGAAGTTCAGACTCACTAATGCATCCTAACAAACTCGATAAGACACACTAATGCAAAATTCTGGTTCTCTAAGACCAACGCTCGGATACCAACTGAAATGTCCCGTTCTTATTGATTAAAAACGTTCCATATTAATTGATTTCGTTGCGAGGTTTTGACCTCTATATGAGACGTTTTTCAAAGACTGCATTCATTTTTAAAACAAACCATAACCTTTATTTCATAAATAAAGGTTTAAAAAGCTTTACGTAGATTATCAAATAATGATAATCTAAAATATCCTGTTTACACACGACCATTACATAATGGTTTACAATACAAATATGTTACAACAAAATAAGTTTCTTGAATGCAGTTTTTACACAATATCATACAAGCATGGACTCCAAATCTCGTCCTTATTTAAGTATGCGACAGCGGAAGCTCTTAATAATCACCTGAGAATAAACATGCTTAAAACGTCAACAAAAATGTTGGTGAGTTATAGGTTTAACCTATATATATCAAATCATAATAATAGACCACAAGATTTCATATTTCAATACACATCCCATACATAGAGATAAAAATCATTCATATGGTGAACACCTGGTAACCGACATTAACAAGATGCATATATAAGAATATCCCCATCATTCCGGGACACCCTTCGGATATGATATAAATTTCGAAGTACTAAAGCATCCGGTACTTTGGATGGGGTTTGTTAGGCCCAATAGATCTATCTTTAGGATTCGCGTCAATTAGGGTGTCTGTTCCCTAATTCTTAGATTACCAGACTTAATAAAAAGGGGCATATTCGATTTCGATAATTCAACCATAGAATGTAGTTTCACGTACTTGTGTCTATTTTGTAAATCATTTATAAAACCTGCATGTATTCTCATCCCAAAAATATTAGATTTTAAAAGTGGGACTATAACTCACTTTCACAGATTTTTACTTCGTCGGGAAGTAAGACTTGGCCACTGGTTGATTCACGAACCTATAACAATATATACATATATATATCAAAGTATGTTCAAAATATATTTACAACACTTTTAATATATTTTGATGTTTTAAGTTTATTAAGTCAGTTGTCCTCGTTAGTAACCTACAACTAGTTGTCCACAGTTAGATGTACAGAAATAAATTGATAAATATTATCTTGAATCAATCCACAACCCAGTGTATACGTATCTCAGTATTGATCACAACTCAAACTATATATATTTTGGAATCAACCTCAACCCTGTATAGCTAACTCCAACATTCACATATAGAGTGTCTATGGTTGTTCCGAAATATATATAGATGTGTCGACATGATAGGTCGAAACATTGTATACGTGTCTATGGTATCTCAAGATTACATAATATACAATACAAGTTGATTAAGTTATGGTTGGAATAGATTTGTTACCAATTTTCACGTAGCTAAAATGAGAAAAATTATCCAATCTTGTTTTACCCATAACTTCTTCATTTTAAATCCGTTTTGAGTGAATCAAATTGATATGGTTTCATATTGAACTCTATTTTATGAATCTAAACAGAAAAAGTATAGGTTTATAGTCAGAAAAATAAGTTACAAGTCGTTTTTGTAAAGGTAGTCATTTCAGTCGAAAGAACGACGTCTAGATGACCATTTTAGAAAACATACTTCCACTTTGAGTTTAACCATAATTTTTGGATATAGTTTCATGTTCATAATAAAAATCATTTTCTCAGAATAACAACTTTTAAATCAAAGTTTATCATAGTTTTTAATTAACTAACCCAAAACAGCCCGCGGTGTTACTACGACGGCGTAAATCCGGTTTTACGGTGTTTTTCGTGTCTCCAGGTTTTAAATCATTAAGTTAGCATATCATATAGATATAGAACATGTGTTTAGTTGATTTTAAAAGTCAAGTTAGAAGGATTAACTTTTGTTTGCGAACAAGTTTAGAATTAACTAAACTATGTTCTAGTGATTACAAGTTTAAACCTTCGAATAAGATAGCTTTATATGTATGAATTGAATGATGTTATGAACATCATTACTACCTTAAGTTCCTTGGATAAACCTACTGGAAAAGTGAAAAATGGATCTAGCTTCAACGGATCCTTGGATGGCTCGAAGTTCTTGAAGCAGAATCATGACACGAAAACAAGTTCAAGTAAGATCATCACTTGAAATAAGATTGTTATAGTTATAGAAATTGAACCAAAGTTTGAATATGATTATTACCTTGTATTAGAATGATAACCTACTATAAGAAACAAAGATTTCTTGAGGTTGGATGATCACCTTACAAGATTGGAAGTGAGCTAGCAAACTTGAAAGTATTCTTGATTTTATGTAACTAGAACTTGTAGAATATATGAAGAACACTTAGAACTTGAAGATAGAACTTGAGAGAGATCAATTAGATGAAGAAAATTGAAGAATGAAAGTGTTTGTAAGTGTTTTTGGTCGTTGGTGTATGGATTAGATATAAAGGATATGTAATTTTTTTTTCATGTAAATAAGTCATGAATGATTACTCATATTTTTGTAATTTTATGAGATATTTCATGCTAGTTGCCAAATGATGGTTCCCACATGTGTTAGGTGACTCACATGGGCTGCTAAGAGCTGATCATTGGAGTGTATATACCAATAGTACATACATCTAAAAGCTGTGTATTGTACGAGTACGAATACGGGTGCATACGAGTAGAATTGTTGATGAAACTGAATGAGGATGTAATTGTAAGCATTTTTGTTAAGTAGAAGTATTTTGATAAGTGTCTTGAAGTCTTTCAAAAGTGTATGATTACAGATTAAAACACTACATGTATATACATTTTAACTGAGTCGTTAAGTCATCGTTAGTCGTTACATGTAAATGTTGTTTTGAAACCTTTAGGTTAACGATCTTGTTAAATGTTGTTAACCCAATGTTTATAATATCAAAAGAGATTTTAAATTATTATATTATCATGATATTATGATGTACGAATATCTCTTAATATGATATATATACATTAAATGTCGTTACAACGATAATCGTTACATATATGTCTCGTTTCAAAATCATTAAGTTAGTAGTCTTGTTTTTACATATGTAGTTCATTGTTAATATACTTAATGATATGTTTACTTATCATAATATCATGTTAACTATATATATAACCATATATATGTTATCATATAGTTTTTACAGGTTTTAACGTTCGTGAATCACCGGTCAACTTGGGTGGTCAATTGTCTATATGAAACATATTTCAATTAATCAAGTCTTAACAAGTTTGATTGCTTAACATGTTGGAAACATTTAATCATGTAAATATCAATCTCAATTAATATATATAAACATGGAAAAGTTCGGGTCACTACACATTGTTCTTTGCACACGTTACTTGTCGAAGTACTTATTTACTCTTGCGCTCAAGGTGAGATCATAGTCCCACTTTTACTCTTTTGAACTTATATTTGGGATGAGAAAACATAAACGTTTCTTCTTAACTAAGTAAACACAAGTATAGGAAAACAAACATTCTACATACGAGTTTAGAACAAAATCCTCAATTCGATTATCATTAGTTATACTTGCAGGGTGTAAGTGTAGGCGTGAACTTATGTTGTATGGCCATATGGGTTTAACAAACCCTCATCTCGGACGGTTCGCTACCGTCTACGGATGAAATATATTTTCGAGAAACAGTGTTGTTCTAGCACTATTAATGGGGTTCAACGGACGGAATGTTAAGCCTTGATAATTGGGTGCTCGTGAATATTAACTTTTAGAATGTATTACTATTTATCATTGATGTAAATCTTGTGGTTTGACTTACTTTTACTCACTTACTTACTTAAACCTATGATTTCACCAGCGTTTTCGTTGACAGATTTCTATGTTTTTCTCAGGTCCTTGAACATTAGGTGATACATGCTTCCGCACTTTCTTTTAGATACTTGCTTTGGATGTCGAGTATACTTGCATATCGTGGAGCGTCTTTTGACTACTTTAAACTGTGTTGCACGTGTTTCATTTGTACTTTAAACATCGTTATGTACTAGATATGGAAACTACTTTTGTAAACTTTGAAACACTCACACTTATGAAATGAATGCGACATATTTTCGGTCAAACTTTGTCTTAAAGACTTATGACCATGTAATGGGGCCTACGTAGACGGCGCCGTCAAACATGATTTGGTCGGGTCGCTACAGATGGTATCAGAGCATTGGTTGTAGGGATTTAGAGTTCATTAGTGTCAACCCCGAGTCATAGGGTACATTAGTGAATCTAGACTACAACCAGCATATAGACTCGAAGTAGGAATTACTTGACTACTTGTGCATTTATACTCGAACTCTTCTATCATATCTAACTCATATTCGATCTTGATCTTACGTTGATAAATTTTATTGACGCGCCACCTTGACTATATGAAGTAATGTCGAATGCACATATGAATTAGGGTAATATAATTTCCGGGATTATAATACAGTGACTCATATGAACATTCTGACATTATGACATAGAGAATTTAAGGCGAGTCAAGGATAATTTTCTCTCTATCTTTATTCCATATCACGGTTAGTATTATTTAGAATACTAACCAACGGTATTCTTTTGTTTTGAAGGAACAATGCCTCCTCGTCGTGTGCCACGCCATGAGACTCCCGAACAAGCTCTACAACGAATGATAGCCACCGCCGTAGAGGCGGCTATGGCCGATCACTCCACCACCAACAACAACAACAACAACCAAGGGGCCGGTAACTCTAGCGAAGGGTGCTCCTACAAGGCTTTTATGGGGTGCAAACCTCACATTTATGATGGAACCGGGAGACCGGTTACTCTTACTCTATGGTTCGAACAAACAGAGGCCGTCTTTAGCAAAAGCGGTTGTCGGGACCAAGACAAGGTCAAATACTCCTCTCACACTTTCGCCGGTGTCGCCCTCACATGGTGGAACACCTATATACAATCGGTGGGTACCGATAAAGCTCATGCCCTCTCTTGGGCCGATTTAAGGGAAAAGATGATTGTTGAATATTTCCCTCGCGAAGAATCCCGAAAGCTCGAACAAGAGCTAAGAACTTTGAAGGCGGTCGGAAACGATCTCAAGGCCTACAACCAACGCTTCCCCGAACTATCCTTGATGTGTCCTAATCTCGTGAACCCCGAATCTCAAAGGGTTGAACACTATATGGACGGTCTTCCAAAAAGCATCAAACAAGGAGTGATGTCATCCAAACCCGTTAATCACCAAGCCGCTTTGAACATGGCCCGCCAATTGATTGAAACGGTTGATGAAATCGTAGTGCCGGCTCCTAAGGCCGAAGACAAATTGGGTGGCAACAAAAGGAAATGGGAAGCCACTCCATCAAGCAACTACAACAACAACACCTTCACCAAAAAGCCTTTCAACAACGACAGCAAGAAAGGTTATGTTGGAACTCAACCTTTTTGCAACAAATGTCACAAGCACCACTCGGGTGAAAGCTAATTTGCCACTGGTGCCAAGGAGTTGGTCATAAGGCCAACAATTGCACCAGCACCGCCCCCATCGCTCGAAAAGGGCCCAATCCTCCAAAAACGGTCACTTATTACGAATGTGGCCAAACGGGCCATTATAGAAACGCATGCCCGAAGAAGAAAGATAACCCCAATACGCGCGGCCGAGCTTTCAACATCAACACCGAGGAAGCCTGAGATGACAATGAATTAGTCACGGGTACGTTTCTTCTCGACAACACTTATGTTACTTGTTTATTCGATTCGGGTGCCGATAAATGCTGTGTATCTAAGACTTTGATTCATTCTTTTAGCACTCCACCACTCCCACTAGATACCACTTATACCATTGAAGTGGCCAACGAGAAACTATTAAGTGCCGACACATATTACCGGGGGTGCACATTAAATATTTTGGGTAATGAGTTTGAAATTGACTTGATACCCATGGAACTAGGAAGCTTTGATGTAATAATCAGTATGAATTGGTTAGCCAAAATGAAATCTCACATCCTTTGTGATCTTAACGCAATCCGAATTCCTATCGAGAATGGTGAACCTTTGATTGTTTATGGTGATAAGAGTTGCACCGGACTCAACCTCGTTTCGTGCATTAAAGTTAGAAAACTACTCCGTAAGGGTTGTTTTGCGATCCTTGCTCACGTTAAGAAAGTCGAGTCCGATGAGAAGCATATCGATGATGTGCCAATTGTTAGTGACTATTTCGATGTATTTCCCGACGAATTGCCGGGTCTTCCACCCCATCGACCGGTTGAATTCCAAATCGATCTTATTCCAGGAGCTGCACCCGTAGCACGTGCACCATATAGACTCGCTCCATCCGAAATGCAAGAGTTGCAAAGTTAAATCCAAGAACTACTTGATCGTGGCTTTATCCAACCTAGCCATTCACCTTGGGGCGCTCCGATTTTGTTTGTTAAAAAGAAAGACGGATCCCTACGAATGTGCATTGATTATCGTGAACTAAACAAATTGACGGTTAAGAACTGATATCCTCTTCCTCGTATCGATGACCTCTTTGATCAACTACAAGGGTCTTATGTATATTCAAAAATCGATCTCCGCTCGGGTTATCATCAATTAAGGGTTAAGGGGGAAGATGTCTCCAAAACCGCTTTCCGAACTCGTTATGGTAGTTATGAATACCTTGTCATGAAATTTGGTCTCACTAACGCACCGGCGGTGTTCATGGATCTTATGAACCGCGTGTGCAAACCGTATCTTGACAAATTCGTTATCGTGTTCATCGATGATATTTTGGTTTATTCTAAAAGCGAAGAAGAACACGAGGAACACCTCCGACTTGTGCTTGAACTTTTAAGACAAGAACGACTCTATGCCAAATTCTCCAAGTGTGAATTTTGGTTGAAGGAAGTTCAATTTCTTGGTCATGTTGTAAGTGATCAAGGTATTAAAGTCGATCCATCAAAAATCGAAGCCATTAGTAAATGGGAGACTCCTACTACTCCTACTCACATTCGTCAATTCTTGGGTCTCGCCGGATACTATCGTAGATTCATCAAAGATTTCTCTTTGGTCGCTCATCCTCTAACCGCGTTAACTCATAAGGGAAGAAAATTCGCTTGGGCAACCGAACAAGAATCTGCATTTCAAATTTTGAAAACGAAGCTAACCACTGCTCCTATCTTGTCACTTCCTGAAGGCAATGATGATTTTGTTGTGTATTGAGACGCCTTGAAATATGGTTTTGGGTGTGTGTTGATGCAATGAACGAAAGTCATTTCTTATGCTTCTCGACAACTCAAAATTCACGAACGAAACTACACGACACATGATCTCGAACTCGGGGCCGTTGTCTTTGCACTAAAAATGTGGAGACACTATCTTTATGGAACTTTGAGTACTATCTTTACCGATCACAAAAGTCTCCAACACATCTTCGATCAAAAGCAACTAAACATGAGACAACGAATGTGGATTGAAACCTTAAACGATTACGATTGCGAGCTTCGCTACCATCCCAGAAAGGCAAATGTAGTAGCCGATGCCTTAAGTCGAAAGGAAAGAGCGGTGCCTCTTCGTGTACGAGCTTTAAACATTACCATTCACACAAACCTCAATAGCCAAATTCGGGTAGCCCAAGATGAGGCTCTCAAGGATGAAAACGTTTCACACGAGCTCTTGAATATTCTCGTCTCTCGATTCGAAGTTAGGGAGACCGGACTTCGATATTTCGCCGGAAGGATTTGGGTGCCTAGATATGGTGACCTACGAAGTCTTATTTTAGATGAAGCCCATAAGTCACGATACTTGATCCACCCTGGTGCCAATAAGATGTACCATGACCTTAAACAACAATATTGGTGGCCGAACATCAAAAGGGATGTAGCTACTTATGTTTCCAAGTGTTTGACATGTTCCAAAGTCAAAGCCGAACACCAAAGACCGTCCAGATTACTTCAACAACCCGAAATCCCGCAATGGAAGTGGGAAAGGATAACGATGGATTTTATCACCAAACTACCAAAAACGTTGGGTGGTTATGATACTATTTGGGTTATTGTTGACCGTCTCACTAAATCCGCACACTTCCTTGCCATGAAAGAAATGGACAAAATGGAGAAACTTGCACAACTTTACATCAAGGAGATCGTAGCCCGACACGGTGTACCTTTATCGATTATCCCCGACCGAGATGGCCGTTTTGTTTCTAGATTTTGGCGTACCTTGCAAGAAGCGTTGGGAACGCGTTTAGACATGAGCACCGCATATCATCCTCAAACCGATGGAAAAAGCGAACGTACAATTCAAACCTTAGAGGACATGTTACGAGCTTGCGTGGTTGATTTTGGAAAAGCTTGGGACAAGCACTTACCTCTCGCCGAGTTCTCTTACGATAATAGTTATCACGTGAGTATTAAAGCCGCACCCGAACTCTTACAACAATAGTTATCACGCTATATGGCCGAAAATGTCGTTCACCTCTTTGTTGGGCCGAGGTAGGCGACGTGCAAATCACCGAACCCGAACTCATTTACGAAACCACCGAGAAGATCGTTCAAATCCGAGATAGACTTCGAACGGCCCGGAGTCGTCAAAAGTGCTATACCGATAAAAGACGCAACGACCTTGAATTTCAAGTCGGTGATCGAGTAATGTTAAAAGTTACACCTTGGAAGGGTGTAATCCATTTTGGGAAACGCGGGAAGCTAAATCCGCGGTATATTGGTCCTTTCGAAATCTTGGAGCGTATTGGAACCGTTGCTTATTGTTTAGATCTTCCGCCTCAATTGAACTCTATTCATCCTACCTTCCACGTATCTAACTTGAAAAAGTGTCTTGCCGAACCCGATATCGTCATCCCTCTCGAGGAACTTACTATTGACGACAAGCTTCATTTTGTGGAAGAACCGGTAGAAATTGTGGACACCTCCGTCAAGACATTGAAACAAAGCCGAATTCCGATTGTTAAAGTCCGTTGGAACGCCAAAAGGGGACCCGAGTTTACTTGGGAAAGGAAGGACCAAATGCAAAGGAAATACCCTCACTTGTTTCCGGTTCCGGAAACGCAAGATCCCGAGGAAGAAACAACGACTACTACGCCAACTTAAATTTCGGGACGAAATTTCTTTTAAGGAGTAGGTAATGTAACATCCCGCCTTTTTCCGTTATACTATTTTAAACTCCGTTATATGTTTATAACATCTCCCGTTAATACGCTTTTTAAATTACCTTGTTTAGGAAATTTTACGCACCCGAAATCAAACTTGAGGGACTAGTTTTTGCCAAGTGATCAAAGAGGTGACTAGCCTTTGACTAGTCAAACCCCACCCCATCTTTTCTTTTTCATTTCCCTTTTCTTCTTCTACTTCCATATTTTCTTTCAATTCTCCAATTTGAAGAATCATCATCTAAATCAAATCGAGCAAGCATCAATCAAAACAAATTACATATTTGGAATCCTTGCAACTTCCTCTTCAATTCCATACTGATTTCATTACATTTGGGTAACTTTCTAAAATCACTAGATTTTGTGTTCTTGATGTTTTTAAGTTATAAAGTTGTTAATTAGTGTCTATGGCTCAAGTCTAACATGAATATATGATTTATATGTTCGATTTCATTATTTGAAGTAACTAGTTTGAATATGAACTTTAGTGTGTTTGATTTGGTGATTTGGTTGTTTGAATGTTGTTAAATGTTATAAATGCATGTATTAAATGTGTTCCTAGTATCACTAGCTTTAATTTGATGTGTCGGTTGTTTTAGAAAACTTCATAAACATGATTAGTGATTTTGATGTTGTTGGTTAGGGTTTGATAGAATTTAATGTGAACATTTAATGGTTTGAATGACATGAAATATTATTTATAAGTGTTAGGTTGTATTGTATGCTTGATCACCTTCGAACCAGCATATCATTCATGTAAATTGGTTGCCGAATCATCAAATTTCATTTATGAACTTGAATGCATTTAATGAGGAGCTTTGAATGTGATTTTGGTTGTTGTAAAAGTAAATGTGATTGTTGAAATGTGTTTAGTTGTTTTCCTTGTCAAAATACCTTTCCGATGATATAAGATACATGTTTTGGTTGTTTGCGGGTCATAAATGGTGATTGTTTAAAGTTAGGTTCGTGCATAAAACTTAAAAACTGCCAGATTTCTTTGCACAGGTAATGGCGCGGCGCGCCATATACCCGCGCGGCGCGCCAAAGTGGTCTGTCCAACTTTGTCAATTTTTGAATAATGTTTGCTATGCTATGCACCTCCGATTCACATGTAATTTGTTCTAACATGCTCATATATGATTAAAAACCTCAGAAAAATAGTTCGGGACCCGACCCGAATGTAACGACCCTACTTTTTCCGTTATCTTTTACCGTTAAGTATTTAACGACCGTTAACTGTTATTCGTGCCACGTCATTTCTATGACCTATATTATTAATCTTGTAATAATATATTAATTATTATGTGTTATATGAATATTTGTATTCATATTTCAAGTTGTACGTTTCTACGTGTCGCGGGTTTCTATCCGGCGAATCTTTTCAGTTTTCCAACCAACGGTCGAGCTTTTGGGATTTTTAAGTCCTAAATATTTTAAATATGATATTTTAATGTCATATGACCATATATAGTGTTTATATATTTTATCCGTCGCGTAGTTGTTATCTCTCCGAAAAATCAATCGTGTAGTAGCGTTTTCGCGTTTCGGGCTTCGATCGGGCGTTCGGGCCACAAGCAATTAGTCATTTTATCAAATTTGGGCCACAAAGGGGCCCACCCCCTCAAAATTTCGGCCAAATGGGACCCCCTCCCCATTTTTCATTTTTCCAATTTTCCATTTCAATTTCATATTTCACTTATTATTATTTTTTCCCTAAACCTAAATTCTCTCTAATACTCTCTTTCTTTCTTTTTTCTTTCTTGGCCGCCATTTTTATCACCATCATCACCATCAATTAATCATCAATTATAGCTTCGATCAAAGGGCTTTTCACATATTCGGATTCTACACAACGATCTCTACGCGTTCTTATTACTTGATTCTTGATTAGGGTATAAACCCTAACCCTAGCTTTTTAATTTCTCATATATTTTACTGTATTTTGATGTTATTATGATAGCATAGCACTTGTGTATTGTTGTATTGATGATTGTATGCGTAGAATTGCTCGATTATACATGTTTTCGGTTTGATTTAATTGGGACAGCAGCTTTTTCGTGTGTTTCTGACTTTGTAACTGATATAAAAGTTAAAATAAAATATATAAATGAGTTCCTCTCATCAAGACATTAATTTTAGACTCCGGATTCATGTCGTTTCGAATCCCGGAGCCCTAGATATGCTTAATTTGATTTTTGGTAAAGATTGAAAGGTGTTATGGGCAAGAACAAGGTATGGTCCGACTTTGTGATCATCCTTGGTGTCTTTAGGTTGTGTCATTTGGTTAGGACTGATGGTGGGACGAATTTTCATGTTCGGATCACCTAAATCCGAGCCACGGTTCACCCGTTGTGCCTAAATCACTGTTTTGAGTAAATTGAATTCCCAAGTGTTGTCATGGCTGATATCCACGACCTAGGGACTGTTCTTGGAGTGTTCTTGAGTACATAATTGTGTCGGGTGGTTTGAGTAGGCGGAGATGCATATGTGGCTCGCCCGAAACCGACACCCGGGGCTCAAGATACGACCCGATGAACTTTTAAACTTAAAACTTATGGTTAATGATTAAACTTATGTTAAAATGAATGGATTTCATTATTAATAAATTACTTATGATAAAATAAGTAATTATTATTATTTAAGACTTATGATATAAATATTTATTATATCATTTAATTATTAATTATGATTTAATTAACATTTTAATTAAACTTATGATTAATAATACTTTTATTATTAAAGAAAAATACTTATGATAAGTATTAAATTTATTTTTGAGAAATTATTATAAGACTTATAATAAAGATTAAATAATTATTTAATTATTGTAAGACTTAATTATTATTTAATTATGATTTAATTATTAAATACTTATGATTTAATAATTTTAATTAGAAACTTATGATATAATTAATAATTCATTATTAATTTATAATACTTATGATATGAATTAAAATTCATTATTAATTAATAAAACTTATATAATGATTAATATTTAATTAATTAATTAAATACTTATGTTATACTAATTATAACATTTCAACTTATATTAACTTTAATAATTCATTTTATTTAATTAAACTTATGTTATGACATAACTTTACACTTTTGACTTTAATAAACATTATAACCTATGTTATTATTATAACTTACACTTTTCAAATTAATGTTGACTATGTTGACCAAGTTTGACTTTTGAGTTGACTTTCGGTTGACTTTGACTTTCAGTTGACTTCTGTTGACTTTCTAAATAAGGAAACTTTCCTAACTTCAAAACTTTCTAAAAATAGAACTTTCTAAATTTGGAAACTTTCCAAAAATAGAAACTTTCCAAAAATAGAAACTTTCCAAAAATAGAAACTTTCCAAAAATAGAAACTTTCCAAAAATAGAAAACTTTCCAAAAATGGAAACCTGCTAAAAATAGAAACTTTCTAAAAATAGAAAGTGTGTGTCCGTACGCTGTTCTGATCAAACCGATGCATGTTGAGTGTTGTTCTATGTCTACTTGCAACATGTACAATAGCTATCATACTAAGACTTGACCTAAGTTAGTTATTTATTTCGACCTACTTTATTTATAGGTCGGCGTTGTGATCTTTCTTGATCACTTTACTTTACTTGCTGTTCGCTTGTTTGTGAGATTTCTTCAGTTGCTATTTAAGGTGAGTTATAGTCCCATTTTTCTATTTTAAATCTTTTGAGATGAGAATACATGCAATTTATTTTATATTTTGGACACATGTGGAAGTTGGTTTAAATTATTCATTGTGAGTTGAACAAAAATATTCCCTAGTCTGGTAACTGTAATCACTGGTTTCTACTGGTGAACGCGAATCCTATGGATAGATCTATCGGGTTTGACAACCCCATTTCGAGCTAGTCGCGCTAGCAATTTATAATCGGAATGTTTAGTACTTCGTATTTTGTTGTAGATACACTTGTTCGGTGTATATTATTTATTGTGTTTGGCAAGGGTAAATAAAGGGTTAAGTGGTTACCAGGTGGCTCACGGAAAATGGAATAATGTTTTATTATATGTTTTCTAGCATATAATTTGGTGGTTTAAAAAGGTGTTTTATGTTTTCAAACATAAATTTTTATTGTTTAAATTAAATAATGTTTGCAATATTAAACCTATAATTCACTCAACATTTTTGTTGACAGTTACTCGCATGTTTTATTCTCAGGTTCATGATTGATTGCTTCCGCTGTGCTTAGAGAGTCTGCATATTTATGATGGCAGCTTTTGATAAACATTAACTTGCATTCTATTTTGTTACATTAAATAGTGGGTGTTTGTTGACACTGTTTTGGTCAACCTTTGGTTAAAGTATTTATGTATAGTTTTTCTAAACTTATACATTTTAGTAGATTTCCTTTATAGGAAATCATTTTTAAATAAAGAATGCAAGATTGTTTTATTAAATTCATATAGAGTTTCGATCAAGCTGTGGGACCAAGTGACGGAGCCGTTAAGTGTTTTGACGGAGTCGCCACAGTTGGTATCAGAGCGTTGGTTGTAGGGAATTAGGCTGCATTGATGTCGTTACCCGAGTCAATAGGGTGCATTAGTGAGTCTAGTCTACAGCCCGACCTATTATATATTATTATATGTGATTATTTGTATCGTATTGGTATGTATATGGTTATCATACATACATTTCTATTATGTTCTGAATCCGGGAGGAACTCCCATTCTGATTTAAACGTATTCTCCGACTCATGCGAGTTCATCTTTTATAGGAACGCCTCGGTTAGTGAAACCGAGGGGGTGTCATTCTTGACTTCTGAAATTTTCGACATTTCTATGTCATAATTTGTCTTTATTGATATAACGTTTGAGTTACATTACGTGTTCTAGGATTCTAGGCATTTCTATGTCATCTATTATGGTTATGTATATAACGTTTGAGTTATATTACGCGAGATGTCATTCTTGACTCCTAAGGGCTCGGCATTTCAATGTCAGCTATTATGTTTAGGTATATAACATTCTTGTTATATTACGTGCCTTTGTGCCGTTGTGCCTATGTGCTTTGGTTTTTGAATCGGGAAACGTCATTCTTGACTTTTAGAGATTCTTGGTACTTCGAAGACATTTTTATGTCATCGTTACTCATATTCATTACTTTCGATGTCTTTGTCTCTTGTGCTATCCTTAGCACATTGTTAAGAAATTGTTTTAGGGGAAATTGTTTTAGGGGAAATTGTTTTAGGGGAAATTGTGTTGAAATTCGAGGTTGACCACGTGTCCTGACCTTATGTAGTGATATTGGAATGGAACTATGAGTTAGTGAAATATAATGGCGTCAGGCCAACGTGATTATATTACGTTAATTCATAAAAAGTCCCAATATTGTGACATGAGGAATAGAAAGCGAGTCAAAGAAAATTTGTACACCACTCATTCGGAAATTCTAACATTGTTACATGAGTAAGGAAGATACTCATTATCCTATTTGTTGATATATGAGAGACTCGTCTTAACCGAACTACTTACCCCATGTTTTATCATTCATAACTCGCTTGTTAGTGACAGCTTCGCACGTGAAGAGTTTTGGCCCAAGGACTTATGTCCTGATAATAGTCAAAACAATATTTAACTCATTGGTTTTCATGACCTCGTAGCATTTATTGATTAGATGTCGCAAGACGATTCAAGTCCTTCACCCGAACTTCAACGATCTTACTTCAACTCGTAACCTCTGAAATGCGGATACCCTGTTTTTCATTAAAATTTTTACACATTTGTGTAATTGGGCGGTTCTCACGAGATTTATGGGCGAATAGAAGTAATGAAATATTTTGTCATGTATACTAATTATAAAATCATATATGTACGTATGAATTCGAATGGATAAATTTACCCTTACCTATTTTGGCTAGTATACACTAAATTGTACCTTCAAAATTATTTTTAAAATCACTCATGTCGAGTTGTCTAGTTAACTCAAATTGTTTTACGTAAAATGGTACACGTTGTACATACTTCTAAATTTACTAAGAGCTTCGTTCCATTTATGGGGTTACATCAGACGTTTAAAGCTTTTTCAAAACTTCTTTGATTGATTACATTAGAATTTTCGCATTACTCTACAGAGTGCTTGGATCACAGTTCTTCTCATCCTCCGTTTAAGGATGAAATTTACCATTAAGTTCATTGATAGAAATTCTTACACCAGTTTGGATGTCGGTTTTATAAAATTTGTTGGAAAGTCTTTGCGCCCATAGAATTTTTCCTCTTATGGTTGGACATGGCCGAAACGCACACCGATAAATCAAGTTTCTGGGGTACACTCGATGGTCACCCTATTGTAGAAAAGGCGCTAAGTGGGTTTCTACCCCAACTGTTGTTATGGCGGGTATCATGGATATATATTACACTAGACTGATTGAGGAGTTTCTACTCTCAATATTCACTGTCAATCGCAACACCCTCATAAACATCAATCCTAGGATTCAATACTTTGAGGTACACGAAATTATTTTTGGAGATTCATCTCAACCGGAGTCGACCATTCTTTATAACCCATGATTCGCATTCTTTTCATCCGCACATAAATTTAGGAATATGGATGAATCCTAGACTTCCTCGCTCATTGTACACGAAAGTTCACTCTCGTTGAATTATCACACTTTTCGTACGTCTTCCTTTTGAAAATGTAATGAAAATTTACTTTGGAATCTATGATCCTTGTTATCCCCTTTGAGAGAATTGCCATAAACATCCTCGCAAAGGTTGTCATGCTATTCTAGCCCATGTTGTTGATTCCGATAAAGAAGAGAAGAGTATTAAGGATGTTCCCATTGTTAGTGATTTTCCCGAGGTATTTCCCGAAGATTTACCTGGTCTTCCGCCGCAACGCGCGGTAGAATTTCAAATCGATCTTGTTCCCAGTGCTGCTCCTGTAGCACGTGCTCCTTACCGACTTGCGCCTTCCGAACTTCAAGAATTGTCGAGTCAACTCCGTGAGTTGTTAGACAAAGGTTTTATTCGTCTCAGTTCGTCCCCTTGGGGAGCTCCTGTTCTTTTTGTTAAGAAGAAAGATGGTTCGTTTCGTTTATATATTGGTTATCGCGAGTTGAACAAGCTTACGGTTAAGAATCGTTACCCTCTTCCGAGAATTGATGATCTGTTCGATCAACTTCAAGGTCCGCCCGTTTATTCTAAGATCGATCTTCATTCTGGCTATTCACCAGTTGCGTGTTAAAGAATCTGATGTTCCGAAAGCCGCTTTTCACACCCGTTATGGTCGCTAAGAATTCCTTGTTATGCCGTTCGGATTGACAAATGCACCTGCTGTGTTCATGGACCTCATGAACCGTGTGTATAGACCCTATCTGGACAAATTCGTTATTAATTTCATCGACGACATCTTTATTAATTCCAAGAGTGATGAAGAGCACGAAAAACATTTGAAGTTAGTGCTTGATATGTTGAGAAAAGAAGAGTTGTACGCTAAGATCTCTAAGTGTGCTTTTTGGTTAAGAGAAGTTCAATTCTTTGGACATATTGTTAGTAAACAGGGAATACAAGTTGATCCTGCTAAGATTTAGGCGATTGAAAAGTGGGAAATTCCGAAAACTCCTACTCAGATTCGCCGGTTCCTAGGTTTGGCAGGCTGTTATAGAAGGTTCATTCAAGATTTCTCTCGTATAGCGAAACCTCTGACTGCTTTAACGCACAAGGGGAAGAAGTATGCGTGGGAGGATGAACAAGAGACTACTTTTCAGATTTTGAAGAAGAAGTTGACTACCGCTCTGATATTGTCACTATCTGAGGGTAATGATGACCTTGTTGTTTCTTGTGATGCTTCGCATCAAGGCTTTGGTTGCGTTTGATGCAATGAAAGAAAGTCATCGCTTATGTGTCATGTCAGTTGAAGATCCATGAACAGAATTATACAACCCATGATTTAGTGTTAGGAGCTATTGTGTTTGCACTTAAGATTTGGAGACGCTATTTGTATGGGGTTAAGAGCACTGTGTACACAGATCACAAAAGTCTTCAACATATCCTCGATCAGAAACAGCTGAACATGAGACAACACAGATGGATTGAGACGTTGAATGATTATGATTGTGAACTTTTATATCATCCGGGTAAGGCCAATGTTGTGGCTGATGCCTTGTGTCGTAAAGAAAGGGCTGAACCTCGTAGGTTTAGAGCCTTAAATATGACCATTCGAACAAACCTCGCAAGGCAGATTCTTGCAGCTCAACAAGAAGCCTTGAAGGATGGGAATTTTGTAACGGGAAGGTCCGAGGCTTGAGTAAACAGTTAGATGTACGAACCGATGGTACTCGGTATTTTGCGGGACATCTTTGGGTTCCGGAGTTTGGTGATCTACGAAAACTTGTTTTAGATGAGGCTCATAAGTCTAGGTACTCTATCCATCCTGGTTCAGGAAAGATGTATCGTGATCTTAAGGAGCTGCATTGGTGGCCTAATTTGAAAGCTGATGTGGCTACGTATGTGGCTAAGTGTTTGACCTGTGCTAAGGTTAAAGCTGAACATCAGAACCGTCAGGACTTTTGGTGCAACTTGAAATTTTCGAGTGGAAGTGGGAAGGTATTGCAATGGACTTTATTACGAAGTACCGAGAGTTGTGGGTGGTTACGATATCATTTGGGTGATTGTTGACCGACTCGCTAAGTCAACTTTTTTTTTCTTGCCAATTAAGGAAACATATTCAATGAAGAAGTTTACTCGTTTGTATTTGAAGGAGATTATTTTGAGACATGGTGTTCCCGTATTGATTATGTTGGACTGAGGCAGTCCTAACAAGGTGCTCTAGGAACTAAATTGGATATGAGCACCGCTTATCATCCACAGACGGATGGTCAGAGTGAAAGGACCATTCAAATGTAGAAAACATGTTAAGAGTGTGTGTTATTGATTTTGGAAATGGGTGGGATAAATATTTTCCGCTGGCCGAGTTTTCTTATAACAGCAGTTATCATGCAAGTATTAAACCGTTTGAAGCTCTGTATGGTAGAAAGTGTAGGTCTCCTGTCTGCTGGAATGAGGTTGGGGATGCTCAACTCACAGGACAAGAGATCATTCACGAGACTACCGAGAATATTGCACAGATTAAGGAAAGATTGAGAACCACCAGGAGTAGGCAAAAGAGTTATGCTGATAAGAGAAGGAACGATATCGAATTTCAGGTCGGTGATCCTGTTATGTTGAAAGTTTCACCTTGGAAGGGTGTGGTACGTTTTGGTAAAAGGGGAAAGTTGAATCCTCGATTTGTTGGACCTTTTGGGATTATTGAGAGAGTTGGACCAGTGGCTTATCGTTTGAAATTGCCACAAGAACTCAGTGCTATTTGTGACGTTTTTCATGTATCGAATTTAAAGAAGTGTTTGGCCGAGGCCAATGAAACTATTCTTTTTGATGAACTTCATGTTGATAAGCAACTACATTTTATTGAGGAACCTGTTGAAATTATGGACCGAGAGGTTAAGACTCTCAAGCAGAGTAGAATTCCTATTGTTCGAGTTACATGGAACGCCAGACGCGTTCCCGAGTTCACTTGGGAGCGTGAAGTTCAGATGAGGCAGAAGTACCCGCATTTGTTCCCAGATGCTGAGTCAACCCCTGCACCTGCTTAAATTTCGGGACGAAATTTCCGTAACGGGAAGGTACTGTAACGACCCTACTTTTTCCGTTATCTTTTACCGTTAAGTATTTAACGACCGTTAACTGTTATTCGTGCCACGTCATTTCTATGACCTATATTATTAATCTTGTAATAATATATTAATTATTATGTGTTATATGAATATTTGTATTCATATTTCAAGTTGTACGTTTCTACGTGTCGCGGGTTTCTATCCGGCGAATCTTTTCAGTTTTCCAACCAACGGTCGAGCTTTTGGGATTTTTAAGTCCTAAATATTTTAAATATGATATTTTAATGTCATATGATCATATATAGTGTTTATATATTTTATCCGTCGCGTAGTTGTTATCTCTCCGAAAAATCAATCGCGTAGTAGCGTTTTCGCGTTTCGGGCTTCGATCGGGCGTTCGGGCCACAAGCAATTAGTCATTTTTTCAAATTTGGGCCACAAAGGGGCCCACCCCCTCAAAATTTCGGCCAAATGGGACCCCCCCTCCCCATTTTTCATTTTTCCAATTTTCCATTTCAATTTCATATTTCACTTATTATTATTTTTTCCCTAAACCTAAATTCTCTCTAATACTCTCTTTCTTTTTTTTTCTTTCTTGGCCGCCATTTTTATCACCATCAATTAATCATCAATTATAGCTTGGATCAAAGGGCTTTTCACATATTCGGATTCTACACAACGATCTCTACGCGTTCTTATTACTTGATTCTTGATTAGGGTATAAACCCTAACCCTAGCTTTTTAATTTCTCATATATTTTACTGTATTTTGATGTTATTATGATAGCATAGCACTTGTGTATTGTTGTATTGATGATTGTATGCGTAGAATTGCTCGATTATACATGTTTTCGGTTTGATTTAATTGGGACAGCAGCTTTTTCGTGTGTTTCTGACTTTGTAACTGATATAAAAGTTAAAATAAAATATATAAATGAGTTCCTCTCATCAAGACATTAATTTTAGACTCCGGATTCATGTCGTTTCGATTCCCGGAGCCCTAGATATGCTTAATTTGATTTTTGGTAAAGATTGAAAGGTGTTATGGGCAAGAACAAGGTATGGTCCGACTTTGTGATCATCCTTGGTGTCTTTAGGGTGTGTCATTTAGTTAGGACTGATGGTGGGACGAATTTTCATGTTCGGCTCACCTAAATCCGAGCCATGGTTCACCCGTTGTGCCTAAATCACTGTTTTGAGTAAATTGAATTCCCAAGTGTTGTCATGGCTGATATCCACGACCTAGGGACTGTTCTTGGAGTGTTCTTGAGTACATAATTTTGTCGGGTGGTTTGAGTAGGCGGAGATGCATATGTGGCTCGCCCGAAACCGACACCCGGGGCTCAAGATACGACCCGATGAACTTTTAAACTTAAAACTTATGGTTAATGATTAAACTTATGTTAAAATGAATGGCTTTCATTATTAATAAATTACTTATGATAAAATAAGTAATTATTATTATTTAAGACTTATGATATAAATATTTATTATATCATTTAATTATTAATTATGATTTAATTAACATTTTAATTAAACTTATGATTAATACTACTTTTATTATTAAAGAAAAATACTTATGATAAGTATTAAATTTATTTTTGAGAAATTATTATAAGACTTATAATAAAGATTAAATAATTATTTAATTATTGTAAGACTTAATTATTATTTAATTATGATTTAATTATTAAATACTTATGATTTAATAATTTTAATTAGAAACTTATGATATAATTAATAATTCATTATTAATTTATAATACTTATGATATGAATTACAATTCATTATTAATTAATAAAACTTATATAATGATTAATATTTAATTAATTAATTAAATACTTATGTTATACTAATTATAACATTTCAACTTATATTAACTTTAATAATTCATTTTATTTAATTAAACTTATGTTATGACATAACTTTACACTTTTGACTTTAATAAACATTATAACCTATGTTATTATTATAACTTACACTTTTCAAATTAATGTTGACTATGTTGACCAAGTTTGACTTTTGAGTTGACTTTCAGTTGACTTTGACTTTCAGTTGACTTCTGTTGACTTTCTAAATAAGGAAACTTTCCTAACTTCAAAACTTTCTAAAAATAGAACTTTCTAAATTTGGAAACTTTCCAAAAATAGAAACTTTCCAAAAATAGAAACTTTCCAAAAATAGAAACTTTATAAAAATAGAAACTTTCCAAAAATAGAAACTTTCCAAAAATAGAAACTTTCCAAAAATAGAAAACTTTCCAAAAATGGAAACCTGCTAAAAATAGAAACTTTCTAAAAATAGAAAGTGTGTGTCCGTACGCTGTTCCGATCAAACCGATGCATGTTGAGTGTTGTTCTATGTCTACTTGCAACATGTACAATAGCTATCATACTAAGACTTGACCTAAGTTAGTTATTTATTTCGACCTGCTTTATTTATAGGTCGGCGTTGTGATCTTTCTTGATCACTTTACTTTACTTGCTGTTCGCTTGTTTGTGAGATTTCTTCAGTTGCTATTTAAGGTGAGTTATAGTCCCATTTTTCTATTTTAAATCTTTTGGGATGAGAATACATGCAATTTATTTTATATTTTGGACACATGTGGAAGTTGGTTTAAATTATTCATTGTGAGTTGAACAAAAATATTCCCTAGTCTGGTAACTGTAATCACTGGTTTCTACTGGTGAACGCGAATCCTATGGATAGATCTATCGGGTTTGACAACCCCATTTCGAGCTAGTCGCGCTAGCAGTTTATAATCGGAATGTTTAGTACTTCGTATTTTGTTGTAGATACACTTGTTCGGTGTATATTATTTATTGTGTTTGGCAAGGGTAAATAAAGGGTTAAGTGGTTACCAGGTGGCTCACGGAAAATGGAATAATGTTTTATTATATGTTTTCTAGCATATAATTTGGTGGTTTAAAAAGGTGTTTTATGTTTTCAAACATAAATTTTTATTGTTTAAATTAAATAATGTTTGCAATATTAAACCTATAATTCACTCAACATTTTTGTTGACAGTTACTCGCATGTTTTATTCTCAGGTTCATGATTGATTGCTTCCGCTGTGCTTAGAGAGTCTGCATATTTATGATGGCAGCTTTTGATAAACATTAACTTGCATTCTATTTTGTTACATTAAATAGTGTGTGTTTGTTGACACTGTTTTGGTCAACCTTTGGTTAAAGTATTTATGTATAGTTTTTCTAAACTTATACATTTTAGTAGATTTCCTTTATAGGAAATCATTTTTAAATAAAGAATGCAAGATTGTTTTATTAAATTCATATAGAGTTTCGATCAAGCTGTGGGACCAAGTGACGGAGCCGTTAAGTGTTTTGACGGAGTCGCCACACCGAACGTGTTGACTTTTTCGTTGACTTTGACCGACTAAAGTTTGACTTTTTGTCAAACTTAACCAAATGATTATGCAACATTCCTAACTTGTTTCTATACTTGTATCTTGCATGAAACTTGACAAATTGATTCACATGCTACATAATCGAGTCTTAACGAGCCATAGGACTAATTGAACATCTTTGACCAATCGTGACTATCGTTATTGATACAACCTATTTGTTTAGGTCAAGACTAGCATTGTTCTTTGCACATGTTACTTGTCGAAGTACTTATTTACTCTTGCGCTCAAGGTGAGATCATAGTCCCACTTTTACTCTTTTGAACTTATATTTGGGATGAGAAAACATAAACGTTTCTTCTTAACTAAGTGAACACAAGTACAGGAAAACAAACATTCTACATATGAGTTTAGAACGAAATCCTCAATTCGATTATCATTAGTTATACTTGCAGGGTGTAAGTGTAGGCGTGAACTTATGTTGTATGGCCATATGGGTTTGACAAACCCTCATCTCGGACGGTTTGCTACCGTCTACGGATGAAATATATTTTCGAGAAACAGTGTTGTTCTAGCACTATTAATGGGGTTCAACGGACGGAATGTTAAGCCTTGATAATTGGGTGCTCGTGAATATTAACTTTTAGAATGTATTACTATTTATCATTGATGTAAATCTTGTGATTCGACTTACTTTTACTCACTTACTTACTTAAACCTATGATTTCACCAGCGTTTTCGTTGACAGATTTCTATGTTTTTCTCAGGTCCTTGAACATTAGGTGATACATGCTTCCGCACTTTCTTTTAGATACTTGCTTTGGATGTCGAGTATACTTGCATATCGTGGAGCGTCTTTTGACTACTTTAAACTGTGTCGCACGTGTTTCATTTGTACTTTAAACATCGTTATGTACTAGATATGGAAACTACTTTTGTAAACTTTGAAACACTCACACTTATGAAATGAATGCGACATATTTTCGGTCAAACTTTGTCTTAAAGACTTATGACCATGTAATGAGGCCTACGTAGACGGCGCCGTCAAACATGATTTGGTCGGGTCGCTACAACCGCTTACTACTACTGCATGCTACTGCTTACTTTTACTGCTATATGAACTTGTTGCATGTTACTGCCTACTTTCACTGCTATGTGAACTTACTGTATGCTGCTGCTTATTCTCGCTACTGCATGCTACTATCTGCTTTTTGCATGATACTTCTGTTAATACTGCTATTACTGCCATGCTATGTACTGTTGTAGACGCTCTAGGCTGCTGTAGTTACTATGCCTGATTACATGCTTGCTACCCGTCTACTTTTCGTTGTGCCGACTTGGAGAATTTATCTTTCCTAGTTCAGATGTTTTTCTGAACCCTTTCCCGCTCGTCTAACCCTAAGGATTAGTATTGTAATCCACCTGTTACTACCGTTCCACTATTTCAGAGATCGAAACATTACTTCACGTAATCTAGGAGGAGTACCCCTCGGAATACACGCCCACTAAGGTTGATCCTCGGAGGAGGAGATATGCGAGGACTTGTCGGAGTAACCGCACCCGAGCTCACCCTAATTAGCCACGTACAACGTATGAACATTAGAAGGATGTTCAGTTTCCGCGAGATGACTCCTATCCCATACGCTTTCATGACCGTCACTTATCTCTTCCATTCTCCACCACTAATCGACGATCTAACGACACTTCTGGACTTAGATCCCTAACACTCATAGGCATTGGAGAAGTCAGGATGGCATCTCCTTTCACAAGGTCATAGTGTTTTCTACTTATGCTCAGCCATACCCAAAGACTTGGGAGTCGCCTCAAGACATATCGTATTACTACTTGTTACACGTATAGCTCAACACGAGACCAGATTGAATTTCTAGAAAGGAACCTAACGACGTTACCTGAACCCGAACATTTTGAAGAAATTTCGGGACATTTAGGCATTGATGCATGACCTACGAAACCTACGCACCCACACCGAGAAACTGTGAGATTAATTATGTAGAATTTGTTTTGAGATAGCATAGATAAAGCACCGTTAGATGAAATTGATTAGAACTGGAAGTGATCACGTTACATTAACCATATGGAGTGATATTGGAATGGACGTACGATTTAGTACAATATAATGACGCCAGGTGTAGTGACCAGAACTTTTCCATGTTTATATATATATATTAAATGAAATTGTTATTTACATGATTAAGTGTTTCCAACATGTTAAGCAATCAAACTTGTTAAGACTTGATTAATTGAAATATGTTTCATATAGACAATTGACCACCCAAGTTGATCGGTGATTCACGAACGTTAAAACTTGTAAAAACTATATGATGACATATATATGGATATATATATATAGTTAACATGATACTATGATAAGTAAACATATCATTAAGTATATTAACAATGAACTACATATGTAAAAACAAGATTACTAACTTAATGATTTTTAAACGAGACATATATGTAACGATTATCTTTGTAAAGACATTTAATGTATATATATATCATATTAAGAGATATTCATACATGATAATATCATGATAATATAATAATTTAAAATCTCATTTGATATTATAAACATTGGGTTAACAACATTTAACAAGATCGTTAACCTAAAGGTTTCAAAACAACACTTACATGTAACGACTAACGATGACTTAACGACTCAGTTAAAATGTATATACATGTAGTGTTTTAATATGTATTTATACACTTTTGAAAGACTTTAATACACTTATCAAAATACTTCTACTTAACAAAAATGCTTACAATTACATCCTCGTTCAGTTTCATCAACAATTCTACTCGTATGCACCCGTATTCGTACTCGTACAATACACAGCTTTTAGATGTATGTACTATTGGTATATATACTCCAATGATCAGCTATTAGCAGCCCATGTGAGTCACCTAACACATGTGGGAACCATCATTTGGCAACTAGCATGAAATATCTCATAAAATTACAAAAATATGAGTAATCATTCATGACTTATTTACATGAAAACAAAATTACATATCCTTTATATCTAATCCATACACCAACGACCAAAAACACCTACAAACACTTTCATTCTTCAATTTTCTTCATCTAATTTTTCTCTCTCAAGTTCTATCTTCAAGTTCTAAGTGTTCTTCATAAATTCCAAAAGTTCTAGTTTCATAAAATCAAGAATACTTCCAAGATTGCAAGTTTACTTCCAAGTTTTCTAAATCCATTCCAAGTAATCATCCAAGATCAATAAACCTTTGTTCCTTACAGTAGGTTATCTTTCTAATACAAGGTAATAATCATATTCAAACTTTAATTCAATTTCTATAACTATAACAATCTTATTTCGAGTGGAAATCTTACTTGAAATTGTTTTCGTGTCATGATTCTGCTTCAAGAACTTTCAAGCCATCCAAGGATCCTTTGAAGCTAGATCTATTTTTTTCATTTCCAGTAGGTTTATCCAAGGAACTTGAGGTAGTAATGATGTTCATAACATCATTCGATTCATACATATAAAGCTATCTTATTCGAAGGTTTAAACTTGTAATCACTAGAACATAGTTTAGTTAATTCTAAACTTGTTCGCAAATAAAAGTTAATCCTTCTAACTTGACTTTTAAAATCAACTAAACACATGTTATATATCTATATGATATGCTAACTTAATGATTTAAAACCTGGAAACACGAAAAATACCGTAAAACCAGATTTACGCCGTCGTAGTAACACCGCGGGCTGTTTTGGGTTAGTTAATTAAAAACTATGATAAACTTTGATTTAAAAGTTGTTATTCTGAGAAAATGATTTTTATTATGAACATGAAACTATATCCAAAAATTATGGTTAAACTCAAAGTGGAAGTATGTTTTCTAAAATGGTCATCTAGACGTCGTTCTTTCGACTGAAATGACTACCTTTACAAAAACGACTTGTAACTTATTTTTCCGACTATAAACCTATACTTTTTCTGTTTATATTCATAAAATAGAGTTCAATATGAAACCATAGCAATTTGATTCACTCAAAACGGATTTAAAATGAAGAAGTTATGGGTAAAATAAGATTGGATAATTTTTCTCATTTTAGCTACGTGAAAATTGGTAACAAATCTATTCCAACCATAACTTAATTAACTTGTATTGTATATTATGTAATCTTGAGATACCATAGACACGTATACAATGTTTCAACCTATCATGTCGACACATCTATATATATTTCGGAACAACCATAGACACTCTATATGTGAATGTTGGAGTTAGCTATACAGGGTTGAGGTTGATTCCAAAATATATATAGTTTGAGTTGTGATCAATACTGAGATACGTATACACTGGGTCGTGGATTGATTCAAGATAATATTTATCGATTTATTTCTGTACATCTAACTGTGGACAACTAGTTGTAGGTTACTAACGAGGACAGTTGACTTAATAAACTTAAAACATCAAAAAATATTAAAAGTGTTGTAAATATATTTTGAACATACTTTGATATATATATGTATATATTGTTATAGGTTCGTGAATCAACCAGTGGCCAAGTCTTACTTCCCGACGAAGTAAAAATCTGTGAAAGTGAGTTATAGTCCCACTTTTAAAATCTAATATTTTTGGGATGAGAATACATGCAGGTTTTATAAATGATTTACAAAATAGACACAAGTACGTGAAACTACATTCTATGGTTGAATTATCGAAATCGAATATGCCCCTTTTTATTAAGTCTGGTAATCTAAGAATTAGAGAACAGACACCCTAATTGACGCGAATCCTAAAGATAGATCTATCGGGCCCAACAAGCCCCATCCAAAGTACCGGATGCTTTAGTACTTCGAAATTTATATCATATCCGAAGGGTGTCCCGGAATGATGGGGATATTCTTATATATGCATCTTGTTAATGTCGGTTACCAGGTGTTCACCATATGAATGATTTTTATCTCTATGTATGGGATGTGTATTGAAATATGAAATCTTGTGGTCTATTGTTACGATTTGATATATATATATATATATAGGTTAAAGCTATAACTCACCAACATTTTTGTTGACGTTTAAAGCATGTTTATTCTCAGGTGAATACTAAGAGCTTCCGCTGTTGCATACTAAAATAAGGACAAGATTTGGAGTCCATGTTTGTATGATATTGTGTAAAAACTGCATTCAAGAAACTGATTTCGATGTAACATATTTGTATTGTAAACCATTATGTAATGGTCGTGTGTAAACAGGATATTTTAGATTATCATTATTTGATAATCTACGTAAAGCTTTTCAAACCTTTATTTATGAAATAAAGGTTATGGTTTGTTTTAAAAATGAATGCAGTCTTTGAAAAACGTCTTATATAGAGGTCAAAACCTCGCAACGAAATCAATTAATATGGAACATTTTTAATCAATAAGAACGGGACATTTCAGTTGGTATCCGAGCGTTGGTCTTAGAGAACCAGAAAATTTGCATTAGTGTGTCTTATCGAGTTTGTTAGGATGCATTAGTGAGTCTGGACTTCGACCGTGTTTTCTTTAAAAATGATTGCTTAACATTTTAGTTGGAAACTATATATTATTAACATGTATATATTATGTGATATATTAATCTCTTAACATGTTTGATATTGTGTGATAGATGTCTACCTCTAGCACAAATCCCATTGACTCACCTAATAATAATGAAGAGTCGAATATATATTGGACTGATTCACAAGTTCCCGAAGAGGAACCGGAAGAAGAATCAGAACCGGAAGAAGAATCAGAACCGGAAGAGGAGGAACCGGAGGAGGAAATAGAACCGGTGGGGGAAATAATAAAACGGTTAAGTAGAAGAAAATCCTCAACCAACCGACCAAAGTTAATTATGGTCAATGGTGTTTCCGCCAAGGAAGCAAAATATTGGGAGGATTACCAATTCTCCGATGAATCGGATTCCGACGAGAATTCCGATGATGTTATAGAAATTACCCCAACTGAATTTAAAAAGGCAAAAGAAAATAATAAGGGAAAGGGCATAAAAATAGAGAAATCTAATTCCAACCCCGATGAACTTTATATGTATCGTCAACCCCCGAAGTCCTTAAGTTGTAACAATGACCCAGGAACCTCTAAACCACCAGGTTTTTCTAAACCATTGTGGAAAACGACAGCTAGTATTAGGGGAACATCATATATCCCTAGAAACTTGGCAAAACGAACCAAAACTGAAGAAGAAGAAACGAGCGAGTCGGAATAAGATAGTTGTATTCGTGTGGTGTAATATATGTAATATAGTGTGCTTATGCTTTATGATATATGTAAAAATTGCTTGTATTAATAAGTATTTTTTTATGAATCTGACTCTTGTCTATTTTACAGTTTAAAAACACAAAATGGATAGACAACCCAATATTTTAAGAGACCTACCCGGAGACATGATTGATGAAATCTTGTCTAGAGTCGGTCAGAATTCCTTGGCACAACTATTTAAAGCGAGATCAGTTTGTAAGACATTCGAAGAACGTTCCAAGAATGTCTTGGTTTATAAGAGACTTTCGTTTGAAAGATGGGGGATATCATATTGGGAAACCCATAAGTTACGATGTGTTTACTTTGACGCATATATTGCGGGGAACCCAAATGCTATTTTACGCAACGGGTTAAGAAATTATTTTGACTCAATGTATCCGAATATAGGACTTCATGATTTAGAAAAAGTGGCTAACATGCAACATAAAGAAGCATGCTATGCTTACGGGTTAGTAATGTTCGCTTCTCACCAAAGTGAGAAAAAGAACATCGGGCTACAACTATTAAACAAAACGTTCCCAAAAGTGACGGAGTCGGTAATTGGGGTAAGAAATGAGGTTTTTAGGTTATTACGGGACTGTTGGTCATTACGTAACCCTCGTCCCTTTGACGACGTTACAACACGCTGTCTTATCAACGGCCATAACGGTTATGTTCCACAAGACCAAGGATGGGAAGTAGTCCTAGTAAAACCAGAATGCATGACTTGTTTCTGGACGTATGAATTACGTGTCTTTATTGCCTTTGCTGAACGACTTGTGTACTAGCTAGAATTATCTTCACAACTATCTTGTATCAAAGTTATTGTGTGCTATATTTCATGCTTTATGTAAAATAAGCGGTATTGTAAGTTTGTAAAATATTGTATAAAAGTTTGAACGCGAAATATTATTATAATCAGTTTTTCATATAGAATTGTAGTAGTTGAATTGTATATTAGCTACTAAGTATGAACTTAACGGGTAGGTACTACCCGAATTTAAACTTATAAAACGCTAATATGAAGAAAAAGCTTTTATAAATGAGTTCATATTATGCTACGAAATACTATTAACTACTCTTAATATTCTGTATGATTAACTTGTTCCATTTGACTATTTTGAAGGAAATGGCACCGACTACTCGACACACCGTGAATATGAATGAAGAGGAATTCCGTACATTTCTAGCTTCAAACATAGCCGCAGTACAGGCTACGCTACATACCAACAATAACCTTGGATCTAGCAGTACAGGAAATCGTGTAGGATGCACTTACAAAGAATTCACTGCCTGAAAACCTTTGGAATTTGATGGAACCGAAGGACCGATCGGATTGAAACGGTGGACCGAGAAGGTTGAATCGGTGTTTGCCATAAGTAAGTGTACTGAAGAGGACAAAGTGAAGTACGCTACGCATACCTTTACAGGTTCTGCGTTAACATGGTGGAATACCTATCTAGAGCAAGTGGGACAAGATGATGCTTACGCACTACCGTGGTCAGCATTCAAGCACTTGATGAACGAGAAGTACCGTCCCAGAACCGAGGTCAATAAGCTCAAGACAGAACTTAGAGGGTTACGAACCCAAGGATTTGATATTACCACGTACGAAAGACGATTCACAGAATTGTGCCTATTGTGTCCGGGAGCATTCGAAGATGAGGAAGAGAAGATCGACGCGTTTGTAAAAGGATTACTGGAAAGAATCCAAGAAGATACAAGTTCACACGAGCCCGCCTCCATACAACAGGCATGTAGAATGGCTCACAAACTAGTGAACCAGATTCAGGAAAGAATTAAAGAACAGACGGCTGAAGAGACCAATGTGAAGTAAGTCAAAAGAAAGTGGGAGGAAAACGGTGATAAGAATCACCAATACAACAACAACAGCAATTACAATAATAATCGCAACAATTATCCCAACAATCGCAACATCAATCGCAACTATAACAAACGGCCCAACAACAACAACAACAACAACAACAACAACAACAACAACAACAACAACAACGACTACAACAATCGTCCCAACAACAATAATAATCGCAACAACAACAACAATCAGAAGCAGCTATGCCAAAGGTGTGAAAAGTATCACTCGGGGTTCTGCACCAAATTTTGCAACAAGTGTAAAAGAAATGATCATAGCGCGGTGAAGTGTGAGATCTACGGACCAGGGGTTAACAGAACGAAAGGAACAAATGGTGTAGGAATGAGTAATGGCGGAGCAAGTAGTGTCGGAGCAAGTTATGCCAATGTAGTTTGTTATAAATGTGGAAAACCGGGCCACATTATTAGAAATTGCCCGAACCAGGAGAACACGAATGGACAAGGCCGCGGAAGAGTTTTCAATATTAATGCGGCAAAGGCACAGGAAGACCCGGAGCTTGTTACGGGTACGTTTCTTATTGACAATAAATCTGCTTACGTTTTATTTGATTCGGGTGCGGATAGAAGCTATATGAGTAGAGATTTTTGTGCTAAATTAAGTTGTCCATTGACGCCGTTGGATAGTAAATTTTTACTCGAATTAGCAAATGGTAAATTAATTTCGGCAGATAATATATGTCGGAATCGAGAAATTAAACTGGTTAGCGAAACATTTAAGATTGACTTGATACCAGTAGAGTTAGGGAGTTTTGATGTGATAATCGGTATGGACTGGTTGAAAGAAGTGAAAGCAGAGATCGTTTGTTACAAAAATGCAATTCGCATTATACGAGAAAAAGGAAAACCCTTAATGGTGTACGGAGAAAAGGGCAACACGAAGCTACATTTTATTAGTAATTTGAAGGCACAAAAACTAATAAGAAAAGGTTGCTATGCTGTTCTAGCACACGTTGAGAAAGTACAAACTGAAGAAAAGAGCATCAATGATGTTCCCGTCGCAAAAGAATTTCCCGATGTATTTCCGAAAGAATTACCGGGATTACCCCCACATCGATCCGTTGAATTTCAAATAGATCTTGTACCAGGAGCTGCACCAATAGCTCGTGCTCCTTACAGACTCACACCCAGTGAGATGAAAGAACTGCAAAGCCAATTATAAGAACTTTTAGAGCCTGGTTTCATTCGACCAAGCACATCACCGTGGGGAGCTCCTGTTTTGTTTGTCAAGAAGAAAGATGGTACATTCAGGTTGTGTATCGACTACCGAGAGTTGAACAAACTTACCATCAAGAACCGCTACCCACTACCGAGAATCGACGACTTATTTGATCAACTACAAGGCTCGTCTGTTTATTCAAAGATTGACTTACGTTCCGGGTATCATCAAATGCGGGTGAAAGAAGATGATATTCCAAAGACTGCTTTCAGAACACGTTACGATCATTACGAGTTTATGGTCATGCCGTTTGGTTTAACTAATGCACCAGCTGTGTTCATGGACCTTATGAACCGAGTGTGTGGACCATACCTTGACAAGTTTGTCATTGTTTTCATTGATGACATACTTATTTACTCAAAGAATGACTAAAAACACGGTGAACATTTGAGAAAGGTGTTAGAAGTATTGAGGAAGGAAGAATTGTACGCTAAGTTTTCAAAGTGTGCATTTTGGTTGGAAGAAGTTCAATTCCTCGGTCACATAGTGAACAAAGAAGGTATTAAGGTGGATCCGGCAAAGATAGAAACTGTTGAAAAGTGGGAAATCCCGAAAACTCCGAAACACATACGCCAGTTTTTAGGACTAGCTGGTTACTACAGAAGGTTCATCCAAGACTTTTCCAGAATAGCAAAACCCTTGACTGCATTAACGCATAAAGGGGAGAAATTTGAATGGAATGATGAACAAGAGAAAGTGTTTCAGTTATTGAAGAAAAAGCTAACTACGGCACCTATATTATCATTACCTGAAGGGAATGATGATTTTGTGATTTATTGTAACGCATCAAAGTAAGGTCTCGGTTGTGTATTAATGCAACGAACGAAGGTGATTGCTTATGCGTCTAGACAATTGAAGATTCACGAACAAAATTATACGACGCATGATTTGGAATTAGGCGCGGTTGTTTTTGCATTAAAGACTTGGAGGCACTACTTATATGGGGTCAAAAGTATTATATATACCGACTACAAAAGTCTTCAACACATATTTAATCAGAAACAACTGAATATGAGGCAGCGTAGGTGGATTGAATTATTGAATGATTACGACTTTGAGATTCTTTACCACCCAGGGAAGGCAAATGTGGTAGCCGATGCCTTGAGCAGGAAGTACAGAGAACCCATTCGAGTAAAATCTATGAATATAATGATTCATAATAACCTTACTACTCAAATAAAGGAGGCGCAACAAGGAGTTTTAAAAGAGGGAAATTTAAAGGATGAAATACCCAAAGGATCGGAGAAGCATCTTAATATTCGGGAAGACGGAACCTAGTATAGGGCTGAAAGGATTTGGGTACCAAAATTTGGAGATATGAGAGAAATGATAATTAGAGAAGCTCATAAAACCAGATACTCAATACATCCTGGAACGGGGAAGATGTACAAGGATCTCAAGAAACATTTTTGGTGGCCGGGTATGAAAGCCGATGTTGCTAAATACGTAGGAGAATGTTTGACGTGTTCTAAGGTCAAAGCTGAGCATCAGAAACCATCAGGTCTACTTCAACAACCCGAAATCCCGGAATGGAAATGGGAAAACATTACCATGGATTTCATCACTAAATTGCCAAGGACTGCAAGTGGTTTTGATACTATTTGGGTAATAGTTGATCGTCTCACCAAATCAGCACACTTCCTGCCAATAAGAGAAGATGACAAGATGGAGAAGTTAGCACGACTGTATTTAAAGGAAGTCGTCTCCAGACATGGAATACCAATCTCTATTATCTCTGATAGGGATGGTAGATTTATTTCAAGATTCTGGCAGACATTACAGCAAGCATTAGGAACTCGTCTAGACATGAGTACTGCCTATCATCCACAAACTGATGGGCAGAGCGAAAGGACGATACAAATGCTTGAAGACATGCTACGAGCATGTGTTATAGATTTCGGAAACAGTTGGGATCGACATCTACCGTTAGCAGAATTTTTCTACAACAACAGCTACCATTCAAGCATTGAGATGGCGCCGTTTGAAGCACTTTATGGTAGAAAGTGCAGGTCTCCGATTTGTTGGAGTGAAGTGGGGGATAGATAGATTACGGGTCCGGAGATGATACAAGAAACTACCGAGAAGATCATCCAAATTTAACAATGGTTGAAAACCGCCCAAAGTCGACAAAAGAGCTACGCTGACATTAAAAGAAAAGATATAGAATTTGAAATTGGAGAGATGGTCATGCTTAAAGTTGCACCTTGGAAAGGCGTTGTTCGATTTGGTAAATGAGGGAAATTAAATCCAAGGTATATTGGACCATTCAAGATTATTGATCGTGTCAGACCAGTAGCTTACCGACTTGAGTTACCTCAACAACTCGCGGCTGTACATAACACTTTCCACGTCTCGAATTTGAAGAAATGTTTTGCTAAAGAAGATCTCACTATTCCGTTAGATGAAATCCAAATCAACGAAAAATTTCAATTTATCAAAGAACCCGTCGAAATAATGGATCGTGAGGTTAAAAGACTTAAGCAAAACAAGATACCAATTGTTAAGGTTCGATGGAATGCTCGTAGAGGACCCGAGTTCACCTGTGGACGAGAAGATCAGATGAAGAAGAAATACCCGCATTTATTTCCAGAAGATACGTCAACACCTCCAACTGCTTAAAATTTCGGGACGAAATTTATTTAACGGGTAGGTACTGTAGTGACCCGAACTTTTCCATGTTTATATATATATCAAATGAAATTGTTATTTACATGATTAAGTGTTTCCAACATGTTAAGCAATCAAACTTGTTAAGACTTGATTAATTGAAATATGTTTCATATAGACAATTGACCACCCAAGTTGACCGGTGATTCACGAACGTTAAAACTTGTAAAAACTATATGATGACATATATATGGATATATATATAGTTAACATGATACTATGATAAGTAAACATATCATTAAGTATATTAACAATGAACTACATATGTAAAAACAAGACTACTAACTTAATGATTTTTAAACGAGACATATATGTAACGATTATCGTTGTAAAGACATTTAATGTATATATATCATATTAAGAGATATTCATACATAATAATATCATGATAATATAATAATTTAAAATCTCATTTGATATTATAAACATTGGGTTAACAACATTTAACAAGATCGTTAACCTAAAGGTTTCAGAACAACACTTACATGTAACGACTAACGATGACTTAACGATTCAGTTAAAATGTATATACATGTAGTGTTTTAATATGTATTTATACACTTTTGAAAGACTTTAATACACTTATCAAAATACTTCTACTTAACAAAAATGCTTACAATTACATCCTCGTTCAGTTTCATCAACAATTCTACTCGTATGCACCCGTATTCGTACTCGTACAATACACAGCTTTTAGATGTATGTACTATTGGTATATACACTCCAATGATCAGCTCTTAGCAGCCCATGTGAGTCACCTAACACATGTGGGAACCATCATTTGGCAACTAGCATGAAATATCTCATAAAATTACAAAAATATGAGTAATCATTCATGACTTATTTACATGAAAACAAAATTACATATCCTTTATATCTAATCCATACACCAAAGACCAAAAACACCTACAAACACTTTCATTCTTCAATTTTCTTCATCTAATTGATCTCTCTCAAGTTCTATCTTCAAGTTCTAAGTGTTCTTCATAAATTCCAAAAGTTCTAGTTTCATAAAATCAAGAATACTTCCAAGATTGCAAGTTTACTTCCAAGTTTTCTAAATCCATTCCAAGTAATCATCCAAGATCAATAAACCTTTGTTCCTTACAGTAGGTTATCTTTCTAATACAAGGTAATAATCATATTCAAACTTTAATTCAATTTCTATAACTATAACAATCTTATTTCGAGTGGAAATCTTACTTGAAATTGTTTTCGTGTCATGATTCTGCTTCAAGAACTTTCAAGCCATCCAAGGATCCTTTGAAGCTAGATCTATTTTTCTCATTTCCAGTAGGTTTATCCAAGGAACTTGAGGTAGTAATGATGTTCATAACATCATTCGATTCATACATATAAAGCTATCTTATTCGAAGGTTTAAACTTGTAATCACTAGAACATAGTTTAGTTAATTCTAAACTTGTTCGCAAATAAAAGTTAATCCTTCTAACTTGACTTTTAAAATCAACTAAACACATGTTCTATATCTATATGATATGCTAACTTAATGATTTAAAACCTGGAAACACGAAAAATACCGTAAAACCGGATTTACGCCGTCGTAGTAACACCGCGGGCTGTTTTGGGTTAGTTAATTAAAAACTATGATAAACTTTGATTTAAAAGTTGTTATTCTGAGAAAATGATTTTTATTATGAACATGAAATTATATCCAAAAATTATAGTTAAACTCAAAGTGGAAGTATGTTTTCTAAAATGGTCATCTAGACGTCGTTCTTTCGACTGAAATGACTACCTTTACAAAAACAACTTTTAACTTATTTTTCCGACTATAAACCTATACTTTTTCTGTTTAGATTCATAAAATAGAATTCAATATGAAACCATAGCAATTTGATTCACTCAAAACGGATTTAAAATGAAGAAGTTATGGGTAAAACAAGATTGGATAATTTTTCTCATTTTAGCTACGTGAAAATTGGTAACAAATCTATTCCAACCATAACTTAATCAACTTGTATTGTATATTATGTAATCTTGAGATACCATAGACACGTATACAATGTTTCGACCTATCATGTCGACACATCTATATATATTTCGGAACAACCATAGACACTCTATATGTGAATGTTGGAGTTAGCTATACAGGGTTGAGGTTGATTCCAAAATATATATAGTTTGAGTTGTGATCAATACTGAGATACGTATACACTGGGTTGTGGATTGATTCAAGATAATATTTATCGATTTATTTCGGTACATCTAACTGTGGACAACTAGTTGTAGGTTACTAACGAGGACAGTTGACTTAATAAACTTAAAACATCAAAAAATATTAAAAGTGTTGTAAATATATTTTGAACATACTTTGATATATATGTATATATTGTTATAGGTTCATGAATCAACCAGTGGTCAAGTCTTACTTCCCGACGAAGTAAAAATCTGTGAAAGTGAGTTATAGTCCCACTTTTAAAATCTAATATTTTTGGGATGAGAATACATGCAGGTTTTATAAATGATTTACAAAATACACACAAGTACGTGAAACTACATTCTATGGTTGAATTATCGAAATCGAATATGCCCCTTTTTATTAAGTCTGGTAATCTAAGAATTAGGGAACAGACACCCTAATTGACGCGAATCCTAAAGATAGATCTATCAGGCCCAACAAGCCCCATCCAAAGTACCGGATGCTTTAGTACTTCGAAATTTATATCATATCCGAAGGGTGTCCCGGAATGATGGGGATATTCTTATATATGCATCTTGTTAATGTCGGTTACCAGGTGTTCACCATATGAATGATTTTTATCTCTATGTATGGGATGTGTATTGAAATATGAAATCTTGTGGTCTATTGTTACGATTTGATATATATATATAGGTTAAACCTATAACTCACCAACATTTTTGTTGACGTTTAAAGCATGTTTATTCTCAGGTGAGTACTAAGAGCTTCCGCTGTTGCATACTAAAATAAGGACAAGATTTGGAGTCCATGATTGTATGATATTGTGTAAAAACTGCATTCAAGAAACTGATTTCGATGTAACATATTTGTATTGTAAACCATTATGTAATGGTCGTGTGTAAACAGGATATTTTAGATTATCATTATTTGATAATCTACGTAAAGCTTTTTAAACCTTTATTTATGAAATAAAGGTTATGGTTTGTTTTAAAAATGAATGCAGTCTTTGAAAAACGTCTCATATAGAGGTCAAAACCTCGCAACGAAATCAATTAATATGGAACGTTTTTAATCAATAAGAACGGGACATTTCACCAGGCCAGTGTGGTTATATTGAAGTGAATCATGCAGAAGTCCTAATGTTACTATTTAAGGAATATGAAGTGATTCAAAGAAAATTTTGGTAGGAACCACCTGAGTATACGCATTATGGTCTGTTAGAGGTAGGAATAACCACTAAGCCCAAATACTGTACAAGAAGGGCCTTGATTGCAGAATTGATAACCCGAAAATCTGTTATAGATATAGACACCCTGAACACTTAAGAAAAAAGTTCTCAAATAGGATAAACCTTGGATTTACTTGCGGTAGAGCAATCATTATCCCAGCTATGGAAACTCGCACGGATCCTGATTTTAGTTAGGGTACGTTTCGTCACAACGTTTTATTGTCTCGGAGTTGTTTAGTACTAGAGTAATAGAAACCTTATATCTAAGAGCCTTAGTGTTATGACTAATAAGCCATTAACAACCATAAGAGTTAGGTATTCTATAGGACAAGCTAATGGTAAGCTGGCAGAGATGGAGGAATAATTTAAGGTAGTTCCTTAAAATTAACAGGTGGGTCATCTGGGGATGACCTCACGTCAACAAAACTTGGAAATTTTAAAGTAATAGTTGGAAAGAATTAGTTACCTACGCACAAACAGATGTTATTTGAGAAGATTGATAGAATTTTTCACGATAGTATAATAAGATTTGGTTGGAATGAAACTTAAGATTAACCCAACACCCATCAACTTGGGAAGCTTGATATAAAAAATTGGAATGGACTTTAAGATTAACCTGATACTCATCAAGTTAGGAAGCTTTGATGAACTAGTTGGAACGGACTGACTTTCAAGGATGAAAGCGAAAGTTATTTATAGTGAAAAGATTATTTATAGACCTCGCGAGAATGGTGAGCCAATGTAATGACCCGAAATTTTCTGACCAAATTATACTTATGAGATTAATATTTACATAAATTAAACCATACTAACATGATAAGCATCCCAAATTGTTGAGACTTGTGTTTTTGAAAAGAGTTTTACACAACGTTTGACCGTCCAATATGACCGATGATATCACGAACTATATAACATATGATAATTATACGTTTGTGTATATATATATATTTATATATATTTAACATGATCTAAGGATGGTTTAACATCTCATTGTGTACTAGTGACAATGAGTTATAAGTATATTTTGAAACTACTAACTTAAGTTTTCAAAACGATAACTATAAGTAATATTCTTTGATATATATACTTATAATCTATAATGCTTATATATGTATCGTATATATAATGTATTTAATCACTTTTTAAGGACTTAAATACATAAAATAATATAAGTATATTCACAAAAGATAGCTATATTTGAATTCTCGTTCCGTTTCCTCAAGATTTCTATACGTATATCTAGGGTATATGTACCAGTATCATACCCAGCTTCTATACGTATTTACTATTGGTATATACACATCAAATCAACATCCTAATCAACATTATTACTGCCCTAGATATGAGGTAACTAGGATTTGTCAAGTAGTATGAATTATTAGTAAGAAAACAAAATTGGGAATCCTTTTCTTTCTTTATAAACTAAAAACGTTTTTATAAATGAACACCATTTCTTCACTCCATTTTCTCATACCTACACCCTCATTTCTCTCTAAAAATACTCCTAACTTCATACTTGATCATCTCCAAGCATTTTCCCCATCATTTAGCTTCAATTACAAGCCTTAAACACCATAAGAAAACTCTTTCAAGAACATATCAAAATAACCACCCATTTGAAGAAGTTTACTTCCAACCTTTTGATCTAACTCCACCACTCTTTGATTCCAAGATTATTTCTTATCTTTTGTAGTAACTTTGTCCAAGTAACTTGAGGTAGTAACCTTGTTCATAATCTTATTCAATTCATATTCATATAGCTATCTTATTTTGTGGTATAAAATTTTAACAACAAGAACATAGTTTGAATGATTTCAAACTTGTTCGCAAACTAAATAGATCATTCTAAATTGACTTTTAAAACACTTCAAAACCTGTAATATATCATAATGATATGCTAACCTAACAAGATATAACTTGGTTTTACAAAGAACATCTTAAAAACTGAATCTACGTCGTCGGAGTGCAACCGGGGGCTGTTTTGGGTTGGATAATTAAAAACCATCTTGAACTTTGAATTGGAAGTTCATGTTCTGGAAAAATAATATTTCTTATGAATATGTTAACACATAAAAATTTCATGGTTTAACTCAAAGTGTAAGTATTTTTAGAAAAATGATCATTAAATGTTGTTTTTATGATGGAAAATGATCACTTTCATAAGTTTCACCAAAGTTTGACCTATAACCTATGATTTTGAATACAAACTAAGGTATTTTCAGTTCATATTCTTAAAATTTGATTCGATCCAAGGAAGTGGCAAGTTGAACCAACAAAAACGGAGTTGTAATGAAGAAACTACGACTAAAACAAGATTGGGTATCCGAAGCTAGTTTAGCTACCAAAATATTTGGAGAAAAAGTAAATTAATCATATCTTTTCTAATTAATATGATATTTTATATATAATTACTTATGATTTGATTTTATATATTTCAGGACCACCCGTAAACAACACGAGAAGATTAATCATAAGACCTCATGATTGTACGCAACACGTCATTTGACAACACGGTACTTTATGTACGCAACACGTCATTTGACAACATGGTACCATGGGTCGAGATTAATTCTGATCAATACGAATACGATGGGGTCTTTATTTATTTTATTTAAGCAACTAATTGTGGACCACTAACATCGAACTTCTAACTACGGACTAAGAAAATAGTAAAAGTATTAAAAGTATATATATATATGTAACGATTACTTAAAAAGAAAATATGTTGATATATTATATATATATGGTTAGGTTCGTGATATCTATCGGAGACCAAGTCGAATTAAATACCTTCAAGGCAAAAGTGAGTTTCATTTGCTCCCTTTTTAATTGCTTTTGCAATATATATTTTTGGGCTGAGAATACATGCGCTGCTTTTATAAATGTTTACAAAATAGACACAAGTACTTAAAAATATATTCTACGTTGAGTTGTACCACTGGCATATTTCCCTGTAGCTTGGTAACTACTATTTACATGGGTATTGTAAACGCGAATCCTGTTGATAGATCTATCGGGCCTGACAACCCCAACCGGACTGGACGACCAGTATTCAACGGTTGCACAGTACTTCGTTTTGGTGACTACACTTGGTACGGTGTAGTGAGATTTCATAATAAAGGGAATATGCGACGTTGATTAAATGTTAAGTATGGTTACCAAGTGCTCAACCACTTAGAATGCTTTACATACACTTGCGAGTGTATTATGTTTATGATTATGAAATCTTGTGGTCTATTAACGTATTGAAATGATTGTCATGATAAACTTATGAGCTCACCAACCTTTTGGTTGACACTTTAAAGCATGTTTATTCTCAGGTACGAATTAAGTCTTCCGCTGTGCATTTGCTCAATATAAGGGCATTACTTGGAGCCGATCATCGCAATGAGACCAAATGTTGATGACTTCGTCCAGGTGGATTAGGACGGGTCCTTTCAGTTGGTATCAGAGCGGTGGTCGTAGCGAACCAGGTCTTGCATTAGTGTGTCTAACTAGTAGTTGTTAGGATGCATTAATGAGTTTGGACTTCGACCGTGTCTACATGTCAAAAGTTTTGCTTATCATTTCTAGTCAGAAATCATCTGCTTATCATCCTTAGGAAATTACCTGCTTATCATTCATAAGTCTAGACACGTTTTACTGCATTTACTGCATTGATAGTGTATCGACGAATTCTTATATTAGCATATCTGTTATTGCGAACTTTGACTGATATCTTTTCAAAGATTCTCCGTAATTTACGGGATTTTGGTATTATATATACATATGTAAATTATGTATTGAAGAGTACCAAATCTAACTCCTATAATCTATTCCATACCAAAAATTCATTTTCCCCATTATACAAGATGGATTCCGCATCTAGTTCGAATTCTTCAGATTCCGACAGTTATGCCGATATGGATTTCCATTCGGGCTCCGAAAGCAGCGTCACCGGAATGGATCAACCAATTTCCCATCATCTATTCTGGATGAATTGGGGATGGGTTCGTAATATACTAAATCACTGGAGACAAGAAGAAGGTGATCCATTCCATCCACCAAATTGCCCTCTTGGCGATGAACCTGAAGCACTTACCGGCGAACCTATTCGAAACACCATTTTCTCTCTCATTTCTAGAGTATCTCGTCACGATTATATACTATCCCATATTACAAATCTTGTTCATTCGCTCGTTCCAACCGCCAATCATCCCGGTGTAATAGCAAAAGTTAACGAACTTCGCGCTCGCGTGACGGCTTTGGAGAACATGGTGCGAAGGTTGCAAACACCAGCAGTAGCACCAGCAGCATAATCAGCACCACCATCAATAACATCAACAATACCATCATCACCACTAACAAACAACATCCGCATCACACGTCTCGACATCATAATCTGTCTCACAAACATCAACATCATACGCACCATAGATACCAAGGAGTACCAACAATAATGAACGATGAAGTATTGATCCATAACTTCATTGATATTCTGCGAAGAATATGTGGTTTCAAAAAGTTTTAGAGATTTCTTATTCTAGCTCAAACCGAAAAGCAAATGAGATTAATATCATATTAACTCATTAAATTCATGATTTCATCTGAAGAAAATATATATGTATATATGTTTTCATAAAGATTGTAATTAAAAGTTCTTTTGTACAAAATATTAATGGTGAAAATTTTTTTTTAACGGGTAGGTAATACCCGAGGAATAATTAGATTTCATCTTAATAAGTTACATTGTACATTCGTCGAAGCTGATTCAACAGTCATTTACTATCCTACTTACAACCACCGATATACGTATCCGTTCACCGCAGAATAACCATTTTCATTCAATTTCATATTTGGATTTTGACTTCCCAGAATCCAACAAGTGGCATATGAAGAAAACATATGACAAAATAAAATCTGTTAGAAACAAACAAATTAACTATGAAAAATTTTGTTAAGAATCCACGCTAACTGTTCCAGCTAACTGTTCCTAGCTAACTGATTACATTTTATTTATCGCAGTTTATTTATCACAATTTAATTATCGCACTTTTATTTATCGTCATTTAATTTCTGTAATTATTTTACGCACTTTAAATATCGGGACACGTATACAATGTTTTGACATATCATATCGACGCGTCTATATATATTATTTGGAATCACCATAGACACTCTATATGCAGTAATGATCGAGTTCTCTATAAAGGGTTGAGGTTGATTCTACAATAATATATATAGTTTGAGTTGTGATCGAGTCTGAGACGTATACGGGTCACGACACGTATTAATTAATTCGTATATTATATATTAAACTATATATGAATTATTGGACTGTTACTGTGGACTATCGACTGTGGACTAATGACATTGGACAATTAAAATGAATTAAAATATTGATTATAACATGAAACTAAACATTTCTTCAAGATTGCCACTTGATTTCATCTTAAACCTCATTGTATTTCGACGATTACAATCAGCGTTCAAATCTATCAATATTCTTAAAAACACCTCAATCGAGAGGATAAAACAACCGCACTTCATCTACGGAAGAAAAGATTGATGCATATAGTTATGCACCTGAAAAACCCTCGGAAACTGAGTAAACGTTTGACACGTATCTGTTCTAGTTCCTTTGACATTGTTATTACCGAAGATCGTTTTGCAATCCCTTTCCAAAGTAGCTAATTTTGTCACAGCTCCAGCAAGTCAACTCCGACTTTTCATCCGAAACAACTTTATTATAACCGCGATATATATGCGTACTCTTTATTGTTACTGGGGAACCTTTTATATTCCACAATATTACCATCAGCGATTAATCATTTTAAAAATACAATTCTCCTGAAACTACCTCGGTTTGATAACCAATGACCCAGATCAGTTAACTTTGAAAATGCTGACGAAGCAGCATGTTGTAGATGATCTTAATGGCCAAAAGTTTGATGATAAAGAAAGGAGTGTTATGAACGCTCGATAGAAAATTTAGTACCGAAAAGTGGATTATGCGAAACTATGAAGAAAGCCGTGGACAAATCACAAAGAATAAGTTTGCCTTCAAAGAATCCAAATGATTTTGTGCCTGCTGAAATCGTTAGCAAACATCTTATTTCTCATTCTAAACCTTCACAGACAAATCTTCTTCATCATCCATTGATATTAGAAATTCTAAGATATTCTCGTATGTTCTATTATAAATATCCTCCATATTTCTGGCGATATTTTCACAACTATTCTTATCTGAGATCATTTATCTCTCCGTAATATCTGCAACATAAAAGAAACTGTGTTAGTTTCTAAATTCTGAAACCTTCGAGTTTAAAATATGAATGTTTTTAAGTAGTGTTGGGAACTGAAGCATGGATTAGTATAATATAATGACACTTGATCAACGTCATTATATTACAGTAAGTCATGCTGAGTTTCTAATGAAGCATGATGATTCACAGTACCGTCATCATGTGCCATTTACACGACTCTTACATTCTATCTAATCTCTAAACATATCAAGAGAATATTTTTCTGGATGACTCGGTCTTCTCCAGGGTATTCTGGTAATTTAACAAATCAAAATCGTTCTATTACCATTTTCTTCTTAGAGCATTAGCTATGTTCATTCTGAATTTCATATCTACGAATTCCGGACCATTACTCGCTTGACTCGAAGTCGGGAAGAGAAAACGAAAGCATGAAGCTCCGAAAAATAATGAAGAATATAAACTCCGATAATAACCCCGAAATTACAAACCGTATATATCGATGCAGATAGCAATATAGAGACACGGGAGAATTAAAAACACTATAAACACAAGATTATAGTAGAAGTAAATAGATTCTTCTGGTGGTAGATGAAAAAGAAGAATGACAGATATAAAAATTAGGAGTATATCAAGAATCAGGACTGGATGGAGCATATTTATGAATGCTTTAAAGTAAGAATCAAGAGAGAAAGAATAGAAGGTGTGAGTCGTGGAAAATAAGGAAACGAAGGGGTGAATTTATAGTGAAATATCCGACAGAGCAATCGAAACAGATTATTGCATATAATCAAAGAAGATCCTGATTTCCTTAATCACCAAAGAACCAAATCTTATTACGTAAGATTCTCTTTAAATCCCTTAAATCCCGGAAATCAATCATAACTACGTCATCGGTTAAGACGAATATATTTTACTCATCTCACTCTTTTACGATAGTCTCATTTATATTCTTCGCATAATCGAATCGCTTTATCTACATTACTCAATGATGATAAAACTCCATTATCACCTTATATTTGTCATGAAAACCTTCTTATTGTTATCCATAACAACCTCTATCAAATTTCGGGGACGAAATTTTTTTAACGGGTAGGTACTGTAATGACCCGGAATTTTCCGACCAAATTATACTTATGAGATTAATATTTACATAAATTAAACCATACTAACATGATAAGCAATCCAAATTGTTGAGACTTGTGTTTTTGAAAAGAGTTTTACACAACGTTTGACCGTCCAATATGACCGATGATATCACGAACTATATAACATACGATAATTATATGTTTGTGTATATATATGTATTTATATATATTTAACATGATCTAAGGATGGTTTAACATCTCATTGTGTACTAGTGACAATGAGTTATAAGTATATTTTGAAACTACTAACTTAAGTTTTCAAAACGATAACTATACGTAACATTCTTTGATATATATACTTATAATCTATAATGCTTATACATGTATCGTATATATAATGTATTTAATCACTTTTTAAGGACTTAAATACATAAAACAATATAAGTATATTCACAAAAGATAGCTATATTTGAATTCTCGTTCCGTTTCCTCAAGATTTCTATACGTATATCTAGGGTATATGTACCCGTATCATACCCAGCTTCTATACGTATTTACTATTGGTATATACACATCAAATCAATATCCTAATCAACATTATTACTACCCTAGATATGAGGTAACTAGGATTTGTCAAGTAGTATGAATTATTACTAAGAAAACAAAATTAGGAATCCTTTTCTTTCTTTATAAACTAAAAACGTTTTTATAAATGAACACCATTTCTTTACTCCATTTTCTCATACCTACACCCTCATTTCTCTCTAAAAATACTCCTAACTTCATACTTGATCATCTCCAAGCATTTTCCCCATCATTTAGCTTCAATTACAAGCCTTAAACACCATAAGAAAACTCTTTCAAGAACATATCAAAATAACCACCCATTTGAAGAAGTTTACTTCCAACCTTTTGATCTAAATCCACCACTCTTTGATTCCAAGATTATTTCTTATCTTTTGTAGTAACTTTGTCCAAGTAACTTGAGGTAGTAACCTTGTTCATAATCTTATTCAATTCATATTCATATAGCTATCTTATTTTGTGGTATAAAATTTTAACAACAAGAACATAGTTTGAATGATTTCAAACTTGTTCGCAAACTAAATAGATCCTTCTAACTTGACTTTTAAAACACTTCAAGACCTGTAATATATCATAATGATATACTAACCTAACAAGATATAACTTGGTTTTACAAAGAACATCTTAAAAACTGAATCTACGTCGTCGGAGTGCAACCGGGGGCTGTTTTGGGTTGGATAATTAAAAACCATCTTGAACTTTGAATTGGAAGTTCATATTCTGGAAAAATAATATTTCTTATGAATATGTTAACACATAAAAATTTCATGGTTTAACTTAAAGTGTAAGTATTTTTAAAAAAATGATCATTAAATGTTGTTTTTATGATGGAAAATGATCACTTTCATAAGTTTCACCAAAGTTTGACCTATAACCTATGATTTCGAATATAAACTAAGGTATTTTCAGTTCATATTCTTAAAATTTTACTCGATCCAAGGAAGTGGCAAGTTGAACCAACAAAAACGGAGTTGTAATGAAGAAACTACGACTAAAACAAGATTGGGTATCCGAAGCTAGTTTAGCTACTAAAATATTTGGAGAAAAAGTAAATTAATCATATCTTTTCTAATTAATATGATATTTTATATATAATTACTTATGATTTGATTTTATATATTTTAGGACCACCCGTAAACAACACGAGAAGATTAATCATAAGACCTCATGATTGTACGCAACACGTCATTTGACAACACGGTACTTTATGTACGCAACACGTCATTTGACAACATGGTACCATGGGTCGAGATTAATTCTGATCAATACGAATACGATGGGGTCTTTATTTATTTTATTTAAGCAACTAATTGTGGACCACTAACATCGGACTGCTAACAACGGACTAAGAAAATAGTAAAAGTATTAAAAGTATATATATATATGTAACGATTACTTAAAAAGAAAATATGTTGATATATTATATATATGGTTAGGTTCGTGATATCTATCGGAGACCAAGTCGAATTAAATACCTTCAAGGCAAAAGTGAGTTTCATTTGCTCCCTTTTTAATTGCTTTTGCAATATATATTTTTGGGCTGAGAATACATGCGCTGCTTTTATAAATGTTTACAAAATAGACACAAGTACTTAAAAATATATTCTACGTTGAGTTGTACCACTGGCATATTTCCCTGTAGCTTGGTAACTACTATTTACATGGGTATTGTAAACGCGAATCCTGTTGATAGATCTATCGGGCCTGACAACCCCAACCGGACTGGACGACCAGTATTCAACGGTTGCACAGTACTTCGTTTTGGTGACTACACTTGGTACGGTGTAGTGAGATTTCATAATAAAGGGAATATGCGACGTTGATTAAATGTTAAGTATGGTTACCAAGTGCTCAACCACTTAGAATGCTTTACATACACTTGCGAGTGTATTATGTTTATGATTATGAAATCTTGTGGTCTATTAACATATTGAAATGATTGTCATGATAAACCTATGAACTCACCAACCTTTTGGTTGACACTTTAAAGCATGTTTATTCTCAGGTACGAATTAAGTCTTCCGCTGTGCATTTGCTCAATATAAGGGCATTACTTGGATCCGATCATCGCAATGGGATCAAATGTTGATGACTTCGTCCAGGTGGATTAGGACGGGTCCTTTCAGCCAAAAACCATCTGGGTTACTTCAACAGCTTGAAATCCCACAATGGAAATAGGGAGGAATAATAATGGATTTCATCACGGAGCTACCGAAAACGGTAGGCAGTTATGACACTACCTGGGTTACTATTGACCGCCTCACCAAATCTGCTCACCTTCTAGCCATGAAAGAAATCGATACAATGGACAAACTTTCACAACGATACATAAAGGAAATTGTATCCCGTCACTTCAGCAATTCAAATTCTATATTAAAGATTACCAAAGAATCTTATTTGATACTCATTCTTACTCGACTCTGAATCCTAACTTATCCCGAGAGATTTCTTATTCGATGATAATTACACAATCATCCTTCCTACTTCGATATTAGTCATACCAGTTCGAAATTTTCCAAAATCAATGGGTAGTTAATTCTCATCCTCATACTCTTCCTTTCGTATCTCACTTATAAGCAACAACTTTACACTTAAGCATTCATGGTTAAAGGACTTATGCCCTACTAATAGTCATCAACCACATTTAAATTCAATAGTTTTTATTACCTCGTAACATTTTTGCTCAAAAAACACCGGAAATTTTTAAAATATTTACTCAATCCTCATCAATCTTTTTCTAACTTGTAACCTCCGAAATATGAAAATTTTGTTTGCCAAAATTTTTCACACACTATTTTGCTGTGCGACCCTCTCAAAGTTTTATAAGGGAAAATTTATTTGCCATTCATGCAAATTTTTGAAATCGTATATGTTATATAAAATAAAGTAAATGATTACTTATTTTTTGACAAATACATATGAAATTTTACTTTCACTTTTACAAATCAAATCTTTTATTCAAAAGATATTTTACTTTGAATGGTGCGGGTTGTACATAACCCTAGGTTACTAAGAACTTCGCTTCTTTTCTTACATTGTCACCTTAAACAATTTCTTTAAAATTTCGTTGCTTATTATATAAACTTCTTCGTTTCTTATTCGTATCCAAGTCATCATGAAAACTTTACAACCGTCGAAATTGAGAGATTCATGTGTGTGTGTGTGTGTGTATGTGATGAAGGCACTTACTACCACGCCATGCAGAGCCTTTGGGCATCCACTAACACTTAAACCATTCAAATTATTACGTTACCCCAGGGATCTTATTTGCCATACCTGTTGGAACAATGCTCTTTCTCACATAACTCTAAGTCCTGACTTATTCCGGGGGAATTCCCATTTAGTGATATTAACACCATCAGTATTCCGACTTCAATATTAGTCATAACCTGTCTGGCATTTTGCAAAGTCAAGAAGTGATTAACTTCTCATCCTCATGCTCTATCCTTCATACCTCACTTTTTAGCAATGGCTTAACATTTTTGGCCTAAAGACTTGTGTCCTGATAATTATCAAAACTACATTTAATTCATTAGTTTTCATTACCTAGTGACATATCACCCGATGATTCAAAGATTTATCACTCAATCTTTTTCAACTCGTAACCTCTGAAATACGAAAAACTATGTTCATCAAAATTTTTACACGTTGTTTATTTACGTGGTCCTCACAAGATTTATGGACAAATGAAAGTAATAAAACTTTTCTGTCACTTATGCGATTTATAAAAATCATATATGTATGTATATAATTAAGTTAATAAATTTACCCTTACTTATTTTGGTTAGTACATACCAAGTTATACCTTCAAATTATTTAAAAATCGCTCCTTTATTGAGTTGTTTAACTTAAGTTAAATAGTTTTGTGTAAAATGGTACACGTTGTACATACTTCTAACTTTACTAAGAACTTCGTTCCGTTTATGTTGTCACATCAAACGTTTATATGTTTTTCAAAACTTCCTTGGTTGATTTTATTAAAGGTTTTTCGTATTAGACTACATCATGTATGGACTACACTTCTTCTCGCCCTCCGATAGGGAAGAAGTTTATCATTAAAATCTTTGTTAAAAACTCTTGATCCACTTTGGATGGCAGTTTTATAAAAATTTGTTAGTAAGTCTTTGCGCTCATAAAATGTTCCTTTTAAGGTTAGACATGGCAAAAACGCAGGCGGATAAATTAGTTTTCTGGGATACACTCAGTGGTCACTCTATCGTAGGAAAGGCACTAGGTGGGTTTCTACTCTCAATATTTCACGGTTAATCGCAACCCCCCTCGTAAACATCATCTCTATGAATCAGTAGGTTGAGGTGCAAGGAATCATTTTTGAGATTCATTTCACTTAGAGTAAACCATTCTTTAGGACCAAGAGTTCACGTATCTTCTCATCCGCGTATCCCCTTAAGTATAAGGATAAATTCAGAACAACCCGCTCGAAGAGTTCACTCTCGTTTAAAGATCACACATTTTGTGCGATTTTCTTTTAGAAATGTAATATAAGATACTTTAAGAATCTATGAATCATGTTATCCTCTTGGAAGGGGACTGCTTAAAACATTTACGACACTGATGTGGATACTTTACATATTCCTTCCTTCGTTGGTTACAACTATATGTTGTCCTAGTTAATGTTAACCCTAACTTCAACATGTAACTGAAAGGATAAAGTTACATTATGGAACTGTACTTTCATTCCATCTAAGGATAAGTTCACCTGAAATATGGTAAACTGGGTGATATCCTTCATTGTTCGTTCAGACCGTCCCGAAGACACTATAAATAATTATGGCTTGCATTGCATATAAGTCCGATTAGTCACTTTCAGCTAAAATTTTAATTCATTTAGTCAAATGAAACGTTTCTTAAATATCAGGTTCTTTATGCCTATGGTCTCCTTCCGAAATTAAGGGGTTACTAAAATCCGTGGCTAACACTATCCAGACATCAAAATGCATGGTTGTGATCACCATGTTTTCCATTCTACCTGTCAGCTTATATTACGACATAAGCGCTCAATGTTTTAGATGAGTTTGGTAACATTCATGATGCATTTCATGCATCCAGCTTACTGAAGATGTCTGTAAGGCAAAAAAACATCATCTTTCCTTTTGTGGGTACATATTCGGATGACATACTCATGTTAACCAGAAACGAAATAAATTCGTTGATCTCTTAGGACAAGAGACTTAATTAATGGCATATACCTATTCACTTCTGAGCCCACGAGTCTCACAGAACTCAGATACGCTCCTTCTTATTCAAATACGGTACCATTGTTGGTCATTCCTCAAAATTTAGGGACGAAATTTTCTTTAACATGTGGGTAATGTAACGACCCGGCTTTTTCGACTTGCTTTTGTGCTTTGTGCTTTCACGAAACTATGTATATGTGCGTACTGAGCTAGTTTATGCTCTGAGATCTTATTTAATGATTAATTACTTTCATTAATATCTTACAATGTGCTATTAAGTGTGTAATCACTTAACTTGATCCCCGGATGCTTTTACGACCGTTGGTGTCACTTGACGTTTGAAACGAGCTATGTACTTAGTACACGTATAACTTTGGTCATAATCGGAATATTATGACTACGTAATACTAATTGTTATTTTATAATAACAATTACTCGGGTTTTTGGATGTTTAATTACGCTTAGTAATTTACTAGAACACACTAGTTAGTCTTGTTGGACTTTCTACCTTGTTGGACTTTAGCCCACCCTACTCTAGCTAGTGGACTATTTAATTAGCCCAATTATAAGTGGATAATGACCCAATTATATGTAAGACATGTAGTGACCCGAACTTTTCCATATTTATATATATATTAAATGAAATTTTTATTTACATGATTAAGTGTTTCCAACATGTTAAGCAATCAAATTTTTTAAGACTTGATTAATTGAAATAGGTTTCATATAGACAATTGACCACCCAAGTTGACCGGCGATTCACGAACGTTAAAACTTGTAAAAACTATATGATGACATATATATGGATATATATATATATATATATATATATATATATATATATATATATATATATATATATATATATATATATATAGTTAACATCATATTATGATAATTAAACATATCATTAAGTATATTAACAATGAACTACATATGTAAAAACAAGACTACTAACTTAATGATTTTGAAACGAGACATATATGTAACGATTATCGTTGTAACAACATTTAATGTATATATATCATATTAAGATATATTAATACATCATGATATCATGATAATGTAATAATTTAACATCTCATTTGATTTAATAAACAATGGGTTAATAACATTTAACAAGATCGTTAACCTAAAGGTTTCAAAACAACACTTACATGTAACGACTAACGATGACTTAACGACTCAGTTAAAATGTATATACATGTAGTGTTTTAATATGTATTCATACACTTTTGAAAGACTTCAAGACACTTATCAAAATACTTCTACTAAACAAAAATGCTTACAATTACATCCTCGTTCAGTTTCATCAACAATTCTACTCGTATGCACCCGTATTCGTACTCGTACAATACACAGCTTTTAGATGTATGTACCATTGGTATATACACTCCAATGATCTGCTCTTAGCAGCCCATGTGAGTCACCTAACACATGTGGGAACCATCATTTGGCAACTAGCATGAAATATCTCATAAAATTACAAAAATATGAGTAATCATTCATGACTTATTTACATGAAAACAAAATTATATATCCTTTATATCTAATCCAAACACCAACGACCAAAAACACCTACAAACACTTTCATTCTTCAATTTTCTTCATCTAATTGATCTCTCTCAAGTTCTATCTTCAAGTTCTAAGTGTTCTTCATAAATTCTACAAGTTCTAGTTTCATAAAATCAAAAATACTTCCAAGTTTGCTAGCTTACTTCCAATCTTGTAGAGTGATCATCCAACCTCAAGAAATCTTTCTTATTTACAGTAAGATATCTTTCTAATACAAGGTAATACTCATATTCCAACTTTGATTCAATTTCTATAACTATAACAATCTTATTTCAAGTGAAAATCTTACTTGAACTGTTTTCGTGTCATGATTCTGCTTCAAGAACTTTCAAGCCATCCAAGGATCCTTTGAAGCTATATCCATTTTTCTCATTTCCAGTAGCTTTATCCAGAAAACTTGAGGTAGTAATGATGTTCATAACATCATTCGATTCATACATATAAAGCTATCTTATTCGAAGGTTTAAACTTGTAATCACTAGAACATAGTTTAGTTAATTCTAAACTTGTTCGCAAACAAAAGTTAATCCTTCTAACTTGACTTTTAAAATCAACTAAACACATGTTATATATCTATATTATATGCTAACTTAATGATTTAAAACCTGGAAACACGAAAAACACCGTAAAAACGAATTTACGCTGTCGTAGTAACACCGCGGGCTGTTTTGGGTTAGTTAATTAAAAACTATGATAAACTTTGATTTAGAAGTTGTTCTTCTGGGAAAATTATTTTTCTTATGAACATGAAACTATATTCAAAAATCATAGTTAAACTCAAAGTGGAAGTATGTTTTCTAAAATGGTCATCTAGACGTCGTTCTTTCGACTGAAATGACTACCTTTACAAAAACGACTTGTAACTTATATTTCCGAATATAAACCTATAATTTTTCTGTTTAGATTCATAAAATAGAGTTCAATATGAAACCATAGCAATTTGATTCACTCAAAACGGATTTAAAATGAAGAAGTTATGGGTAAAACAAGATTGGATAATTTTTCTTGTTGTAGCAATGTGAAAATTGGTAACAAATCTATATTAATCATATCCTAGATAACTTATATTGTATTATACATGTATTCTAATATATTATGTAATCTTGGGATACCATAGACACGTATGCAAATGTTTTGACATATCATATCGACCCATGTGTATATATTATTTGGAACAACCATAGACACTCTATATGCAGTAATGTGGGAGTTAGCTATACAGGATTGAGGTTGATTCCAAAAATATATATACTTGAGTTGTGATCTAGCCTGAGACGTGTATACACTGGGTCGTGGATTGATTCAAGATAATATATATCAATTTTTTTCTGTACATCTAACGTTGGACAACTAGTTGTAGGTTACTAACGAGGACAGCTGACTTAATAAACTTAAAACATCAAAATATATTAAAAGTGTTGTAAATATATTTTGAATATACTTTGATATATATGTACATATTTGTTATAGGTTCGTGAATCGACCAGTGGCCAAGTCTTACTTCCCGACGAAGTAAAAATCTGTGAAAGTGAGTTATAGTCCCACTTTTAAAATCTAATATTTTTGGGATGAGAATACATGCAGGTTTTATAAATGATTTACAAAATAGACACAAGTACGTGAAACTACATTCTATGGTTGAATTATCGAAATCGAATATGCCCCTTTTTATTAAGTCTGGTAATCTAAGAATTAGGGAACAGACACCCTAATTGACGCGAATCCTAAAGATAGATCTATTGGGCCTAACAAACCCCATCCAAAGTACCGGATGCTTTAGTACTTCGAAATTTATATCATATCCGAAGGGTGTCCCGGAATGATGGGGATATTCTTATATATGCATCTTGTTAATGTCGGTTACCAGGTGTTCACCATATGAATGATTTTTATCTCTATGTATGGGATGTATATTGAAATATGAAATCTTGTGGTCTATTGTTACGATTTGATATATATAGGTTAAACCTATAACTCACCAACATTTTTGTTGACGTTTAAAGCATGTTTATTCTCAGGTGAATATTAAGAGTTTCCGCTGTTGCATACTAAAATAAGGACAAGATTTGGAGTCCATGTTAGTATGATATTATGTAAAAACTGCATTCAAGAAACATATGTCGATGTAATATATTTCTATTGTAAACCATTATGTAATGGTCGTGTGTAAACAGTATATTTTAGATTATCATTATTTGATAATCTACGTAATGCTTTTGAAACCTTTATTGATAAAATAAAGGTTATGGTTGTTTTAAAAATGAATGCACTCTTTGAAAAACGTCTCATATAGAGGTCAAAACCTCGCAACGAAATCAATTAATATGGAACGTTTATAATCAATATGAACGGGACATTTCAGTTGGTATCAGAGCGTTGGTCTTAGAGAACCAAAATTTTGCATTAGTGTGTCTTATCAAGTTTGTTAGGATGCATTAGTGAGTCTGGACTTCGACCGTGTTTACTTGAAAAATGATTGCTTAACAAATTTTGTTAGAAACTATATATTTTTAACATGTGAATATTATGTGATATATTAATCTCTTAACGCGTTTGATATTATGTGATAGATGTCTACCTCTAGAACAAGTCCCATTGACTCACCTAATAATAATGAAGAGTCAAATGTAAATTGGAATGATTCGTGGACTGATTCACAAGTTCCCGCAGAGGAACCGGAAGAAGAGTCGGAACCGGAAGAAGAATCGGAACCGGGAGAAGAATCGGAACCGGAAGAAGAAATAGAACCAGTGGGGGAAATAATAAAATGGTTAAGTAGAAGAAAATCCTCAACCAACCGACCAAAGTTAATTATGGTCAATGGTGTTTTCGTCAAGGAAGCAAAGTATTGGGAGGATTACCAATTCTCCGATGAATCGGATCCCGACAAGGATTCCGATGATGTTATAGAAATTACCCCAACACAATTTAATAAGGCAAAAGAGAACAATAAGGGAAAGGGCATAAAAATAGAGAATTTTGATTCCAAACCCGATGAACTTTATATGTATCATCAACACCCGTATTTCTTAAGTTGTGACAATAACCCGGGAACCTCTAAACCACCAGGTTTTTCTAAACCAATGTGGAAAACGACGGCTCGTATTAGGGGAACATCATATATCCCTAGAAACTTGGCAAAACGAAACAAAATCGAAGAAGAAGAAACGAGCGAGTCGGAATAAGATAGTTGTATTCGTGTGGTGTAATATATGTAATATAGTGTGCTTATGCTTTATGATATATGTAAAAATTGCTTGTATTAATAAGTATTTTTTTTTATGAATCTAACTCTTGTCTATTTTACAGTACAAAAACATAAAATGGATAGACAACCCAATATTTTAAGAGACCTACCCGGAGACATGATTGATGAAATCTTGTCTAGAGTCGGTCAGAATTCCTCGGCACAACTATTTAAGGCGAGATCAGTTTGTAAGACATTCGAAGAACGTTCCAAGAATGCCTTGATTTATAAAAGGCTTTCGTTCGAAAGATGGGGGATATCACATTGGGAAATCCATAAGTTACGATGTGTTTACTTTGACGCATATATTGCGGGGAACCCAAATGCTATTTTACGCAACGGGTTAAGAAATTATTTTGACTCAATATATCCGAATATAGGACTTCGTGATTTAGAAAAAGCGACTAACATGCAACATAAAGAAGCATGTTATGCTTACGGGTTAGTGATGTTCGCTTCTCACCAAAGTGAGAACAAGAACATCGGCTACAACTATTAAATAAAACGTTCCCACAAGTGACGGAGTCGGTAATTCGGGTAAGAAATGAGGTTTTTAGATTGTTACGGGACTGTTGGACATTACGTAACCCTCGTCCCTTTGACGACGTTACAACACACTGTCTTATCAACGGCCATAACGGTTATGTTCCACAAGACCAAGGATGGGAAGTAGTCCTAGTAAAACCAGAATGCATGACTTGTTTCTGGACGTATGAATTACGTGTCTTTATTGCCTTTGCTGAACGACTTGTGTACTAGCTAGAATTATCTTCACAACTATCTTGTATCAAAGTTATTGTGTGCTATATTTCATGCTATATGTAAAATAAGCGGTATTGTAAGTTTGTAAAATATTGTGTAAAAGTTTGAACGCGAAATATTATTATAATCAGTTTTTCATATAGAATTGTAGTAGTTGAATTGTATATTAGCTACTAAGTATGAACTTAACGGGTAGGTACTACCCGAATTTAAACTTATAAAACGCTAATATGAAGAAAAAGCTTTTATAAATGAGTTCATATTATGCTACGAGATACTATTGACTACTCTTAATATTCTGTATGATTAACATGTTTCATTTGACTATTTGAAGGAAATGGCACCGACTACTCGACAAACCATGAATATGAGCGAAGAGGAATTTTGTACCTTTCTTGCTGCAAACATAGCCGCAGTACAGGCTGCGCTACATACCAACAATAACTCCGAATCTAGCAATGCAGCTAACGGCGCAAGAAATTGTGTAGGATGCACCTACAAAGAATTCACTGCCTGCAAACCTTTGGAATTTGATGGAACCGAAGGACCGATCGGATTGAAACGGTGGACCGAGAAGGTCGAATCGGTGTTTGCCATAAGTAAGTGTACTGAAGAGGACAAAGTGAAGTACGCTACGCATACCTTCATAGGTTCTGCGTTAACATGGTGGAATACCTATCTAGAGCAAGTGGGACAAGATGATGCTTACGCACTACCGTGGTCAGCATTCAAGCACTTGATGAACGAGAAGTACCGTCCCAGAATAGAGGTCAATAAGCTCAAGACATAACTTAGAGGGTTACGAACCCAAGGATTTGATATTACCACGTACGAAAGATGATTCACAGAATTATGCCTATTGTGTCCGGGAGCGTTCGAATATGAGGAAGAGAAGATCGACGCGTTTGTGAAAGGATTACCGAAAAGAATCCAAGAAGATATAAGTTCACACGAGCCCACCTCCATACAACAGGCATGTAGAATGGCTCACAAACTAGTGAACTAGATTGAAGAAAGAATTAAAGAACATACTGCTGAAGAGGCCAATGTGAAGCAAGTCAAAAGAAAGTGGGAGGAAAACGGTGATAAGAATCACCAATACAACAACAACAGCAATTACAACAATAATCGCAACAACTATCCCAACAATCGCAACATCAATCGCAACTACAACAAACGGCCCAACAGCAACAACAACAACAACAACAACAACAATAACAACAACAACAACAACAACAACAACAACAACAACAACAACAACAACAACAACAACAACAACAACAACAACAACAACAACAACAACAACAACAACAACAACAACAACAACAACAACAACAACAATTACAACAATCATCTCAACAACAATAATAACCGCAACAACAACAACAACAATCAGAAGCAGCTATGCCAAAGGTGTGAAAAGTATCACTCGGGGTTCTGCACCAAATTTTGCAACAAGTGTAAAATAAATGGTCATAGCGCGGCGAAGTGTGAGGTCTACGGACCAGGGGTTAACAGAACGAAAGGAACAAATGGTGTCGGAATGAGTAATGGCGGAGCAAGTAGTGTCGGAGCAAGTTATGCCAATGTAGTTTGTTATAAATGTGAAAAATCGGGCCACATTATTAGAAATTGCCCGAACCAGGAGAACACGAATGGATAAGGCCGCGGAAGAGTTTTCAATATTAATGCGGCAGAGGCACAGGAAGACCCGGAGCTTGTTACGGGTACGTTTCTTATTGACAATAAATCTTCTTACGTTTTATTTGATTCGGGTGCGGATAGAAGCTATATGAGTAGAGATCTTTGTGCTAAATTAAGTTGTCCATTGACGCCTTTGGATAGTAAATTTTTACTTGAATTAGCAAATGGTAAATTAATTTTAGCAGATAATATATGTCGGAATCGAGAAATTAAACTGGTTAGCGAAACATTTAAGATTGACTTGATACCAGTAGAGTTAGGGAGTTTTGATGTGATAATCGGTATGGACTGGTTGAAAGAAGTGAAAGCAGAGATCGTTTGTTACAAAAATGCAATTCGCATTATACGAGAAAAAGGAAAACCCTTAATGGTGTACGGAGAAAAGGGCAACACGAAGCTACATCTTATTAGTAATTTGAAGGCACAAAAACTAATAAGAAAAGGTTGCTATGCTGTTCTAGCACACGTCGAGAAAGTACAAACTGAAGAAAAGAGCATCAATGATGTTCCCGTCACAAAAGAATTTCCCGATGTATTTCCGAAAGAATTACCGGGATTACCCCCACATCGATCCGTTGAATTTCAAATAGATCTTGTACCAGGAGCTGCACCAATAGCTCGTGCTCCTTACAGACTCGCACCCAGCGAGATGAAAGAACTGCAAAGCCAATTACAAGAACTTTTAGAGCGTGGTTTCATTCGACCAAGCACATCACCGTGGGGAGCTCCTGTTTTGTTTGTCAAGAAGAAAGATGGTACATTCAGGTTGTGTATCGACTACCGAGAGTTGAACAAACTTACCATCAAGAACCGCTACCCACTACCGAGAATCGACGACTTATTTGATCAACTACAAGGCTCGTCTGTTTATTCAAAGATTGACTTACGTTCCAGGTATCATCAAATGCGGGTGAAAGAAGATGATATTCCAAAGACTGCTTTCAGAACACGTTACGGTCATTACGAGTTTATGGTCATGCCATTTGGTTTAACTAATGCACCAGCTGTGTTCATGGACCTTATGAACCGAGTGTGTGGACCATACCTTGACAAGTTTGTCATTGTTTTCATTGATGACATACTTATTTACTCAAAGAATGACCAAGAACACGGTGAACATTTGAGAAAGGTGTTAGAAGTATTGAGGAAGGAAGAATTGTACGCTAAGTTTTCAAAGTGTGCATTTTGGTTGGAAGAAGTTCAATTCCTCGGTCACATAGTGAACAAAGAAGGTATTAAGGTGGATCCGGCAAAGATAGAAACTGTTGAAAAGTGGGAAACCCCAAAAACTTCGAAACACATACGCCAGTTTTTAGGACTAGCTGGTTACTACAGAAGGTTCATCCAAGACTTTTCCAGAATAGCAAAACCCTTGACTGCATTAATGCATAAAGGGAAGAAATTTGAATGGAAGGATGAACAAGAGAAAGTGTTTCAGTTATTGAAGAAAAAGCTAACTACGGCACCTATATTGTCATTGCCTGAAGGGAATGATGATTTTGTGATTTATTGTGACGCATCAAAGCATGGTCTCGGTTGTGTATTAATGCAACGAACGAAGGTGATTGCTTATGCGTCTAGACAATTAAAGATTCACGAACAAAATTATACGACGCATGATTTGGAATTAGGCGGTTGTTTTTGCATTAAAGACTTGGAGGCACTACTTATATGGGGTCAAAAGTATTATATATACGGACCACAAAAGTCTTCAACACATATTTAATCAGAAACAACCGAATATGAGGCAGCGTAGGTGGATTGAATTGTTAAATGATTACGACTTTGAGATTCGTTACCACCCAGGGAAGGCAAATGTGGTAGCCGACGCCTTGAGCAGGAAGGACAGAGAACCCATTCGAGTAAAATCTATGAATATAATGATTCACACTAACCTTACTACTCAAATAAAGGATGCTCAACAAGGAGTTTTAAAAGAGGGAAATTTAAAGGATGAAATACCCAAAGGATCGGAGAAGCATCTTAATATTTGGGAAGACGGAACCCGGTATAGGGCTGAAAGAATTAGGGTACCAAAATTTGGAGATATGAGAGAAATGGTACTTAGAGAAGCTCATAAAACCAGATACTCAATACATCCTGGAACGGGGAAGATGTAAAAGGATCTCAAGAAACATTTTTGGTGGCCGGGTATGAAAGCCGATGTTGCTAAATACGTAGAAGAATGTTTGACGTGTTCTAAGGTCAAAGCTGAGCATCAGAAACCATCAGGTCTACTTCAACAACCCGAAATCCCGGAATGGAAATGGGAAAACATTACCATGGATTTCATCACTAAAATTGCCAAGGACTGCAAGTGGTTTTGATACTATTTGGCTAATAGTTGATCGTCTCACCAAATCAGCACACTTCCTGCCAATAAGAGAAGATGACAAGATGGAGAAGTTAGCACGACTGTATTTGAAGGAAGTCGTCTCCAGACATGGAATACCAATCTCTATTATCTCTGATAGGGATGGCAGATTTATTTCAAGATTTTGGCAGACATTACAGCAAGCATTAGGAACTCGTCTAGACATGAGTACTACCTATCATCCACAAACTGATGGGCAGAGCGAAAGGACGATACAAACCCTTGAAGACATGCTACGAGCATGCGTTATTGATTTCGGAAACAGTTGGGATCGACATCTATCGTTAGCAGAATTTTTCTACAACAACAGCTACCATTCAAGCATTGAGATGGCGTTGTTTGAAGCACTTTATGGTAGAAAGTGCAGGTCTCCGATTTGTTGGAGTGAAGTGGGGGATAGACAGATTACGGGTCCAGAGATAATACAAGAAACTACCGAGAAGATCATCCAAATTCAACAACGGTTGAAAACCGCCCAAAGTCGACAAAAGAGCTACGCTGACATTAAAAGAAAAGATATAGAATTTGAAATTGGAGAGATGGTCATGCTTAAAGTTGCACCTTGGAAAGGTGTTGTTCGATTTGGTAAACGAGGGAAATTAAATCCAAGGTATATCGGACCATTCAAGATTATTGATCGTGTCGGACCAGTAGCTTACCGACTTGAGTTACCTCAACAACTCGCAGCTGTACATAACACTTTCCACGTCTCGAATTTGAAGAAATGTTTTGCTAAAGAAGATCTCACTATTCTGTTAGATGAAATCCAAATCAACGAAAAACTTCAATTCATCGAAGAACCCGTCGAAATAATGGATCATGAGGTTAAAAGACTTAAGCAAAACAAGATACCAATTGTTAAGGTTCGATGGAATGCTCGTAGAGGACCCGAGTTCACCTAGGAACGAGAAGATCAGATGAAGAAGAAATACCCGCATTTATTTCCAGAAGATACGTCAACACCTCTAACTGCTTAAAATTTCGGGACGAAATTTATTTAACGGGTAGGTACTGTAGTGACCCGAACTTTTCCATGTTTATATATATATTAAATAAAATTTTTATTTACATGATTAAGTGTTTCTAACATGTTAAGCAATCAAACTTGTTAAGACTTGATTAATTGAAATAGGTTTCATATAGACAATTGACCACCCAAGTTGACCGGCGATTCATGAACGTTAAAACTTGTAAAAACTATATGATGACGTATATATATATATATATATATATATATATATATATATATATATATATATATATATATATATATATATATATATATATATATATAGTTAACATGATATTATGATAATTAAACATATCATTAAGTATATTAACAATGAACTACATATGTAAAAACAAGACTACTAACTTAATAATTTTGAAACGAGACATATATGTAACGATTATCGTTGTAACGACATTTAATGTATATATATCATATTAAGATATATTAATACATCATGATATCATGATAATGTAATAATTTAACATCTCATTTGATTTAATAAACAATGGGTTAACAACATTTAACAAGATCGTTAACCTAAAGGTTTCAAAACAACACTTACATGTAACGACTAACGATGACTTAACGACTCAATTAAAATGTATATACATGTAGTGTTTTAATATGTATTCATACACTTTTGAAAGACTTCAAGATACTTATCAAAATACTTCTACTTAACAAAAATACTTACAATTACATCCTCGTTCAGTTTCATCAACAATTCTACTCGTATGCACCCGTATTCGTACTCGTACAATACGTAACTTTTAGATGTATGTACTATTGGTATATACACTCCAATGATCAGCTCTTAGCAGCCCATGTGAGTCACCTAACACATGTGGGAACCATCATTTGGCAACTAGCATGAAATATCTCATAAAATTACAAAAATATGAGTAATCATTCATGACTTATTTACATGAAAACAAAATTACATATCCTTTATATCTAATCCATACACCAACGACCATAAACACCTACAAACACTTTCATTCTTCAATTTTCTTCATCTAATTGATCTCTCTCAAGTTCTATCTTCAAGTTCTAAGTGTTCTTCATAAATTCTACAAGTTCTAGTTTCATAAAATCAAGAATACTTCCAAGTTTGCTAGCTTACTTCCAATCTTGTAGAGTGATCATCCAACCTCAAGAAATCTTTCTTATTTACAGTAAGATATCTTTCTAATACAAGGTAATACTCATATTCAAACTTTGATTCAATTTCTATAACTATAACAATCTTATTTCGAGTGAAAATCTTACTTGAACTGTTTTCGTGTCATGATTCTGCTTCAAGAACTTTCAAGCCATCCAAGGATCCTTTGAAGCTAGATCCATTTTTCTCATTTCCAGTAGCTTTATCCAGAAAACTTGAGGTAGTAATGATGTTCATAACATCATTTGATTCATACATATAAAGCTATCTTATTCGAAGGTTTAAACTTGTAATCACTAGAACATAGTTTAGTTAATTCTAAACTCGTTCGCAAACAAAAGTTAATCCTTCTAACTTGACTTTTAAAATCAACTAAACACATGTTCTATATCTATATGATATGCTAACTTAATGATTTAAAACCTGGAAACACGAAAAACACCGTAAAACCGAATTTACGCCGTCGTAGTAACACCGCGGGCTGTTTTGTGTTAGTTAATTAAAAACTATGATAAACTTTGATTTAAAAGTTGTTCTTCTGGAAAAATGATTTTTCTTATGAACATGAAACTATATTCAAAAATCATGGTTAAACTCAAAGTGGAAGTATGTTTTCTAAAATGGTCATCTAGACGTCGTTCTTTCGACTGAAATGACCACCTTTACAAAAACGACTTGTGTGACGACCCGAAAATTTCAGACCAAATTTAAACTTTAATCTTTATATTATTCCGACACGATAAGCAAAGTTTGTTAAGTTAAATCTTAAGAATTTTAAACTGTGTTCATACATTCATTATAACCTCGACCAAATTCCGACGATTCACGAACCGTTATATATAAATAGATATGTATATGTATATATATATTATAACTTGAGAATATAAATAAAGTATTAAACGTATAATACTTTACACGAACGTATTTGTTTCAATATGATTTTCGACGAAATAAAAAAAATATATTAAATGATTGAATTATTAGAAACATTGAATTATGATTACAAGTCTCTGTTGAGAGGTCCACTATGATTTGAGAAAATCTATTCCTCTTAACGATATTCAGAATAATTTATAAAGCTATTTATAAATAAAAACAAAAAGTGTCATTTACGAAAGTTAGACAAAAGTTAGTGGAGAATTGGTTTCCATAATATTCTATTAATCTATTTTCAAACGTACAAAGACGTTTTCAGTTTAAAAAGAACTTTATTATTAAAACGTTTATAACTTTTATAAATATCTAGAATCACTTTTGACAACTCATTACTTAACCAGTATAATAAATATAACGATATTTATATTTTATTTTATTAAATATATATAACGATTTAAATTAATATTATATATATTTATACGCGTATTATACATACATAGTTTTTATACTTTTACTATACTTTAACTTTACTTTTCCTTTACTTTTACTTTACTTTAACTTTAATAATTCACTTTAATAATTCATATTTTAATAATTCACTTTAATAATTCATACTTTAATAATTCATACTTTAATAATTCACTTTAATAATTCATACTTTAATAATTCACTTTAATAATTCATACTTTAATAATTCACTTTAATAATTCATACTTTAATAATTCACTTTAATAATTCATACTTTAATAATTCACTTTAATAATTCATACTTTAATAATTCACTTTAATAATTTATACTTTAATAATTCACTTTAATAATTCAAAAATCTATTATAAATAGAATTCAATAGGTTTCATTATTTCATAGAAACTTGAAAATATATTTCTCTAAACTCTCTCAATCGATTTATATATATATATATATATATATATATATATATATATATATATATATATATATATATTTGCTCTGTATTATTTCAAGATATTATTAGTATACATAAAATATTACGACGGAGTACTGTCCGAGTGATTTCAAAATAGTTTTTTTAAATGAGTCGAAGCTAAGGAAATTATGGGTTATAGCTATGGAGGTGATGGGTATGGTTCATGGGTATGCTCGTGAGGTCAATCTAGTGTTTATCATCTCCGTTGCGTCTACGTACTTTCCTGCAATATTGAATCTCAATATTGATACGTTCGTGAATCCGAGGCTAACCTTGCACTTGTTAAATGACGTTATATGTATTTTTACTACGAAATACAGTATTGTGAGTTTCATTTGCTCCCTTTTATATATATTTTTGGGACTGAGAATACATGCGCTGTTTTTATAAATGTTTTACGAAATAGGCACAAGTACTAAAACTAATTCTACGTGGGTTTAAACCAGAAATATACCCTTTGCTTGGTAACATTAAACTACTTATCTATGTACGGTAGGCGCGAATCCTAAAGATAGATCTATTGGGCCTGACAAACCCCATCCTGACTATGGGATGCTTTAGTACTTCGAGGTTATTTTAAACACACCTGATCTGGTGTACTTCAGAGGGTAAAACATGAACGTTAAGGCTTGTTACCGGGTACCTAAAACTTATAGAATACTTTTATACACTTGCGAGTGTACATATATTTATAAACGGAAATCTTGTGGTCTATTAATATATTGAAATGATTGTTATGATAAACCTATGAACTCACCAACCTTTTAGTTGACACTTTAAAGCATGTTTATTCTCAGGTATTAAAGAAATCTTCCGCTGTGCATTAGCTCATTTTAAGGATATTACTTGGAGTCATTCATGGCATATTTTGAAAGACGTTGCATTCGAGTCATTGAGTTCATCAAGATTATTATTAAGCCAACTATAGTTGGATGTATTATGAAATGGTGTACATGCCGTCAACTTTCGTTGTAAAGAAAGTTTGTCTTTTAAAAACGAATGCAATGTTTGTAAAATGTATCATATAGAGGTCAAATACCTCGCGATGTAATCAACTATTGTGAATCGTTTATAATGTATATGAACAGGTCCTTTCAGTTGGTATCAGAGCTGGTTTAATGCCATTTATGAGCGGGTTAATCGTAGAGGGGGTTCTCATAGTGTTACCTGTGACGAAGCATTGGCTCTTACTCCTCGCGGCCCCTATTAGGGTTGGCTGTACTGCCGAGAGGCGGGCCGTAAAATCAGTGTCTGAGGTACGCTCAGTGGTCACCAGGCGGTTAGCTGGGAAGGCACTGAGTGGGATGCGTCCCCACTGTTACTACAGGGGGTATCAGAGCTGGTTTAATGCCGTTTATTAGCGGGTTAATCGTAGAGGGGGTTCTCACAGTGTTACCTGTGACGAAGCATTGGTCTTACTCCTCGCGGTCCCTATTAGGGTTGGCTGTACTGCCGAGAGGCGGGCCGTAAAATCAGTGTCTGAGGTACGCTCAGTGGTCACAGGCGGTTAGCTGAGAAGGCACTAAGTGGGATGCGTCCCCAACTTTCAGTTGGTATCAGAGCGGTGGTCTTAGCGAACCAGGTATGCATTAGTGTGTCTAACTGATAGTCGTTAGGATGCATTAGTGAGTCTGGACTTCGACCGTGTCTGCATGTCAAAAGTTTTGCTCATCATTTTTGTCGGAAATTACCTGCTTATCATTCTTAGTCTAGACACATCTTATTGCATTGATTGCATGAATAGTGTATAGACAAAATTCATATCTTAGCGTATCTGCTAATTCATATCTTAGCGTATCTATTACTGTAAACTTTGCCTGACATATTCCGTAAATTCCTCCGTAATCTACGAAACCTTTTGCTCTATATAATTAGAATACCACCCGATAGCCGAAAAATCATTTCATATCGAAAAATTCTTTATTCAATCGTACGAAATGGAATTCGTCATTAGTTCAAGTCCCTCGGATTCCGAAATAGAATCCCACTCAAGTTCCGAAAGCAGTGTGACCGGAATGGATCAACCAATTAGTCATCATCTATTCTTGATGAATTGGGGATGGGTTTGTAGCCTCCTTAATCATTGGAGACAAGAAGAAGGTGATCCCTTCCATCCACCACATTTCCCTCTTGGTGAAGAACCTGAGCACTTACCGGCGAACCTATCCGAAACACCATTTTCTCTCTTATTTCTAGAGTATCTCGTCACGATTACATACTACACCAAATTCTAGATTTTATTTATCCGCTCGTCTGAACCGACAATCACCCCGGTGTAATAGAAGAAGTCAACGAGCTTCGCGCTCGGGTAGTGGCTTTGGAGAATATGGTGCAAAGGTTACAAACACCAGCAGCAGCACCAGATGCATAAACAGTACCACCATCAGCAACACCAACGTACCATCACCACCACCAACAACAACATCCATATCCCACACCGCAACATCACAATCTGTATCTCAGACATCAACGTCATACGCCCTGTAAATATCCAGGAATATCAACAACAACAAACGATGAAGTATTAATTCATAAACTTCATTGAAGAGATATCTCTGCGGCAGTTATGTAATCTCCAAAATCTTAGAGATTATTTAATTCTGACCGTAAATCAGATGAGTGAACGGAGATGGTAGAGTAGAAACTTTGATCGAAAATGGTGTACGATTTACAAGGTAGAATTGTTTTACAAACAACATCAACAGGACCGTAGCATCATCAACACAGTCAGTGCCGTCAGTATCGTCAGAATCAACAGCACCTTTAATATCACAAACTCTGTCAGTTCAAGAATCATTGTGGACATCATTACGAATCAACAACAAATATATTGTATCAACGAGTTATGAAGTATTAACTCATTTCCAATCGAAAGATTTATATGTATATTTTATATGTATAAATTTTTAAACCATAATAAATCTTCCCGTACTAAGCTATTATGTGTGAATCTTAACTACTCAGTTAATTCATATTACAAATATGCAATGATGTACGTCCTTCGTCTGCAACTTAACCATCGTTAATTACAATCTCTGTCTCAATTCAATAAAAATCCAATTCATAATAAATCAAGTGTATTATTCGAATATATGTTTGATTTTACACTTTCATCATCGATGTACTCGAAACTTTTCAAATAACATCATTCGTACCTTGCGAAGTTCACAAGAATTTCACGAAAACCAACAAATAACAAAGTAATGATTCATAATTTCAATATTATTAAAGAAATACTTATGCAATTTATAAAGTTTTAGGGATTACTCAATTCTAGTTCCAACCATAAAACAAATGAGTTTAATTTAATATTAACTCATTAAATCTATATTACATCTAAAGAAAATATACACATATATTTTCATAAAGACTGTAATAAACTTCTTTTGTACAAAATATTAATTATGAAAAAAATTTTAACGGGTAGGTAATACTCGAGAGATATATAAATTCACAATTAATATATTACATTTTTCGAAACTGATTCAGCAATCATCAACTATACTCCCTACTTTCACAACAATATCCATTCTTTCATATAAGTCAAAACAATCATACTCATTCAAATTCAATTACATATTCTGATTTTGAAATCGCATAATTCAATTCGAAATATAACCAGTATCATCACTCTTAGATTCATATATCTTTCAAAGCTATACTTTGACTTCAAAACTGTGTTAGAACATCATATGTATTAACGATTACAATATGTGCTCAAACCTTTCGAAATTCCTGAAGACACTTCAACTAAGGAACAATCGAGATGATGATCCAACCACATGTTACCCACAGTTATACACCTGAAAAACTCTCAAAATCCAAGTCATAGTTCGACACTTATCCGTGTTAGACCCTTTGGCATTTACTAGCTAAAATAACTTTTCAATTCCGTTTCAAAATAGACAGTTTTGTCACAGCTCCAGCAAGTCAACTTCGACTTCTCAATCAAAATAGTATTATTATAACCTCGATATATACGTTGCCCTTTCGCCAACATTATCGGGGAATCGTTTATATTCACCACATTAGCAATAAACTTACCAACAACTTCACTGATCTTTAACTTTCCAAAAAAAAAATCATTATAATTATCGAAACCCTATCATATACTCATTCGTACTTTATAATAAGAATTGTCATACCAATTATTGAGAATCAGCAATCAGTATTTTGAAACCTCGCAGCATGTCTACATCAAAAATTACATATACACACAACGTCTACCTCCAAGACTTACATTCTTTGAATGAGAAATTTCTGAAAAACACCCTAAACTGCGAACCAGTTCTCGAAATTTTGAAAAATGCTGATGAAGCAGCAAAAACTGTAAACGACCTTAACAGTAAAAAGTTGGATGATAAAGGATAGTATATTGGCAAAGCTCAGAAAAAGAGAAGCTTTGGAACTGGAAAACGGATTGAGCAAAGTATGAAGGAGGCTGTGGACAAATCACAAAGGCTGAACCTGCCTTCAAAGAATCCAAATGATTCAGTACTTGCTGAAGTCATTAATGAATACCTTGCTCCTGACTCTAAACCCCTGCGGACAATATCCTTCATCATCCTCTGATATTAGACATTCTAAGATATCATCGTATCTTTCATTATAAATATCATCCATACTTCTGAAGATATTTTTATAATTATTCTTATCTGAAATCATTTACCTCTTCTCGCTATCTGTATTATATCATAAAAGAAACTATTTTAGTTTTTAAATTCTGAAACATTCAAGTTTAAAATAGAAATATTCTTGAAGAAGTTTTGGGAGCTGAAGCATGAGTTAGTATAATATAATGACACTTGATCAACGTGATTATATTACAGTAATTCATGCTGAGTTTCTAAATGGAACATGATGATTCACAGATCATAACGTCATCATGTGATATGTTACACGACTCTTGTATTCTCTTTGATCTCTAAATATCAAGAAAATATTTCTTGATGATTCGGCCTTTTCCGAGGTATTCTGGTAATTTGACAAGTCAAGATCGTGCCATTACAATTTCCTTCCTAGAACATTAACAATGTTCATTCCGAAATTTATATCTGCGAATTCTGGACCATTACAAGCGGTGCTTAATCGCAAGAAGAAGAAACGAAAGGACAAAGCTCCGAACTAGAAATAGGAGTATAAATCATAGCAAATAGAAGAGAACATTAACTGTGGATGACAATGATTATAGAAGAAGCAAGGACTTTGAAATATAAGGGAAGATATAAAACCCAACAACAACCCAGAAATCACAAACCGTATATATCAATGCATATAGCAATATAAAGACACGGGAGAACTAAAAACACTATAAAACCAAGAGTATAGTAGAAGTAAATAGATTCTTCCGGAGGCAGATGAAAAAGAAGAGCGACAGATATGAAAGTGAGGAGTATATCAAGAATCAGCACTGGATGAAGCATATTGACAAATACTTTAAAATATGAGTTGAGAAGGTGTGAGTTGTAAGAAAACAAATGAGGTGGATTTATAGTGAAATATCCGACAGAGAAATCAAAATGGATTATCGCATTAATTCGAAGAGGATCATAATTTCCTTAATCGCCGAATAATCAAATCCAATATAGATTACAAAGATTTTCTTTTCGAAGATCAATCGTGATGACGTCAAAAGATACGACGAATCACTATTATCTTATTTCATTCATTTACGATAACTTCACTCACACGCTTCGAGTAATCGAATTATTTTATCCATTCTTCTTGAACATGATAAAACTCTATAATCGTTATAATAACATTCTCATTGTTAGTCATGACGACCTCTATCAAATTTCGGGGACGAAATTTCTTTAACGGGTATGTACTGTGACGACCCGAAAATTTCCGACCAAATTTAAACTTTAATCTTTATATTATTCCGACACGATAAGAAAAGTTTGTTAAGTTAAATCTCAAGAATTTTAAACTGTGTTCATACATTCATTATAACCTCGACCAAATTCCGACGATTCACGAACCGTTATATATAAATAGATATGTATATGTATATATATATTATAACTTGAGAATATTAATAAAGTATTAAACGTATAATACTTTACACGAACGTATTTGTTTCAATATGATTTTCGACGAAATAAAAAAAATATATTAAATGATTGAATTATTAGAAACATTGAATTATGATTACAAGTCTCTGTTGAGAGGTCCACTATGATTTGAGAAAATCTATTCCTCTTAACGATATTCAAAATAATTTGTAAAGCTATTTATAAATAAAAACAAAAAGTGTCATTTACGAAAGTTAGACAAAAGTTAGTGGAGAATTGGTTTCCATAATATTCTATTAATCTATTTTCAAACGTACAAAGACGTTTTCAGTTTAAAAAGAACTTTATTATTAAAACGTATATAACTTTTATAAATATCTAGAATCACTTTTGACAACTCATTACTTAACCAGTATAATAAATATAACGATATTTATATTTTATTTTATTAAATATATATAACGATTTAAATTAATATTATATATATTTATACGCGTATTATACATACATAGTTTTTATACTTTTACTATACTTTAACTTTACTTTTCCTTTACTTTTACTTTACTTTAACTTTAATAATTCACTTTAATAATTCATATTTTAATAATTACTTTAATAATTCATACTTTAATAATTCACTTTAATAATTCATACTTTAATAATTCACTTTAATAATTCACTTTAATAATTCATACTTTAATAATTCACTTTAATAATTCACTTTAATAATTCATACTTTAATAATTTACTTTAATAATTTATACTTTAATAATTTATACTTTAATAATTCACTTTAATAATTCAAAAATCTATTATAAATAGAATTCAATAGGTTTCATTATTTCATAGAAACTTGAAAGTATATTTCTCTAAACTCTCTCAATCGATTTATATATATATATATATATATATATATATATATATATATATATATATATATATATATATATATATATATATATTTGCTCTGTATTATTTCAAGATATTATTAGTATACATAAAATATTACGACGGAGTACTGTCCGAGTGATTTCAAAATAGTTTTTTTGAATGAGTCGAAGCTAAGGAAATTATGGGTTATAGCTATGGAGGTGATGGGTATGGTTCATGGGTATGCTCGTGAGGTCAATCTAGTGTTTATCATCTCCGTTGCATCTACGTACTTTCCTGCAATATTGAATCTCAATATTGATACGTTCGTGAATCCGAGGCCAACCTTGCACTTGTTAAATGACGTTATATGTATTTTTACTACGAAATGCAGTATTGTGAGTTTCATTTGCTCCCTTTTATATATATTTTTGGGACTGAGAATGAAATGTCCCGTTCTTATTGATTAAAAACGTTCCATATTAATTGATTTCGTTGCGAGGTTTTGACCTCTATATGAGACGTTTTTCAAAGACTGCATTCATTTTTAAAACAAACCATAACCTTTATTTCATAAATAAAGGTTTAAAAAGCTTTACGTAGATTATCAAATAATGATAATCTAAAATATCCTGTTTACACTCGACCATTACATAATGGTTTACAATACAAATATGTTACATCGAAATTAGTTTCTTGAATGCAGTTTTTACACAATATCATACAAACATGGACTCCAAATCTTGTCCTTATTTTAGTATGCAACAGCGGAAGCTCTTAATATTCACCTGAGAATAAACATGCTTTAAACGTCAACAAAAATGTTGGTGAGTTATAGGTTTAACCTATATATATCAAATTGTAACAATAGACCACAAGATTTCATATTTCAATACACATCCCATACATAGAGATAAAAATCATTCATATGGTGAACACCTGGTAACCGACATTAACAAGATGCATATATATAAGAATATCCCCATCATTCCGGGACACCCTTCGGATATGATATAAATTTCGAAGTACTAAAGCATCCGGTACTTTGGATGGGGTTTGTTAGGCCCAATAGATCTATCTTTAGGATTCGCGTCAATTAGGGTGTATGTTCCCTAATTCTTAGATTACCAGACTTAATAAAAAGGGGCATATTCGATTTCGATAATTCAACCATAGAATGTAGTTTCACGTACTTGTGTCTATTTTGTAAATCATTTATAAAACCTGCATGTATTCTCATCCCAAAAATATTAGATTTTAAAAGTGGGACTATAACTCACTTTCACAGATTTTTACTTCGTCGGGAAGTAAGACTTGGCCACTGATCGATTCACGAACCTATAACAAATATGTACATATATATCAAAGTATATTCAAAATATATTTACAACACTTTTAATATATTTTGATGTTTTAAGTTTATTAAGTCAGCTGTCCTCGTTAGTAACCTACAACTAGTTGTCCAACGTTAGATGTACAGAAAAAAATTGATATATATTATCTTGAATCAATCCACGACCCAATGTATACATGTCTCAGGCTAGATCACAACTCAAAGTATATATATTTTTGGAATCAACCTCAACCCTGTATAGCTAACTCTCACATTACTGCATATAGAGTGTCTATGGTTGTTCCAAATAATATATACACATGGGTCGATATGATATGTCAAAACATTTGCATACGTGTCTATGGTATCCCAAGATTACATAATATATTAGAATACATGTATAATACAATATAAATTAGCTAGGATATGATTAATATAGATTTGTTACCAATTTTCACGTTACTACAACAAGAAAAATTATCCAATCTTGTTTTAACCATAACTTCTTCATTTTAAATCCGTTTTGAGTGAATCAAATTGCTATGGTTTCATATTGAACTCTATTTTATGAATCTAAACAGAAAAAGTATAGGTTTATAGTCGGAAATATAAGTTAAAAGTGGGACTATAACTCACTTTCACAGATTTTTACTTCGTCGGGAAGTAAGACTTGGCCACTGGTTGATTCACGAACCTATAACAATATATACATGTATATTAAAGTATGTTCAAAATATATTTACAACACTTTTAATATATTTTGATGTTTTAAGTTTATTAAGTCAGCTGTCCTCGTTAGTAACCTACAACTAGTTGTCCACAGTTAGATGTACAGAAATAAATCGATAAATATTATCTTGAATCAATCCACGACCCAGTGTATACGCATCTCAGTATTGATCACAACTCAAACTATATATATTTTGGAATCAACCTCAACCCTGTATAGCTAACTCCAACATTCACATATAGAGTGTCTATGGTTGTTCCGAAATATATATAGATGTGTCGACATGATAGGTCGAAACATCGTATACGTGTCTATGGTATCTCAAGATTACATAATATACAATACAAGTTAATTAAGTTATGGTTGGAATAGATTTGTTACCAATTTTCACGTAGCTAAAATGAGAAAAATTATCCAATCTTGTTTTACCCATAACTTCTTCATTTTAAATCCGTTTTGAGTGAATCAAATTGCTATGGTTTCATATTGAACTCTATTTTACGAATCTAAATAGAAAAAGTATAGGTTTATAGTCGGAAAAATAAGTTACAAGTCATTTTTGTAAAGGTAGTCATTTCAGTCGAAAGAACGACGTCTAAATGACCATTTTAGAAAACATACTTCCACTTTGAGTTTAACCATAATTTTTGGATATAGTTTCATGTTCATAATAAAAATCATTTTCTCAGAATAACAACTTTTAAATCAAATTTTATCATAATTTTTAATTAACTAACCCAAAACAGCCCGCGGTGTTACTACGACGGCGTAAATCCGGTTTTACGGTGTTTTTCGTGTTTCCAGGTTTTAAATCATTAAGTTAGCATATCATATAGATATAGAACATGTGTTTAGTTAATTTTAAAAGTCAAGTTAGAAGGATTAATTTTTGTTTGCGAACAAGTTTAGAATTAACTAAACTATGTTCTAGTGATTACGAGTTTAAACCTTCGAATAAGATAGTTTTATATATATGAATCGAATGATGTTATGAACATCATTACTACCTAAAGTTTAGTAGGTAAACCTACTGGAAGTGACAAGAAATGATCTAGCTTCAAAGGATCTTGGATGGCTTGAAAGTTCTTGAAGTAGGATCATGACGCAAAAACAAGTTCAAGTAAGATTTTTACTCGAATTAAGATAGTTTATAGTTATAGAAATTGAATCAAAGTTTGAATATGAATATTACCTTGAATAAGAAAGATAACCTACTGTATATAACAAAGGTTTCTTGATCTTAGATGATTACTTGGAATGGATTAGAAAGCTTGGAAGTAAATTAGTAAACTTGAAGGGATTTTTGAAGTGTTCTTGAAGTGTTCTTCCTATGATGATTATAGCTTGATTCTTGAAGTGATTTTTAATGAAGATGATGATTAACTACTAGAAAAATGCGTTCATAATAGTGTGTGTGTGTGTGTGTTGAGAGAGAATTAGAAAGAGAATTGGAAGTGAAATAGAGTGAATGATGAGTGGTAATTGGTGAATGGTGAGTGGGGTTAAAAGGAGTTCTAGTTAGTTGACTAGCTCATGGTATTAGTTAAAATTGATTAGTAATACATGACATAATCAAGAGTGGAATCCCATGCTAGTTCCTATTGGTATATACCCATAGTAAGTACGTTTTGAAGCTGTGTATAATACGGGTAAGAATACGACTAGAATTCTTGATGAAAGAAAAGAATGGGAAAGTAACTGTAACCATTTTCATTAAGTATGAGTGTTTTGATATATGTCTTGAAGTCTTCCAAAAGTATTTTAATACATCTAAATACACTACATGTATATACATTTTAACTGAGTCGTTAAGTCATCGTTAGTCGTTACATGTAAGTGTTGTTTTGAAACCTTTAAGTTAACGATCTCAATTAATGTTGTTAACCTATTGTTTATTATATCCAATGAGATGTTAAATTATTATATTATCATGATATTATGATATATTAATATATCTTAATATGATATATATACATTTAAATGTCGTTACAACGATAATCGTTACATATATGTCTCGTTTCAAAATCCTTAAGTTAGTAGTCTTGTTTATATGTATATAACTCATTGTTAATATACTTATGGAGATACTTACTTATCATAATCTCATTTTAACCATATGTATATCCATATATATACCGTCATGTCGTTTTTACAAGTTTTAACGTTCGTGAATCGCCGGTCAACTTGGGTGGTCAATTGTCTATATGAAACATATTTCAATTAATCAAGTCTTAACAAGTTTGATTGCTTAACATGTTTGAAACATTTAATCATGTAAATATCAATCTCAATTAATATATATAAACATGGAAAAGTTCGGGTCACTACAGTACCCACCCGTTAAATAAATTTCGTCCCGAAATTTTAAGCTGTTGAAGGTGTTGACG